>NC_091435.1:64094065-64418232 GCF_964237555.1 Oryctolagus cuniculus | reverse complement strand
TGCTTCTACAGAGAACTATGGAAAACAGCTACCTATAGTTTTATTTTTTCCTATCCAATGTCACCATCCTGTGATAGGAATTGAGTCCCGGAATTTGAGGGTACAAATGAAACTGTCTTCAATGAAAATAGTTACTTAAATATACAACATTATAATAGGGGCCACCTTAAAAGCATCCTTAATGTTATATTATAAATCCTTGGATTATTGAGGATCTGATAAACACTGATGAGAATCTTGGTTATAATACATTGTAAATACCATTAAGGACAGTTTTATTGTAGGAAAGAAACCAGGGGTTGGCACTATGGTATAGTGGGTTAGGTTCCTGGCCTGCAACGTTGGCACCTCATATGAATGCTAGTTTGAGTCCAGGCTGCTCTACTTCCAATCCAGCTCCATGCTAATGCATCAGGGAAAGCAGTGGATGATGGCCCAAGTCTTTGGGCCCCTGTACCCTCTTGGAGACCAGGAAGAAACTCTTGGCTCCTGGCTTCAGAGTGGCTCAGCTCCAGCGGTTGTGACCATTTGGGGAGTGAACCAGCAGATGGAAGACCTCTCTCCCTCTCCCTCTCTCTCTCTCTCCCTCTCTCTATAACTCCAGCTTTCAAATAAATAAATCTTTTAAAAAAAATCTAAAATATTCAAGCAGATATATTAACACAAGAGAGATGATTAGGTCATTAAATATTTTGAAAAAAATACTTTATTAAAACTAAAACTACTAAGTAAATGACATCATTAGGAAAACAAGAGTGAACCCAATGAATGAAAAAAAATCTGCAAATCATGTATCTGATAACAGATTTGCATCCAGAACACACCAAAAACTCTGAAAACAGAATAAAGAGATAAATTAACTTAAAATTAGGAAAGGATTTGAAGAGATATTTCCCCAAGAAGAGACACAAATGGCCAATAAGCATATGAAAAGATGCTCAACATAATTTTTCATAAAAAGCAAATCATAACCAAAATAGTATACCGCTTTACTTATAATACAATAATAAAATAAAAACAGACAATCTAACAGGTGTTGGTGAGAATATGGAGAAATCAGAACCACTATATAATTAGACTGTAAAATGATGCAACCACTTGGAAAACAGTTAGGCAACTCCTCAAAATGCTGAACAGAAAGTTTACTGATGGTTCAGCAATTCTATTCTTTGGTATAAACCCAAGACACATGAAATAGGTTCATAAAAAACAGAACTATATGTAAGTTAACTAGTTAACTGTTCATAAGAACATTCTTTCTAGTAGCCACATTTTTAAAAAGCAGGGATAAGACAAAAATATTCATCAACTGATTTAAAGATAAAATGTATATCCAAACTCTGAGATAATATGTATCCATTAAAAATGATTTCATTTCATGAAATGTCCAGTACAAGCAAATAGAGACAGAAAGTAGAATAGTTGTTGTCATAGGCTGAAGGAGATAAAATTAGAGAATGACTTCAAATGGATATATAATATTTAGAGGAATGATAAAAATATTCTAGAAAAAAAATAGTGGTGATGGGTATATACTTCTGTGAATATATTAAAAAGCCATGAGCTGCACATTTTAAAAGAATGAATTTTATGCTATATTAATTACATCTCAGATAAGCTGTTATAAGAAAAACTTACTGACAGGCAAAAACAAGTGAATCAGAATAAAACTTAGCCACTTTCACAAAGCAGTTATACCCTGCAGTTTTGAAATCAGAAAGAAGAACTCCTAAGTTCTAGTCCTTAACAAAAGTTTCTTGTGGGAGTTTAATTTTGATAATTCAATCTGTCTCAGCAGTTTCCAGAGTTAAGGGTACCATGCCTCCCACTTTTCTCAAAGCACCTTTCTCAAAACACCTACTGTCCTTATGGAATTATTAATTCGCTGGACATTATGCTGAAGAGTACCTCGATTTGAGTGATGAATTACATGGCTACACAACTGAGAATATGTTGAGATGAAAACAATTTCAAAGACCACAGCAACCAAAGAAACAGCTAAATTTGTACCTTTTTAAGGAAAGTTGCTCTTTAAGGTTCTTGATTTCATTATCTTTAGCGTGGATTTGACGCTGTAATCTAAGCAAAGAAAGTGATAAAATGTTGGAAAGTATTTCTCAGTAACACAGTCAGAACAGCTCTATCAGTAGCTAAGGAGAAAATTATGAATGTACATTTTAGGCCACAAAGCTTGAGCCTGAAAACAGTAACTGAATTCATACACCTGGTCATTTTGAAATGTCTGGTGTTGGTCTCTGTTGTCTAATTTCCTGACTTCCAAAAGAAAAGAAAGAAGGCTAGAGAGAAGTATTATGTTTTCAGCTCAACAATTTAGAAAAACATCTTTAGCTCTTTGTACTTTCCCCACTAGAGAACAGAGATGACATCTCCTGATTTTCTAAGTCTACTGGGAAATTGAAAACTTTCAATTCCTTAAAGAACTATTATACTGTTAAGCAAATTATTAAAGACAAAGGTAATAATCAAAGAAATCAGATCTTGAATACAGAAGCAATGAAGCTATATGCAAAAAAAATTTTTAATTAAAATATATTACATGTAACTTGGCACTTATATGACCTAATCATAAAAAAGAATGAAAATTTTATATAAATCAGAAAACATAACACTGATCAGTTTAAAAATTACCACATAAGAAACCACTGAAAGAAATGCAAAGTAATACCTTTTGGTTAACATATTCACATACCAGTTTTTTAATGTTCATCCTTGTAGTACTGTATCTCTTTTCATAGTAAGTCTTTATATAAACCTGTTAATTAGCTTCAACATGAAGAGATTTCTAGCAAAAGTGTATTTCCTTTAAGTCTCTAATATCTCCAAACTATTGCGTTAAATAGCTTGGTTAGTATATATTATTGGCATGCTAAAATATTTAAAGAATGACTTCAGGGATGGCTAGACTGCTCAATATTAGGTTTCAGAGACTACTTTCTCTTACTTTAAGCTTCCTAGAAGCCACAGAGACTTACAATCAATGTTTGGTTGGACTAACAACGCAGTGGAAAGAAACCAAGTCTCTGTAACTATAAAAGCGGTGTGTTCTCAAGTGAAGAAATACTGGCTTCCCTACTATGATATACAGAAATAAATACACTGAGTTGAAAAGTGTCTACCCCTAAAGAGGGTGACAAGAGTTATCACAACTAGTAGAGAATTCAGAAAAATTGGATCATTAAATAATAGAGGATAAGCTAGGCACAATCAGTGCTATCCATCTAGGATACGAACCATTATATGTTCAGGCAGTCATAACTTCTATTTTATTTTTCTTGTGTAATAGTCAAGAGGGTCTGATTATTGGGCTTTCTTTTATAAAACATCTAAAGTTCTCAATTTTGCTGGCCATCAAGTTTATTATATGGATTTTATTGGACAGTAGTATCTTGACATTTATTAAAAGCTTATTAGAATTTATGTAAAATAGGTCACTTTTACCTATAGTTTTGCCAATGTTTCAGTTATTATCAATAAATATTTTTTGTCACTGAGCAAGTTCTTTTATTTTATTTTAGTTTTTTAAATTAATACAGGATATGTGAACATCTTTACAACAAGGCCAGATGCCTGATCTATACTTTTACTTTCAATCTACCTATGTTGTTGAATTCAAAATGAGTTTTTTGTAAGTAATGTGTTGTTGGGTCACATTTTCTTGGTTTGTTTTTAAATTCTGTTTGTCAGACTGTTTTTGTTTTGTTTTATTATTTGACAGAAAGAGTTAGACAGTGAGAGAGAGAAAGGTCTTCCGTTGGTTTACCCCCCAAATGGCCCCTATGGCCGGAGCCATGCCCATCCGAAGCCAGGAGCCAGGGGCTTGCTCCTGGTCTCCCAAGCGGGTGCAGGGGCCCAAGCACTTGGGCCATCCTCCACTGCCTTCCCGGGCCACAGCAGAGAGCTGACTGGAAGAGGAGCAGCTGGGACTAGAACCTGGCGCCCATATGGGATGCCGGTGCAACAGGCAGAGGATTTGCCAAGTGAGCCATGGCGCCGGCTCCCCAGACTGTGTTTTTACTAGTTTATTTATTTGTTTATTTATTTATTTTAATTAAAAATTTTTTTTTAATTTATTTGACAGATACAGTTAGACAGTGAGAGAGAGACAGAGAGAAAGGTCTTCCTTCCATTGGTTCACCCCCTAAATGGGCGTTATGCCCAGCGCTGCACCAATCCGAAACCAGGAGCCAGGTGCTTCCTCCTGGTCTCCCATGCGGGTGCAGGGGCCCAAACACCTGGGCCATCCTCCACTGCCTTCTCGGGCCACAGCAGAGAGCTGGACTGGAAGAGGAGCAACTGGGACTAGAACCCAGCACCTATATGGGATGCTGGTGCCACAGGTGGAGGATTAACCACGTGAGCCATGGCACTGGCCCCTACTAGTGTATTTATAACATTCACACTTAAAGTAGTTATTGATATGTTAAGGCTTAAGTCTGCCATTTCATTATTTTCTTACTTTCTTATGGGTTATTTAAACATTTTTATATTGGATCTTGACTTACTGTGTTTTTGAGTATATCTCTTTTTGCAGCCTTCTTAGTGGCTGCAATAGGTATAAAATACATGTACTTAATTCATTACCATCCACTGATATTGATCTTTTTTTTCTACAGAAACCCTACTCTCATTTAGGTAATTTTATCCTTCAATTTTAATATATAGTGTTATTTTCTCTGCATACATTGAATTCCACATTGTATGAGTCATAATTTTTACTTCAATCATCAAATATTATTTAAGAAGTTAGTGAGATGCAGAATGGACTTAAAATGTATCCCTCTCTTACTCATTCTGATAGTTTCTGAAGTTTCAAGCTTTTGTTGTCAATACCTTTATGTTTAGAGATCTTACTATGGGTACTCATTAAGGGCAGATTTGCTAGAGACAAATTGTTATACTTTTCCTTTGTCTGACACTGTCTTATTTCCCTTGATACCTTGAAGATGTTTTCTCCGGATACAGGATATATGGTTCTATTCTCTTTCAGTAACTGAATAATACACTACTTCGTTTGGTTTCCATGGTTTTAGATGAAAAATCTGCTGTTATCCAAATTAGAATTCCCACATAAGTATTATTTTTGCCTGCCTCCTTTCCCAGTGTTTCTTTGTCTTTGATTTTGTGAAGTTTATTTGTGTCACTATGGATTTCTTTGGGTTTTTACCATATATGGTTCACTTAGCTTCTTGAATTTGTAAATTTATGCATTTAATCAAATTCAGCAACTTTTTGGTCATTTCTTGAATACTTCTTGAGTCCTTTCTTTCTGTTCTCTTTCTGGAACTCTGACAATAGGAACTTTAGTTCTTTTGCTATTGTCCCAGATGTATCTCTCTTTTAAACTTTCTTTCCAAGCTATTTTTTCTTTGTTTTTCAGAATGGTTAAATTCTATTCATCTGACATTCACTGATTCAATCTTTTGTCATTTCCACTAAGTGACTATGCAGCAAGCTTTTAACTCAGTAAGTTCTTAATTTTAGTAAGTTCTATAACTTCCATTGTTTATTATAACTTTATTTCTTTACTGATATTTTCTAGGTTTTCATTTCTCTCAAAAATGTAATTTTGTTGAAGCATTTTTATGATTGTTGCTTTAAAAACTTCATCAGTTAATTCTAACATCTCATTCATTGTAAAATTGTCAATCGTTAGTCATGTCTCATTCATGCTGTGATTTTCCTGCAGCTTGCTGTGAGGAGTGTTTTCTATTGTAGCCAATGTTTTGGATATCATGAGATTCTGAGTTCAACATCATCTTCGTAGTTTTAACGAGCAGTCAGTCCTCTTTCAAGTCTAATGTAAGGGCAGAGCAGGTATGTATGTTCACTGTCACACTGAGCACAGCCAACAGTGCCACCCCAGCAAAAGTGGAGACTGACCCATACTGCCTCAATACAGATGAGAAGCATGGAAGTTCAGTTCCTCTCTCGGCATACTGACACATTTCTCTGTAAGTGAGGCATCAACTCATACTGCCTTTTTGCCTCCAAGAGGAGTATAAGATCAGCTCTCTGCTGATGCCAGAAAAGAAGAAAGCAAAGGGCTGCCCCACATTGCTTTGTTGCTGCAGAACCGAGACTTGCTGCTGTGCTCTTATGGGATCAGCTGAGAGAGGGTTACATGAACTGCCAATACCAATTAGTCCTAGGGTCAGAGACTTAGCTCCTCATGTTGTGTGTGTGGGATGGCCGAGATGAAGCCTACTATCAACTAATACCGGATTGCATTGCCTTGTGAAGCCTCATTGATAGTGGATACTGGCACATTCTGGCAGAGGAAATGGAATGCCACCTCCTTCTACCTCGTAGGACTGGGAGAGCAGCTGCCTATTCAGTATGGTGACCCAAGCCTAGCAGTGGAACAGGCTTGCTGCTATATAAACTTCTGTGAATTGGTGAATCAGAGTGCATTGATACTTCTGAGTAGTAATATGGAGACTATTGGTGTTTGGCTGTAGTAAAATGAGTATTGTCAAAAATGTTTTATATTATTATATTTTCCTTTTCTTAATCTTTTAGATACAGGGAATAGGTGTTTTCTTTCTTTTTTTTTCCTTCCCCTCCTCTCTCTGCTTAATGGAAGTACCAGGGCTTCTACAGATCCCTGTTGGGATATATAGGAGGAAACAGGGTAACTTATTCTCTTTTCATTTCTTAAGTTCCAATGTTTTTAAGCAGTATGATGTCTTCTTCTACCTTTTGGAGTATTATTTGCTTGTTTGTTGTGTCATATCCAAGGTGTTTGAGTTGTAAGAGGAAGCAGCTTTTATGAATACAGCTACTACATTTTTGACAGAACTAGAAGACCCTCTGTTATGTATAATTTTAATCCTCATATTAATCCATATGCTATGTTAACTCACAATAAATGTCTCACATATCTTGGTATCTTCTATCTTATTCCTTAAATTATTCTGAAACAGTAAGTACTTGATAAATGTTTCATAAATATTCAACACTGAATGTTCCCCTTAAGTCTATCTGTTGTCACAAGCACACAAGGGTATATGGACCAGATGTCAGAGTTAAGATGGGCTATCTTCAAATGGTGAAGGAGTGGTAGCTCATCCTCACTGATGGCATTGCTATTCTGATCTTGGATATTATAAGACATATTTCTGGATTGGTCATCATCTTCCAGGATAAAATACAAAGTCTTGAATCCTAAAGTACAGGTTCTTACACTACTGCAGTCAGTTAAGTTTTTCCAAATTTTCTTATGTTTTCACTTCTTAACTTGAAGGATATCTTTAATTCCACTAGGAACAATGAAAGTGTTTGGTAAAAAATATTAACATTCTATGAATTATAGTGGATTTTAAACTAGACTTCATGGAAGTCTGGAGTCTTGTGGCATCACTATTTATTAAAATAATGTGTTAGAAATTACGCTACTATTTCAGTTGATATAGGTCCAAGTTGGGGGTAGTGATCATCTCAAAAAGAATAATTCAATTAACTAATTTTTTTCCATCTTAAAACTGATTTTTTCATCTTAGGCATTTTAATATTTATCAGTAGAAAAGAGACCCATAGGTATGGACAGAATCTCCATGAATTTGTTCTTTTTTCAATCTCTCAGACTTAGAATACAAATACTCTGAAAGGCCAACATAAAAAAGTACTTACTTGATTTCCCAAGTGTTTTAGAGAATGCACTCATCATAAACTTAAAAAACAGCGAATCACTGGTCAGAGTTTTACAAATTAGAACTACAATCTGAAAGTTAATTATCTTTCTCATGTAATTATATTATCTTCATAACTGTACAGCCAATATATGAAAAGCCTGATTTATAGAATGAATAGCTGCTTACTTAATCCAGTTGGCAACAAAAAAATGTGGTTGGTTTTTAAGCAAGTGTTAAGTGTGGTTGGAGTTTCCATTATGCAGTCACAATGCCACCTAGTGGTAACATAGAGATTTTCTGCTGAAGAGAGGGAACAAACAGAATTTTCCTTCTTATCAAAAGATTGGCACTTACTTGGAAACCTTATTGATTCCAAAGGCCACTTGTTGGTTAAGAGATGCAATGATTTTGTCTTTCTTTTTGATCTGTATTTGGTTTTCTTGCCACCGAAAAGTTACTGTTTTCAACTGTCTTTTGTAATCCTGTTCAATAGAAATATCAGTTAATTCTGTTCAATTCACCAGAATTTCAAAGAAAACGAACTGTGTTTTAAAAAAATAAAATACTATTAATTTGAACACTTGATATACTTCTAACTTTCCTCAGATTTAAAAATACTAACCTCACATTGATAATGCAATTTGTAAAGCTGATGTTGACGAGCAAGCCTTTCTTTTTCAGTTTCTCCATAATCTGCAGACACCTTGCCAGTTGAGCCCTATTGAGCAAATGGAGAATACATATATTATTTTCCTCAAAAAGAAGCATTGACCTTTTAGTTTTTAACGTGGATTTAAAATTACCATCTAACTCGTGCTTTCTGTGAAAACCAAAACATTGCTTCTTTGATTAGTTTAGATTAACTCACCTTCCCCCAATTACAACATGCACTGAACAGACTTGGCTGCTGGGGCTACCTACTACTTAATACTACCTGGATCCTTACCATTTTTGAAAGTGTTTTCTGTTTTTAAAGATTTCTTTATTTTATTTGAAAGTGAGAGTTACACAGAGAGAGAAGGAGAGGCAGAGAGAGAGACAGACAGACAGACAGGTTTTCCATCTGCTGGTTCACTCCGTATTTGGCCACAACAGCAGGAGCTGTGCTGATCTGAAGCCAGGAGCCAGGAGCCACTTCTGGGTCTCCCACACGGGTGCAGGGGCCCAAGGACTTGGGCCATCTTCTACTGCTTTCCAGGCCACAGCAGAGAGCTGGATTGGAAGTGGAGCAGCCAGATCTCGAACCAGCACCCATATGGGATGCCCGTATTTCAGGCAGAGGCTTAACCCGCTACATCACTGTGCTGGCCCCTGAAAGTATTTTCTTTGCAACGCTTTTACTATCAACAAAAACCATTGGAGTTAGGTACTCACTGTACTCATTTTAGAGATGATAAAACTAGTTACTTGCTCAGTAAGAAAGACAATAAGTGAAGTAGCCTGAATTCTAACTCATGCAGTCTTAATAGCCCAAGTACTTAAAAACCACACTGGAATAATAAAGCACACATTCATCTTAATTTAATGTTTAGCTTCTTTACCAGATTATATATATTTTGATAACAGGGATCAGGCTTTAGCATTGGTCTTGAAACAATGCAAGTGCTAAATGGCTTTTCAATAAATGAATAAACATTGTTCAAACGGTGTATGACATTTTGTTTCTATTTTCAAGTTTTCTATTTTTTTAACTTTTATTTAATGAATATAAATTTCCAAAGTACAGCTTATGGATTACAATGGCTTCCCCTGCCTCATAACTTGCCTCCCACCCGCAACCCTCCCCTTTCCCGCTCCCTCTCCCCTTCCATTCACATCAAGATTTTCAATTCTCTTTATATACAGAAGATCAATTTAGTATATATTAAATAAAGATTTCAACAGTTTGTACCCACATAGCAACACAAAGTGAAAAATACTGTTTGAGTACTAGTTATAGCATTAAATCACAATGTACAGCACATTAAGGACAGAGATCCTACATGAGGAGTAAGTGCACAGTGACTCCTGTTGTTGACTTAACAAATTGACACTCTTGTTTATGGCATCAGTAATCACCCTAGGCTCTTGTCATGAGCTGCCATAGCTATGGAAGCCTTTTGAGTTCACCGACTCTTATCATATTTAGACAAGGTCATAGTCAAAGTGGAAGTTCTTTCCTCCCTTCAGAGAAAGGTACCTCCTTTGTGATGACCTGTTCTTTCCACTGGGATCTCATAATCACTGAATGAAAACCAGAGGTCACCTGTTTGTTTAACTCTTTAATGTAATATCCAAAGCAATGACTATGTTGTTTCTATTAAAATATACATAAAATTTCAATTGAAGAAGAGAAAAAAATGGTACAATAATTTTATGAATGCTATACTAACAACCAGGGAATCATCCAAAGTAACTGTATCTGTTACTATTCCTAAATACTATATATAATTTTATTTAGACTATTCATAAATACTATATATAATTTTATTTAGACTACAGATCAGATTATCATGAATTTTCATGTGTGGGTAATAGCTTATTTTGCTTAGTCCTATTAAGTACTCTACTGAACACTTAAATCATTTCACATGCCTGTTTGCACACATCATTTGAAGCAGTAACTACTATCATGAAAGGAACATAAAAAAGAAAATGTTGCATATTTTTCTGTAGATGTTTCATGATAACACCAGGTTCAGTTAAAAAAATATAACAGCAGCTTTGTTTCACAAAGCTATCTTTTTCATGATATTTAATCCAATGGAATATGCCAGTATTTTTTCCTGTGGTATTCAAAAACTCTTGGAAAAGTATGGATTTGTAATCAACACTGCACGTTAGATAAGGATAGGAAATGGTTTGAGGACTAAAATGGAAGCACTTCCAACTCCTAGGATTCTTTTTTTCCAGTTTTGTTTTTCTTCATGCATTCTTTCATTTCCTTTCTTGTTTTTTCTTTCTGCACATAAACAGCATAGAGCACTTCGCTTCTCAAGGAGTCATGCTACTAAAAATATTCTATAGAAAATCAGGTAACAACTGTTTCTGGAAGAAGGAAGGTAGGGTTGTACCTTTTTCAGTCATGCTTACCTGCTCTATCATGTCCAGAATATGCAATTCATCCAGGCTATAGAACTTTTCTTCAGTTGCAGAATCTTCTTGAACATCACTTCCATCATCTTTTATGAATCTACTGACTGGGTGTGGATTTTCTTGTTCTTCCTTCAACTGCTCTTCCTTTTCCATCATATATGAACTACAGTGGTGATATGATCAATACAACCTTTTACAACTGTATAGTGCCTTTCATCTAAGCTATTATTTCTTAAGTTAGCACTGTAGTGGTCTCATGAGATGTTCACCATTGGAAAGATTCATGGTCACAGAAAGTTTGAACAGTGTTCACACTACAACTCTCTTTTGATAATTCACTAAGAATATTAGCATATGTGAGAGAGAACTCAATCAAGGTATCTATTTAAATCTGTTCCTCCAAAAGTTTTTAAGAATTAGGAGACTTGAATTCATTTTCTAGATCATAACTATTAACATATTACTTAGGGAAACAACAGTTTGAAAAATAATGACAACTACTTCCATATCTGCTACTTTATTTTCCATTAAAACATTATTTTTCCCTGAAAGCATCATCCTTGATAGGTAGTGTGATTTAATCAATCTCCGTGTTTATGTCCAAAGTACCTCTAGAGGGTTGCAAATGGTACCATGAAGCAGAAAATAGAAGTTTCTTTGCTTAATAGTACTTTAAAAAAAATAAATAAAACATGGTTTCCTATAACTTAACTACTAACAGGGACCACTAAAATAAAATGAAAAAACTACATATAGAGTGGCAATTAACTGATTTTATGCTTTTGTGTAAATTTGAAATGCATGTTAACTAGTCTGTTAGCTGGGTTACTAATCAATAACTATTAATTTCTTCTCTTTCACTGAGTGATAGCAAAAATAGTATTTTTACTTAACGCATAATATAGATGACTTGATTGTGATTGTGAATGAAACTCTCGAATATATTATTACTTTTTTTAGGTCACTGAAATTTAGAGACAAATGACATCTATTGTTTATAGCATAATTCATAAAGCACTATATATACAGTTTTACTATTTATATAAACTGGGTTTCACTGAGGTATTACAGAATCATCCAAACATTTTTGAAAATTCAGTGAAATCAATTGTTTAAATAGATCACTTTTCCTCAAACCCATTTAATTTTCTGAATTACATGAATAACTTTTTAAAAAGTTAAGTATTTCCAGGTACTCTTACAACTATAAAAATATAGGTAAACTTGTGTTTTTGGAAAGCTCTCCACACTTATTCCTAAATTTTTAAAGTATAATAACATCAGGATAATAAAAGAAAATGTTCTGTATTTCTAAGAGGACCAAACTGAGGAATGACAGGATAAAACAAATAATAAAACATCAAAGGAAGTATGAAACAAGTGTGAAAAAGAAATAATTGCTGAATTAAGATGATTGGTATATATAATGCTATTGTATATGTATTATTCTCTTTACTTTTATGTGTATTTGAAAACTCTAATTTAAAAACAAAGTTATCTGGGTGACCTGATCAATATTCAGAGTGGGATCTACAATATAAGTAAATAAAACTAAATAATTGATGACATTGTTGTATCTTTATTACATTATTCTGATATCTGGATGGAGTCTGAATGAGACTATTGCTCCAATGGCCTGCTACTGCCAAAGTAAAAACACATCTTGGATGGTGAAGAGCTGTTTTACATACTGAATGGATCATGCTCATTAAAAATAAGAAAACACTGAGTACAAGTGATAACTTTAAAATTAAAGTATGTTCTGTTGCTATTTGAAAGGTAATTATGTCCTCAGAGTTCTGTAAAGTTACTAATATTAAGTTAACAAACTTTGGTGAGAATAATGATCTCTTCATTAGTGTCTCTCCCCATCCTTATATACTACATTGGCATCAATCATATGGTTATCAAACTGATCTTGTGGCATTAATATATTTCCATTAAAGGTTCAAAATGACTGTCAACAACTATAATAAAGAAAAAATTCCACATTAAATTACAAAAAACAAACTAAAACTGTTTTGTAAAAGTTGTTACTCGGTCATAACAATGATATACTTTTTTAAAGATTTATTTATTTATTTGAAAGTCAGAGTTACACAAAGAGAGAAGGCGAGGCAGAGAGAGAGAGAGAAAGGAAGAGGTCTTCCATCCTCTGGTTCACTCCCCAGTTGGCCCTAAGGGTTGGAACTGTGCCAATCTGAAGCCAGGAGCCAGGAGCTTCCTCCAGGTCTTCCCATTCAGGTGTAGGGGCCCAAGGACTTGGCTCATCTTCCACTGCTTTCCCAGGTCATAGCAGAGAGCTGGATCAGAAGTGGAGCAGCAGGGACTCGAACTGGTGCCCAAATGGGATGCTGGCACTGTGGGTGGCGGCTATACCTGCTAAGCCACTGTGCCAGCCCAAATGATATATCTTTTAAAGTCTTATTTAGTCTAGACTTGGCCAATCATGAAGAAGAGTATATTTTAAAAGATTTTCTGCTGAATTTAAGTTAGTCCTTAAATGAAGTAGCTAGCACTGGATATCTCAATGAATAGTGGTGAGAGATTCTATTCTTCTAAAACAAATGATAATTCAATTTTTGTTGCTTTCTATAAAAGGCAGCAACTTATTAAGACAAAAAAATGGGGCCAGCATTGTGGCACAGCAATTAAAGCCACCGCCTGTGACTCCAGTATCCATATGGACACTAGTTCAAGTCACAGCTGCTCCACTTCTGATCCAGCGCCCTGCTAATTTGCCTGGGAAAGCAGCAGAGGAAGGCCCAAGTACTTGGGCCCTTGCACCTGTGTGGGAGACCCAGAAGAAGCTCCTGGCTCTTGCCTTCAGACCATCCCAGCTCTGGCCATCAGGGCTATTTGGGGAAAGAACCAGTGGATGGAAGATCTCTTCCATCTCTGTAACTCCACCTCTCAAATAAAAAACAAAAAAAAACCAAAAAAAAACACTGTACTTTCTTCTGTTATACTACTTCCCAAAGGACAGCTATGTTACATTGGCAAAGCACACCTTAAAAATACTAAGAAAAAATTAAAAATTAAATAAGCAAATACTTACACTTGCTCTTCTTTTGATTCCTTATTCTGAAAAAAAAAAAAAAAAGCATCAAGAATTAGTAACATATCAAGTAGGTCATCATGACATAATGAGATGACCACATTTAGGTTAGTATATCTCAAACTGATCACAAACAAAATGAATACATGTTATATCAGGCTGTATGCATAATGTATAATGTATAATTATGTATACATAATATCTTCATTTATAATAGTAAAATCTAAGTTTCATGAAATGAACCTTACCACATTATACGTGATGGACTCTGGTATTTCTTATTCCTATTTACTCCATTTCCTTTTTAAAGTGGTGTTGTGATCCACTGAACTGATTTTTTAATACGCTACTGAGTCATGAAGCATAAATTGAAAATCAGGTTCAGAAAACCAAACTGAGTAGTGATGTTGAGTTTGTATCTCTTGATATACCTAGGGACAAGGTAACTGTAAAAGTTGTTGAAAGTCTAAATGTAAGGAAAATTAGACTCAATTTTTATGAGTTCTTGTTTATAAGAACATTCAGGATCTTCTGCATCATAGGTACAATGTTGTATAGACAAGTTTCATTTCCGTCCTTATCTGTATACTAAGAGAACTGTTGTGTTTCATTGTCTGATTTTCTGCTAAAATCCTAGTGCTAACTTGATGCTATGAATCAGAATTATTGACTCCTGTCTTGGTTCCAGTATATCTGAATGAACACGTGGTATTAGGAAGACCCTCAGTTGTTCATAATGACCATAACTAACATAATTGATTATTTCTCAACTCCTTTTTAGCTCTTCCTATTACAACTTTATGTCATTGCAGGTATTAGTCTACCATTTACCCATCTCTACAACTTCTCTCCTGTTTTAAGGCCACCCAGTTTGAAGGAGCAGATTTATTTTGTGCCATGTTTCTTTTTTTCCCAAGATTTCATCACAAAGACCTTCTACTTGTCTGCCCACCTTCACTCTGAGTGGCAGATGGAGGGATCTAACTAACCCTCAAAAGAGTTATCTACAATTTGAATGTATTAGAAGCTAGCTATTTGAAGAAAGGGAATACACACATAGCACATAGTCAGAAGTTATCTGTACTGTCTTCTCTATTTGTTATAGTGCAAAGTCTATTTTTCATTATATTCAAATAGGTATTTTTCAGTAGTACTGTTATAATTAACAGAAGACAAAACTTCAGGCAAGAAACTATCACTCTGTATAACAAAACAAATTCCTGCATGTTACAATTTTTCAAGAGAAATTAATAATCAGAGAATTTGTATAACTTCACTTTTTATAACTGGTTGCTTATACTACAACTAGACAATTCCTTGGACCTTCAGTTAAAGTGTAAATGAAGATACATATTGAATATGTGATAGTTGTATATATACACTTTAGTATTTTTAGGTCTTATACTTCAAATTCTTTTAATAAATTGGAAAATTCAGGATATTAAATAAAAAGTTCTTATATATCTGCTGACATTCAATGGGAAAATTTTAATATTGCTAGTTATGAATTTTCAAGAAGTATTTACATTCATTTCTAGTCATGTTGTTTTCTGTTTAATTTCAATTTTATCTACCAATGGGGCTTTCTTTTTAAAATTTTGAGCATTATCATATTTTAACTTTTTGGAAATAAAGGAGAGACATATTATATATACTCATGAAATTTTGCTTTGTGGCTTGATAGCTGTCATTTACATGGCCAGCTCATGTGGTATTGGACTTGGGACTTAACAATAGTTTGACAAAAATTTAAAAATCACTAAACAAATGAACTAGGCTGTTTTATCAGGTAAGAACTGTCTAGAAAAAGAAAAAAAAACTTCCTTCTCATGTCTTTAAATGTTTATAACAACATTTAAATAAGTTATAATAAATGATGGCTATGATAACATGAAAATGATATTGTTATTTCATTTATCAGACTGGAATATAAATTATTTTGTTCCTGACTGCAATAACTATTTTGTAAATTCATCTTCATTGTCTCAAGCTTTATTTAGAATTAACATCTGTGTATATTATATGTCTCACCAATTTGTAATTGAGCAAATATTCTCACCATTTATAATATATGGAGTATATTTTCAATATGTTTCAAGCCAGAAAAGTAGTATTTTTCCCACCACAAAATTTCTATAGTTTAGTGATTAGCTATATGCATGATAAAAACAAAAACAAAAACACTCCTGCCTTTACCTTGTAGTTTTCCAAGCAATTAAGAGACATTGTGCTAAAACAAGAAAGGGAGTAGCTAAGCAGTTAAGATGCTCCTGTCTCATATCCAAGTGCCTGGGTTTGATTCCTGGATGTAGCTCCTGACTACAGATTCCTACCAAAACAGCCACTCAGAGGTAGTGGTGATGGCTCAAATAATTGGATTCCTTCTACCCCCATGGCAGCCTTAGATTGTGTCCCTTGCTTCTGTGCTCAGGCCTCAGCCCAGCCTAAGCCATTACTGACATTTAGGGAGTTAACCAGTAGATGGGAGCTCTGTCTCTTTTTTTTTTTTTTTTTTTTTGACAGGCAGAGTGGACAGTGAGAGAGAGAGAGACAGAGAGAAAGGTCTTCCTTTGCCGTTGGTTCACCCTCCAATGGCCGCCGCGGCCGCGCGCTGATCCGAAGCCAGGAACCAGGTGCTTCTCCTGGCCTCCCATGCGGGTGCAGGGCCCAAGGACTTGGGCCATCCTCCATTGCCCTCCCGGGCCACAGCAGAGAGCTGGCCTGGAAGAGGGGCAACCGGGACAGAATCCGGCGCCCCGACTGGGACTAGAACCCGGTGTGCCGGCGCCGCAGGCAGAGGATTAGCCTATTGAGCCGCGGCGCTGGCCCCTTTGACTTTCAAATAAACTTCTAAACAATAAAAAAAACTATGCTCCAGATAGTGACTTCTTCATTTTAGAACTTGCAAAAATCAAAAAAGAGGCAATGAATAAAGTATGTATTTGTATCATTTTTAATATAATTTACTGCATTGTTGGCATACTCGTAAATATAAAGAAAGAAACCAAGATTACTTAAAATTTTGAAAAATGTGTCTGAGCATATAGTAAAAACATGACAAAAAGCGGTTTTTAAACGATGAGTAGGCATTTTAAACGTGATAGTGATGAAATTAATGAAATTTCCTAGTGATTAGTTTAGTCTACTTGTATATTCAAATGTATAATGATTTCAGGACTTAGTGCTTAAATCACTTAGGATATAATATATGTAGACTTCTTTATAATTATATATTCAGTAAAGTATTGATTCATTGTGCTTTATTTTCACCTAGACAAATTTAAAGCTTAATCATGTATTCAAGTATTAAATTCTATCATAATCAGATATCCCTCTATTATAAGTTAATAAGCCTCTTACCTTTTTATTCTTAGTCTTTTTCTTTTTCTTTGGTTTACTCTTAACCTAGTAAGTAAGAAATAAATCATTTATTTAATACGTAATTCAAACTGCATAATAGGTTATTTTGCAAAATATGTTTCCTCTAACTTAAGGTTTTTGTATTTAAACACTATATATCATATTTCTTCCACATTCTATGGGTTCTATGAATTTGAGTTACATTTATTTCAATTATTTTTATTTTAATCGTAGTTGTCTTCTCTTGAAAAGTAACTCATAGTGTAATGGAACAAAATACAATATCAACAAAAAGGCTACTCAGGGTGGGCATTGCGGCACAGCAGATTAGGCTGGGGCTTGGGTTGCCTGCAACCCATGAGTGTGGTTTGAGTTCTGGTACCTCTGTTTCTGACACAAAATCCTGCTGATGCACCGAGGAGGCAGTAGACGATGACCTCAGTGCTTGGATCCTTGCCACTCATGTGGGAAACCCTGAGGAGGTTTTTGGCTTCTAGCTTTGGCCTGGCCCAGCCTTAGTTGTTGGGGAACAAAACAGTGGGTTAAAGACCTCACTGTCTCACTGTGTTGCTCTGATTTTCTTTTCTTTCTTTCTTTTTTTAAGATTTATTTATTTACTTGAAAGTCAGAGTTACACAAAGAGAGAAGGAGAGCCAA
The DNA here is from genome assembly GCF_964237555.1 of Oryctolagus cuniculus. Classification (NCBI taxonomy): domain Eukaryota; kingdom Metazoa; phylum Chordata; class Mammalia; order Lagomorpha; family Leporidae; genus Oryctolagus; species Oryctolagus cuniculus. The sequence goes on along the minus strand of NC_091435.1, from coordinate 64,400,430 downwards.
AGAGAGAGAGAGGTCTTCCATCCACTAGTTCACTCCCCAACTGGCTGCAACAGCTGGAGCTGGGCCGATCTGAAGCCAGGAGCCAGGAGCTTCCTCCAGGTCTCCCACCTAGGTGCAAGGGCCCAAGGATTTGGGCCATCTTCTACTGCTTCCCCAGGCCATAGTAGAGAGCTGAACTGGAAATGGAGCAGCAGGGACTCGAAAGGGTGCCCATATGGGATGCCAGCACTGCAGGTGGCGGCTTTACCCGCTACACCAGGTGCCAGCCCTGAGTCACTCTGATTTTCAAAAAAATAAAAAATAAAAAACTATTTTTTTTAAACTTACAGATTCTCAGATGCTGGGCATGTGAGTAACAAGGGAGGTAGGCATTTTTAAAAAGTAGCATATTCATGTGGACAAGATGAAAATTTAGCCTAAGAATGACTTAGTGACTATATAATAATAGTTATTAGTTATCTGTAAAAAAATACAGAGATTCCACCTTGTATAATTTTAATTCTATCTTTGTGAAAATGATATTGAAATACCCCAGTTTTCTCTAGCTTTCTCTCTATTTCCAACTATACTTTCTACTACCATCTCATATCCACGATCATTAATCTGGATGAATTAATACATTTAAAAATTTTCATGAAGTCCAGCACTGCGGCATAGCAGGTTAAACTGCTGCCACTTGGGACACTCCTATCCCATACTGGAGTGATGATGATCATTTCTGATCCACCTCTCTGCTAATGTTCCTGGGAATCAACAGGTGATGGCTTAAGTACTAGAGTTCCTGACATCTACATGGGAGACCCAGATGGACTTCCTGGCTCTTGGCTTCAGCATAGTATAGCACAGCTGCTGCAGTCATCTGGGGAGTGAACCGCAGATGGAAGATCTCCCTCTCTCTCCCTCTGCTGCTCTACGTTTCAAATAAATAAATATGCATTTTTAAAATCAGCATAACAGCTCTGTTTAAGTGTCCAGTAATGCTGGCAAAATAAATGGTAATGGTGGGAAAGATTATGGAAGAAAATACTGAGGAAAAAAACCAATTCAGCTCTATATGAATACTATGATAAATAATACTTTAAGGAGAGTACATGCAAAAAAACCCATAAGCTTATAATAATATCTACAATATAAAATATTAATGAAAGCTTATACTTCCTGAAGATCTTTAATGGATTCTGTTGATGATTCACTAAGTATTGAGGCCCCATCTTTATTTATTTCTGCTAACTGTATTTCAGGCTGTGATTTCACATTTATATTGTATTCCATAAGAGGTGGACTTAGTTCTTCTTCCTCATTCTGTAACTCTTCTATTTCAATACCTAAATATTAAAGAAAAAGTATTCAAAAATCAGAATGCACATCATTTTAGTCTCTTATCAATGTCAGGTTTGTTAAAAAAAAAGTCCCAGAAATAGAACACTTCTTTTGATTTCTAGATGAAAATGTAAAGTGAGCTATCAACTATAAAATAATAGTACACATACACTATCTTGGAATCACTTAGTATGGATATAAATGCTGTAAGACCTTACTGTTGTCTTACATAAATTCTAGCTATTAGATATTCTGGAACTTAAATAGGATTTAAATATTGAGTTTTTGAGTGTCCTGACATTGACCCTATTAATACTGTAACTAGTATTATTTTAGGATATAAACCTGAAATATGAAGAATAAAAGCTAAAAGATCTACTTTTTTCTTCTTTCTTTAGCTCTACATTATGTGACTTCTATTTTGATACCATGTCCCTCATTATTGCCCCAGAGACTCAATCTCAAAATTTATGGACTTTGATGGGTCACAGACAGCCCAACATTTAACTATAAACAAACCCATTGTGTTGTTTTCTTAAGTACAATTTAAAATGCAGACTATGAATGAAAAAAAATCACAAAAATGGAAACTAAAATAGCAATTCACCACCTAGCAAAAAAGTAGCAGCTATAAACAATAGTTTATCACATAACATTTACATATGCTAAAAAACACATACAAACAGGTGGAGGAATAGGTAGTCATTTTTGGCTGCTGTAATAACATCATCCTTAGATAAACTCTGGGGAACAAGCACAAATACCAAGGCAGAGTAAGGCTCATCCTAGATTCAGATGACCAGTATGACTGAAGCATTACATGAAGCTTTTTTAACAGTTTATCGCTTCTCGGCCTTTTGGCTAAGATCAAGTATAGTTTATCATACTCTATTGATCCAGTAAAAGTTCCATAGGAATTCCTAATTAAAGGTCACTTAGGTATTTTGCTTTTAAATATACTTACGTTGACTGCCTGTTATTGATTGTAGAGCAATTCCTATGATACACAAAGAAAAAATTTAGATGTACAATTGCAAATGCAACCAACAAATGTTTGGGATTAGAAAAAGCCAGAATATTTTAAAATTGTATTATTTGATATTATAGGTACTTATAAAAATAACCAGCTGTGCTCATCAAACCAGTTTAGACAAGGTACAATCTCTAGATTATAAAAGTTAGAAACTCAGAAGTAGATAGAGGAAAGTAAACAAAAATCAATACTTCATAATAGTCAAATCCTAGAACATAACACACTTTAAATCAAGCAATAATTATATTTTATTGTGAAAAGCTATACAAAGTACTAATAGTCAATTATGAAGCAAATCTCACTGCAAATTTGAGCCTTTTTCTTGGAATCTGATTTATCAATAGCACTGCCTCTCCTTGCTCATTAATATTTCTTGAACACGTACAATGTGCATCAGGTTTGCTCTGAAGATTGAATGGTGAAGAAATGGACAATCTTCATGAAGATTTAGTGGGATATGGATGTTAATCAAATAATCAGATAGAGAAATAAAAACTGCAACTAATAATTGAGGAAAGAGATATAAGATGCTAAGAAATACTCTCTGAAAGAGACTTGACAAATAAGCTGTTCAGATAACCTTAATGAGAACTGCTTGAAAAGCCTTGAATTGAGTTAGTGCTCAAAACTCTTTTCCAAACATTACCTTATCCTCATGAGTTTTCACAATTTAAAATCTTAAGAGAATAAATATGTATAAAAGACCTTAATTTATAAATCAAGGGTTACTGCCTGATTTTTAAAAATACCAAACTCAACATTGCATTGTTTTAAACTAAGAAACAAGAATTCTCAACAGATTAAGCAGGAAAACAAAGTCATCCAAAGGCATTAGCAAGAGCACCAGGACTGGGGAATAGCAATTATCTTTCAAGAAAATCTGGACCAGGACAATAACTACTAGAAACTTGGGAAGTTGTGGCCACCAGTGGATCATTAGGCAATACGACTAGTAACCTGGGACCAGGAAATGTTATCCAGACCAGCACAGCAAGGGTTTCAGTGAAGCTGTTGGGCCATGGATTACCATTATTAAGAGGAGAGCTCAGAAGTGGTCCCTTGGATACAGAGGGGAGGTCTTGATGTCTTTCTCATGTCAACAGACAAATCCAGGAATGGTCACAGTTGAAAGCAGATATCTGCCTGATTGTTAAAATTATCCAGTCAACGGCTAGCTGCTAAAATTTTAAATTAATCATTAATTCTAGGTCCTCCTAGAAAGGAAAAGAAACATATACCCACTGTATCTAAAAAGGGCATCCTTGAAATCACACAGTTCATTTCAGGATTTTAGGCATCCTTAGTTATATAGAAGTGATGAAACTCATCTATTAAAAACCTTCAATTCCTTTCTTAATATATAAACTCAATATGACAAGAAAAATTCTCTTGAATGTATTTTTTCTATAAACTCTTTTCTATTTTAACCTCAGTAAAGCTATTTTTTTCAGTTCCCTGCATTGTAATAAATTTTTGTTTCTAACCTTTGTTGTTTGCCTTTGACACATCCTTTTCTTTATCTTTTCCACTTGACTAACTTCCACATGTCCCTTAAAAGTTCTTTAGATATTATATTCTTCAGAAAGCTTTTCTGTACTCCTTTAAACTAGGATCTCCCATAGTATTCTGGAAAAATCTCCAGCACTCATTTAAACTCCTTGTCCTTTGCACTGTGCCTGGCATAGAGCAGATACTCAGTGAAGGTTTACTGGCTGAAGTAAATAATTACTTAGTACCTTGTTGATAGCAGGATAACATCCTCTGGATGATTTCTGGTACTGGTATGCCCAGGTAGATGGATAGCTGATGGTAATCAAGTGAGATATTCTCAATGGGATTCTCTTTCACTTTGTCAATATCCTCTTGCTTCATGCCAAGGCGTAGAAGAATATCTGAAACTTTTTTCCAAATTGAATTGAACTGCGACTCAGTGAGACCATTCATCAAAATCTCACTAAGGAGGATATCCCTGTATTTGCACAGCCGCAGGATGTCTGCAGACTTAGAGAGATCAGAAGATGATGGTTCCATATTCCAGCCTTTTTTGGGTGCAGGGAATACATTCAAATGTTTTATGAGAGCTAATAGGAGGCATAAGTCAAATTGTTTGGACTGTGGTAGCTCCTTGTTTGGGGGATAAAGTAGATGCCATGATCCACCCAAAGGGTGATTGGTCCAAAGATGGTTGTAGTAGGATTCCAGTACATTCTTGTGTATAAGCAGCTCTTTTCTCAATAGAGGGGGTGGCATAGCCTCATCAAATATTTGCCGGACAATGTCAGTACCAGAAATAATAATTATATGAAGCAGATGGTAGAAATAACTATAATCAAGTTTGAAGATTGGCATTTCATCTGAAAATGAATTTTGAGAAGTCAAGACATTCCACATTAATGATCTTTTTCTATGTGGTCTCTTGTATTACATCCTAAGCTTCTGTAGGATGAGAATTATTCCAAAAGAACGAAGAACAATACGTGCTTTGTCACATTCAAGGTCAGTAAGCAAAGACAATGTCACCAAGCAGAAGTAATCACAAGGACTAACCATCACAGAAGCCTTTAAGATTTTGTTCAAGTAACTGAGTTTTGGCAACCAAACAACATCAGAGTATTAACACGTGAAAATTCTGAAATTTCTAAAAGTTGTTAACTACCAATTTTAAACAATACTCATACTTTATCCTAATCATCACTAACCAACAGATTCTTGTATGATGAAAATAGTTTATAGTTGCATGGTACACTATTCTTTGAACACTGGAAATGTTGCTTCTTACTAAGGAACAGAGTTCTATATTTTATTTCATTTAATTAGTTTAAATTTAAATAACAACATACCACTATTGACTATCACATATCACAAATTATATCAAGATATATAAAGTTATCTAAAGCCTTTCTAGGGCGGCGCCGTGACTCAATAGGCTAATCCTCCACCTGCGGCGCTGGCACCCCAGGTTCTAGTCCCGGTCGGGGCACCGGATTCTGTCCCGGTTGCCCCTCTTCCAGGCCAGCTCTCTGCTGTGGCCTGGGAGTGCAGTGGAGGATGGCCCAAGTCCCTGGGCCCTGCACCCGCATGGGAGACCAGGATAAGTACCTGACTCCTGCCTTCGGATCAGCGCGGTGCGCTGGCCGTGGAGCACCGGCCGCAGCGGCTCTTGGAGGGTGAACCAACGGCAAAGGAAGACCTTTCTCTCTGTCTCTCTCTCTCACTGTCCACTCTGCCTGTCCAAAACAAAACAAAAACAAAAACAAAAAATAAAGCCTTTCTAGTCAGACCATGGTGGACAGATACCCAGCATCAGCATCCACCTGGGAGCAATTAAAAATACAGACTCTTAAGCACTTCTCCAGACCTGATGAACTGGCATGTGTACTTTTCAAAAGTCACTACATTTGATTTTAGCCAAAAGGCTAAAAAGTGATAGAAAAACACTGATTTAATACCCCTCATGCTCCTATATCTCTTCAAAGGACAAACTGATAAGTAGGCATTTTATCAACAAAATGGAATAAAGCATGAAAGTGAATTATTTGTTATTTTTCCAGCTTAACAGAATTTCCAAAGGAGGAAAGTAGAATAGGTGAATTAGAAAGTAAAGAATTCGGTATATGATGGTATTTCATTTTTGTATGCATAGCAAAATGTATGTTTATCATAATGTATATCTTTATTATTTCATCCTTCTGATTTTATGTCTTAAGAGATTTTTAAATTAATATATTTGCTTGATACACTTGACTTACACTTTACAGAGCAAATAAAATTAAAAAGCAAGTAATTCAGGGATATTTCTCTGTGTTGTCAAATAAAGAGATAGCTGGGATTAGGGGCATCTGTTCCCTTTAGGAAAAAGGACTTCAACTAAACTCTTCTTCCATAGGACACGGATGGCATAAAAGGGCTGGCAGGGTATTTTTAGAAGCACACTTTTACAATAGCTGGCACCTAAGTTTACACGAGTTGCCCCTCAAGTCAAAATGTTCATCCTTTTCAGGTAAGGCCACATTCATATTTGTGATCTACTAAGAGGGAATACAACAAGGGAGCAGGTATTGGTAGAAAACCTCCACTGGAGGAAGAATCTCATTGTGCAGTCAAAGCTATACTAAGACGCACAATGCCTCTTTATAGAAAGCCAAGGCCATATGAGAGTGTAGTATCCACAGATCTTGGTAAGCGCTCCAGCTTACACTAAGTGCTCCTTGCTATATAAACCCAAACCCAGTGAATGATACAAAAAAATAAAAAAACACATGTGAAAACATGCTGGTTAATGGCAGAATAGTTTACAGGGCAAATAAAAATTTTAACACACTTTTCAACAGGAGGCATATAAAAATAAAATAATACCTTTTGTATTAAATTTTAAGCTTATCTTCGGTCTTATATCAGTATCAGCTATTTTGAGAGACATCAACTTTTTATAGCTGCAAGCAGAAAAATATTTTTATGTTAAATTAATATCAAAGTTAGTCAAGATTTGGGATATAAGCACGTTAAGTGGAAATAAGTGAAACCAAAAGAGAAAAATAAACAAATAGAGGGGCCAACACTGTGGCATAGTGGGCTAAGCCTCTGCCTGTGGCACCAGCACTCCATATGGGTGCCAGTTTGTGTCCCTACTGCTCCTCTTCAATCCAGCTCTCTGCCATGGCCTGAGAAAGCAGTAGAAGATAGTGCAAGTGCTTGGGTCCCTGCACCCACATGGGACACCAACTCTTGGCTCCTGGCTTCAGATTGGCCCATCTTTGGTGGTTGCAGCCATTTGGGGAGTGAACCAGCAGATGGAAGACCTCTCTCTCTGTCTCTCCCTTTCTGTAACTTCTACCTAAGACACACCATTGTAATGTTTCAGATAGATTGAAAAATGTTAGATATTTATATTTTAGATAAAAAAGTAGGACAGTCAATTAGGATAACTTTTTATATTGAAAGTTCTGATTTCAATATCAATACTTTTTTTTTTGACAGGCAGAGTGGACAGTGAGAGAAAGGTCTTCCTTTCACCATTGGTTCACCCCCCAATGACCGCTGTGGCCGGCGCACCACGCTGATCCAAAGCCAGGAGCCAGGTGTTTCTCTTGGTCTCCCATGTGGGTGCAGGGCCCAACGACTTCGGCCATCCTCCACTGCACTCCCGGGCCATAGCAGAGAGCTGGACTGGAAGAGGAGTAACCGGGACAGAATCCAGCGCCCTGATCAGGACTAGAAGCCAGGGTGCTGGCACCGCAGGCGGAGGATTAGCCTATTGAGCCGCAGAACTGGCCAACACTTTTCACCTCTATGAATTCTAGGCTAAAAATATACATTACTCTGTGAGACAGTTTTCTCTTCTAAGTAACAGAAAAAATTCTAATTGTCTGACAAGCTTGGAGACCTGGGTGAGTTTTGAAAGATGGGATAAAGTGTTTATATTATAACAATCTAACTTTAATAAAGCAAGAAAAATATGTTTTGTTTTCAGGAAAGGATTATTGTCACACTTGAAGGAAAAATATCCACATAATTTCTCCCTTCCTGCTTTAAAAGATAAATGTCTACAGTAGTAAAGATGGATGACAAATAGCAAAATATGATATTTTTACATACTTAATTCTACCTTAAAATTCAGTGGAGCAAACGATTAATGGAAACACAGAAAAAAAGTAGCAACTAAAAAATGCATACATATATACTTGTTCAGAAAAAAAGTAAGAGTATTTTATTTCCAACTGACCTTGCTCCCAAATTTTCGATGGTTATATATTCATCCTTTCTTACAACTTCAAACTGCAAGTGACAGAAAAATATTAGCTGTAAAGTAGTTCAATTTTCAAAACTCTTTAATGTTTTTAATGAAAAAAAAAAGAAAATGAAACCACAATATAGAATAACAGAAGTAACAATGTGAGCAATTAATAATCCTAATCAAACAAGAAATTATAGTTAACATTAAAAAGTAGTATTTTACTCATTATAGGATTTGAATCCCAAATTTGAAATACAAACATATCTAAGAAATAAGATACATTCTATTCATAATATTTGCCTTTTTAGTTAGAAACTGAAAATTCAACAAGATTTTTCACCTGAATGCATTTTATCTAACAGGTACAACATGTAATGTTATACAGATATTTTCTCAGGAAGAGATTTACAGACTAAAAAAAGATTCAGAAGTTTAAAATTATTTTTAGCTCTAGGTGGAAGAGAACTAGATAAAGTATCTTTCCTGGTTTATGATACTCTCCTCACTGATACAGTCATGGCACATTTGTCTCTGTTTTTCTCTGTGTATCTCTTTTTCTATTTTAAGTATTTCTTGGTCTTAGAGACTATTTACATACTATTTTGGGTAAATCATAGCAACAGAAAGGGTAGAGAGCTTAGCTATCATCAGAAAAAACAGGGAGAATCCTGTTTTGATACCTAAATCTGTTCCCAGTCTAAAATACTATTCTAATGAAGGAAAACAAGAAAAATAAGACACTTACCAAAATTTTAACAATTCCAGGCACATCACACAGCAGCATCCTTACCATGTCACCTGTACATCCTTCCTTCAAACATTTTTTCCCACTAAAACTCTAAAGTTAGTAATAGCAAAACAGTAAAAACAAAAAAAGAAATCACTGACGTGCACATCTGATTACATTAAAAAGTTAGAAGCGAATGTTGTTAGATGGTAAACTGAGAAGAATAAATAAATATGTAAGTCTTTAAATGTTGTAGCTGTTTAAAGATGATACATTTCATATACCAATGGATATCCTATTTAAAATACATGGTTTAATTTTTCTTATCCAAGTGTTTCTATTTCAAAATCTTCATACAGCTATATTACAAACTAAAATATCTTTGCTGTCCCAAGAAAAGCAACTTCAAATAAAATATACTAATTACGTGAGCCTAAAAAGGAATACTGAATTTCTATATGATAACATGAGGAGGCAGAGAAAAGGATAGAATTAAAACATTGAGTCCTTTTCCTCATCCTGCACTTGCTATGACTCTGGTTAAAGTTATTTAATTTTCTTTTACTTGGCTTTCTACAACTGATCAATATTAATTTCCCCAGCAATCAAATGAAATAAAAAGGATTTAAAAACAACTTTAAAAAATAGCACCTTATCCAATAATTTTTACAGTTTACAAATACAATTCACTTGTTTTAATTGCATATCCTCACAACAATCCTATGAAGTAGACTTTATCCTCACTTTAGAAAAATTAGTCTCAGATGTTAAATTATCAATTTAATATAATAAAAAAGTCACTCAATATAGACTTAAACCTAGATCTTCCAATTCCATATCCAATACTCTGTCTGATACACAGTTGTTTTGTAAGGATTCTCTATTGCTTACATCATGTAAACACTATAGAAATAAAAGTTATAGACCCAACCTAGTTTTATCAGTTCACTAAAGAGTGGTTAATTAAAAGTGGGCTTTGGAGTTTCACCTAATTGTTGTGGTAAAGAATTCAACTTATTATATGTACAACATAACTAAATAATAATTCCAAATGCCCTTTGATAAGTATAAAATTTATTCATGTTTTCCACCAAAATAGAAATTATCCTCAAAATTATACAATTATCCTTTCTGTATGTTTATTAAACAATTCTATATATTCTTTGATTCTGTGTCTTTCATGTGAATATCTATTACATGATTTCCTTTCTTTAGAGCATTAGGGAAGAAAATTGACAGAAATTACTAGGCAAAGAAACTAGCAGAGTATTTCCCAGAAGATCTATTTAGTCAATGATAATAATGAATGAAGAATGGTGGGAAAATCCCCATCAGAGAGGATTGAGAAAGAAAAAAAAAGGGGGGGGGGGAAATATGTGAATAGGCAGAACTGAAGAGGAAGAGGGTAAAAAGAGGAAAGGGTAGAGGAAAAATGCTACAGTAAGGTTTTAAGAAGGAAAAGCAAATATATATACCTGATCATTTTCTCCGGGATATTTTAAATTCTTGAACTTTTTCCAACAAATCTTATGAAAATAAACACAACAACTTTTACTGCACATTAACTGAAAAAAACCCTGTAAGGAAATACAATTATTGATATGAAACAGTAGTTCATGTAGCTATAGAAAATATCACTTAAAGTCACTTTCAAAATTTTTCTATTACTAGATAAGTTTTACACAATATTCAAAATTTATCAATAGAGATCATAACTTTACAGTTATGTTCACATCATTAGAGATGAAAAATCAGGAAAATAAAAAGGGCAGTAAATTGAATAAGTGAGTATATTTTCTATACGCATATCTAACAAAATATTGAAAACCAGTGAATGACTTTTGTTAAGGAACACACTGCCTACTACTCTTCATCTCCATTTTACATCTCCGTTTTCTTCCAGCCCCAACTCCACACCACTGTTCCATGAGTTCCCTCTGTTACCAATGAGACCTCAGATTTGCTGTGCTCCAGTATTATCATAGGACATAGGCTATTTGTCCTTCTCCCCATGACCTCCCTTGGAACAACAGCCCTGCTCCTTTTAAATAAGAATTCTGCTTCATTGACAATTCTAAATTGTGTGCTTGGGACTTCCTGCTCCTATATGCCATTCATTTGTTTGAAACCCTGTAGCTATTCTGAGAAATTTAGGACCAAATGACCATGTCATCTAAACCAATACTGAACTTGCTTGACACCACATTGTATCTTACCAAGATGACTTCCCAATCTCTGTGTTAACTACACTATTTGCTGTACACATCATGCTTTCTTCATGTAGTATAATATGCATTGTTGCTATCTTACCATCCTATCTTGTAATTTCAGTTTTATCTATTAGATTCAGAGAAACCTATCAGATGCACTATGGTCTTCAGATCAAAGCTGGTTACATTATTCCCCACTCCATCAAGGCTCAAAGAGATTAAAAGATCCTTCATTTAGTAACATAACTCCATAGAAATTATAGTCTATCTCCTTAGTAAATTGCTACTATTTTTAATCTGTAATATTCCTAACCAGAAATTAAGAATTTTGTTTTAGATCACTTCAGTGTATAACTGTAGAGATAAGTTACAACTTCAGAGGCAAAAGTGTTAAAAAAAAAAACTTAAGCAAAAATAATTATTTTATTGACTAAGAATATAATTCTTGTTCATTTTCAATCTACGTTCTCATAGACAATCAAAAACTTCCCAACTGCACTACCCTTGTAATTACTTTTAAAATATTTTGATGCATATTATAATAATTTAACGATAATTTTATATTTTTAATAATATTCAGGTTATTGATATTATAATACCTTATAATTGGTGTTCTTTAAAATGTCAGCTTCACAGGATCGCTCACAGTCTAGATAACTACAAATGGTATGCTTCATTATATTACCTTCAGTTGTCTTGATAAAATTATCAAGGAGATCCTGGATTTTAAAAATAAAAAGAATCTCATTAATTATTATTATATTATTTCTCTCATTCAAAATAAACGATATGTATAAAAGCCCTAAATTAGAAATACTGTGTCACTGACTGAATGATACAAACACAGAAAATACTGGATTTCTTACATGATGTTATAAACTGTATGTTTGAAACTACTCACCATATTAATCCATAATGTAACACATGGCATGGTCTCATTAAGAATTACTTGGAGAAACAGACATAAAACATTTGAGTTTCAAGCGAGACTTTGTTGGAATTGGACACTAGGATGCTGAGTTGGCAGTAGAACTACTGTACAGGTACAATATAACACTCACTATCATAATGGGCAAAATTAAAGAAATATGTTTCTCATGTCCAGAGTTATGACTCAAAATATATTTCTCCTTTTAAAATGCTACTTAAATGTAGGTGAAATACATTATCAGGTCTAAGCCAGGGGTCAGACAAAGTCCTTAACATCTTTTAAAAGAACAGTATTACAAGATTTCAAATAGTATTAGTGTTAATATACTGAACATAAATAATAAGTAATAAGCCTCTACAGGTTATTTCAAGAATATCAACTCTATGCAAAAAGATTAAATAGAGAAAATACCCCAGAAAGTAGAACAAAAAGAAAACATTGAAAATATTAAAGAAATAAGAAAATGAGACGTAATCCCATATGCAAACTACCTGAAAAAGTCTTTCAGGGAGAAAAAGAGAAAGCTAAGAAATCATCACATACATAAATCAAGAAAATTTCCTTTCAATTCTGTCAATTTTGTTCCAATATTTTGAGACTATATTTCTAGGTATATACAAATTTTGAATTGTTATAGTTTCCTAGATGAGTGAATTCTATATTTTTAGGAAAGGTTTCTCTTTATTTTAAAAATGCTTTTGTTCATCAAGTCATCTAAAAATATGATGCTCCAGGAAAGTATGAAGTAAACATTTGGAAAAAGATATGTCATTCAAAATTAGTCAACAGAAATCTGGTATAGCTATTTTCATAGTAGACAAATTATAAAAAGGCTCATTTATTTGGTTTATGAAATAGGTAAAAATAACTTAAAAAGTAAGGAATGCTCAGAATATTTGAAGAAACAGAAACTCACATCAAGAATATAAACTGATATAAACTTTCTAAGAGGAAATATTGTGACATATCAACACTTTAGAAATGTGTGAACATTTTGTCTCACAATTCTACCTTTAGAAATTTATTCAAATGGAATATCATGACAAATAAAGCAACTGTAATGTTTAGGATAAATTAAATGCTCAACAGCAGGAACTGATTAAGGAAATTAAAGCATAGTAATACAGAGTACACAAAAATTCTATCGTATAATAATCTAATTACTGGAAAATTTAAAATACAATGTATTTTCAGATAATAAATAAATGTATATATCATACAATTTGGCAAAAATTAACAGAGAATTTGTGTGTGTATGTGTGTTTGTATGTGTTTGTACCTAGAATGACATAAATATTATGATTTTTCTATTTGAAGAAATATGATTGAATTTTATTTTTCATTTGGGCATTCTTTCATTTTTCAATTTAAAAAAAACACATTAATTTATTTTCTTGAGAGGCACAGTTACAGACAGAGAGAGGGAAAAGACACAGAGAAAGGTCTTCCATTTACTGGTTCACTCCCCAAATGGCTGCAATGGCCAGAGCTGGGCTGATCTGAAGCCAGGATCCAGGAGCTTCTGCTAAGTCTCCTTCATGGGTGCAGGGTCCCAAGAACTTGAGCTACCTTCTACTGTTTTCCCAGGCCATTTGCAGGGAGTTGAATGGGAAGTGGAGCAACCAGGACTTAAACTAGTACCTATATGGGCTGCTGGTGCCACAGGCGGATGCTTAACCTACTATGCCACAGCACCAGCCCTTCATTCTTCAATTTTTGTGAACAAAACCTTTAGTACTTTGTTATTTAATTCTACAACAAAATAATGAAATTATAATTAGAAGAAAAAGGAGGTAACTTTTTTTAACATTTAATTTTTAAGAGTTATATACTTGAAATGCAGAGAAACAGAAAATGAAAGAGAAATCTTCCGTTTGCTGGTTCACTTCTCAAATACCACAAGAGCCAAGGCTGGGCCAGGCCAACGCCATGGGCTAGGAACTCCCTCTGGGTATCCCACATGGGTGGTAGGGCTTCACATACTTGGGCCACTTTCTGCTGCTTTCCCAGGGGCATTAGCAAGGAGCAGAGAAGCCAGGACCCAAATGGACACTGCAATATGAGATGCCAGCATCACAAGCAGTTGCTCAACTCACCATAACACAGCATTGGCCCCTAAGAAGTTAACTATTACATCTGACTCCAACCATGCAAAGTACTGTATTAGTACAGCTATTGATCCTCTTGTTATTTGAAAATGCTAACACTGTAACTTCACTTCTGTCTACTTCCGAATTATACTAACATTCTGCTTAATAACAATATCAAGGTTGTTTCTCACATAAAAATTAATTCCCAATAAAAGAATGTGCTTATTATAGAATACAACATAGATGATATGAACTGTACTTTAACAAAGATGACTCTAATTAGTAACAGATGAAATGTTATTCTTAAATAATTTCTTACTTTAAAAGACGTAGGTAATTCTTCATCTTCTGTAGGATCTATGTCAAACCAATGGTCATTTGTATCTCCTATTTCTTGTAAGCTTTTATGAAATTCTAGCAGTCCTCCATTATATCTGCAAAGCATTTTTAATTAGGTTAGTATGAATGTGACTAAAACTAGAGAGTTTACTAGTCAGACACACTGTGAAAACTAGAAGGCCTCTATGGCAACAATCATGAAGATAGTATGTGCTGAAAATAAGGCCCAGATTTAATCGTAAGGTGGAAAAATTTACAAATATGGCCTTGATAGGACTAATACTATCAGCTCAGGACACTGATAGCTAAGTCTGTATGATAGAACAATTGCAAAGGATATCAAAAGCAAAACCTCAAAAGAACTGCCAGGCTAAATTCAAGACTTTGATAGAAAAGGATAAGATTCTGGAATGTGAATTGGAGATATTCAGGTAATTTTCTTAGAAATACTGATACCCAATATTCCCTGAGAACCTTCTGACTGGCAAAAGTCTTCTTCTTGATAGAGAAATGTTGCTGCCCTTTACTCAAAGATCATGATATCAGGAGATGTCTCAAAAGATGATGCCTTTCCTCCTCATGATTTTCCTCTACTTATTATACTAATTGCCTGCAGATCAATATATCTAGACAGGTATAAGAAAGCCCAAGAGGGAAGCCTAAGAAGAGAAAGCATATTAACCGTTAAAACTAGAGAGCATGATTCATGTGTACTGGCAGGAACGTGAGAGGAAGGGAGCACAACAATACAAAACCAATGGCACATACAGACTAGAGATGGAACATTTCTGTAATTCAAGATTCACTTTCCCACCAAGAACTCCTGAAGTCAGTGCAGACATGCTGCTAAGAGGCTTCTTGAAATCTGAATACAATGATGGTCTGTTGAAAGTGAAATAGAAATACTGGAAATGTTTTGCCAGAGTATTAAAGGATTCAGAAGGGTCATGAAGGTGAGAATGTCAGACAAGGGTTACCACATAAGAATGTAGAGTTCTGTACCAGATAATGTTCTGGAAAGGTTCAGAGGACACTTAAGTCATTCATTCATTCGCAACTAAGGAGTAAGAAGGTCACCAGTGTCTTTGAGAAGCTAACTGGTGGTTGTTCTCCATAGTGCAAGGATGAAAGTAATGACGCTACTGTACATTTGGAATTCCCAGTATCAATGCTCTGGAGAATGGATTCTTTCCAATGCCCACAATTAAAAATAAAAAGTAGTTTGCACATTTGAAGGAGGGACAACACACATTCTTTGTCTTGTCTCAGGCGAGGTTAATTCTTCTGTTTTGTCACAATATAAACTGAATGGATTTTGATCATCTCAACATTCTGAAAAACATCACATTAACACTATATTGATGATACTTGGTGAATAAGACCTGCCTATTAAACATGAAGTGAGAAATCTCATGGACACCCTAGTAAAACTGACATGTCAGGGAACAGGGAATATATCTTAAAAGAATCAGGAACTACAACACAGGTGGTACTTTTAGGGTTGCAATGGTTTGGCCTAGCAGTAATCCTTCGTAAGAGTGTGTTCAAGTAAACTTTCCTTAATTCATTCATCAGATCTCAGCCAAACATTTCTTTAGGGAAACTTCTGATTCCCAGAACCAAACTGGGGCTCCAGTAAAGGCTTTCATTGTTTAATGTATTTTCCTTCATTGCTCTTTACCACATTTCTTATTGAAAACTCCATGGTTAATTATTAGGTTAAGGTGTATACCTGCCATTACAATGTCTGTTACATGAGGAGAGGAAATGTTTATTTTGTAAAACAGCAGGGGAGTTCCAAGATGGTGGAATAGCGACAGGATGGTCTGAATCATGCAGAGCAAAATTAATATTTAAAAAGGGTTGATAAACTGCATGCCTGAAATAAAGCCATAGAAGATCTGCAGTGGGAAACCCAGAGAGAACAGCAGAGATGGTTCAGGTCTGCACCAAAATAGCCCCCCGCCCCCGCAAAAAAAAAAAAAAAAAAAACAAAAACAGCAGAGACTTGGAGCCCAGAGAAGAGAATGCTGGCCAGTTGGACCAGGTGAGAGGGTAATCACGGGCCCATGAAGCTGTGGATAGCAGCAGGAGGCAGTGATTGGCAAACTGCTTTTGAGGTTCCACATGTGATAAAATAATAAATGAACAGAGAGGTGGCACACATCCCCACCACCTCCCCTTACCCTGAAGGGAAGGGCAGCCAGCCAGGAGAAGCCATTCTGCTCATTTGTTTGTTTTTTATTTCTGGATACAGGCAGATGGCTGCCTCCCATCTCCCCTGCACATGCCCAGCAATAGCGGGTGTTGTCTCACCGCCCACCCAAATAGCAAGGGACATAACATTTCAGAAGAATTCCTTCCCCTTCCATGCAAGCTGTATGGCAAAGGGAACCCCTGCCTATTGAAAGCTTGTACCCTCCCAACACCATTGAGAAATAAGCCAGGCTCCATTAGGCAGGTTCTTAATTCACCCACCTGCGACCCAAAGACGTTGTTTAGGAGCTCATAACAGAGGGAACCATGCTCACAGGAAAGACTTCACAGATCAAAGGTGAAGTTCATTAAGCAATGTGAACTAGTCCTAAAAACACTAGGAATTAACACCCGGGCATCCTGAAGCTGTGAGGAGAAGGCCAGGTCACATCAACAGAGGTGAACACCCTCCTCCATCCAGAGAGCCAGAGGAGAGCTACAAAGCCCCACAGGGGCCTTATCTTGGATACTTGCTCCCCCTGGAATACTGAACACAGCAACAAGGCTACACCCAGCACACACTCACTGTAAGTACAGATGTCCCACTAAGCCACAAAAACACAAGCCAAAGGTAAAAGAAACCAGACCAAACAAAGGAAAAAACTTAAGAATAAGGAAGACACTATGAGCCCCGCAAAGGAACACTATAACACTTCAATAGAAGATGAAGATGAAGAGATTGAAAGTATGCCAGAAACAGAATTCAGAAAATTAAACATCAGATTATTAGAAGCAATCAGAAGCAAATTCATGAACTAAATGAACATTTTCCCATGAAATTGAGATATTAATGAGAAATCAGAATGAAACACTAGAAATGAAGAATTCAATACATCAAATAAAAAATGCAGTGGAAACTCAACAACAGAGTAGATGAGGCAGAAGAAAGAATATCAGAGAGAAGACAATTTCTGGAAATTTTACAGTCAGACCAAAAAAAGGAAGAAATTAGAAAGTAAAAAACACTGCTGGAGATCTACAGGATACCATCAAACAACCTAACATATGGGTCCTAGCAGTTTCTGAAGGTGTGGAAAGAGAGGAAGGATTATAAGACCTTTTTAATGAAACAGTAACAGAAAACTTCCCCAATTTGGAGAAAGAAAGAGACATCCAAGTACATGAAGCATACAGAAATCTCGATATACATGACCAAAAAAGATCTTCACCATGAGACACTGTAATAAAACTCTTTACAGTAATACATAAAGAAGATGCTAAAATGTGCATGAGAGAAATGCCAGATCACATTCAGAGGAATCCCAGTTAGACTTACAGTGGACTTATCAGAAATCCTACAGGCTAGGACAGGATGGCAAGATATATTTCAAGTCCTAAGAATAAAAAAACCTGTTAACTCAGAATATTGTAACCTGCAAAGCTCTCATTTATGAAGGAAGTTGAACTAAAGACCTTCTATAACAAACAGACATTTAAAGAATTTGTAACTACCCGACCACCCCTACAAAAGATGCTCAAGGATGTGGTGGACACAGAAACACAGAAACAAAAACATCACTAAAAAAGAAGGTGAAGTCAGAAAATTGCTCAGTAAAAGTACAAAGGAAACCCAAAGTAAAAAATAGGCCTATTAATGGAAATATGTTACTTAAAAGTTGTTACTGAACAATAGTCACCCAGAATGTAAATGGTCTCAACTCTCCAGTTAAGACACAGATTGGTGAAGTGACCATATAGATAGGATCAAGTGTTAAAGTAATCACATAAATAGGACTAAGTGCTTGAAACCAATAATAGAATTAAAAAGGAGTGAAGGTTCCAACATAGGAAGCAGAGCATACAGCTGATGCATAGAAGGACAATTGCTTTAAGTAGCAGTCTGACCTCAGAATCAGCCATTAAGGCATTCTAGTCTGGCTGGAAAGTCCAGGGGGAGTATTTCAGGCATGGAAAGCCAAGATACTGTGGCAAAAAATGCCCTATATAAAGACCCTCTATATGTGAGACCCCAGTGGAGAGAAGTGGACACCAAAGAAGTATGTACATTTCTTGGGAGAAGAGAACTTCCACTTTTGCTTATGTCAAGCTAGTGGATCCAAAGGGCTTCCATAACTGAGGCAGCTCATGCCACAGCCTTGGACGATCACTGATGTCATACATAGGAGTGTTATTTGTTAAATAAACAACAAGAGTCACTGTGCACTAACTTCCCATGAAGTTGTATTGTGAAATTTAATAGTAAAACCTGTTCTCAAGAATCACTTCCTTTTAGTTTTTTAAATGGAGGATATTACTATGTCTCATAAGTTATGTCTAAGAGCTCACAAAAGAAGTACCATCATTGGATTCTTTAAAGACAATTAAGTTTCTAAAAGGAAAGAAGGGAGAGGACTGAAAAAGAGGAAGGTTGGAAAAAAAAGTGAAATCAAGAAATAATGACATAGAACAGCCCCTGTTTAGACTGCTGAGGAACAGTTCTCATAGTTCTTTTATTCTGCTCTTTCATTGTTTCTTTTTTTTTTCTCGACTATAGATAGGGAGGAGGAAGAGGGGGGTGCAGTAAGTGGGAGAGTGGGCACTGTGAGAAGAATTACTGTATTCCTAATGTTGTATTTATGAGATACATACAAATAAAAAT
This sequence comes from Oryctolagus cuniculus, assembly GCF_964237555.1. Lineage (NCBI taxonomy): Eukaryota > Metazoa > Chordata > Mammalia > Lagomorpha > Leporidae > Oryctolagus > Oryctolagus cuniculus. The sequence continues at coordinate 64,381,191 of NC_091435.1, read as the reverse complement.
AAATAAATAACTAAATAAAGGGCAGCATATACCCAAACCACACACATTTGGAATATGATAGATGCTTACTAATTAAAATAAATGAATGATGACACTAGTGAGAAAGGATCTCCATTTAAGAAGCAAACAGATCATCCATATAGGTTCCTCTGTACAGCTTCATTTTCTTTTTTAAGATTTATTTATTTAGTTGAAAGAGTTACAGTGAGAGGTAGAGACAGACAGAGAAGGGGGTTTTCCATCCACTGGTTCACTCCCCAGATAGCTGCAACAGCTGGTGCGAGCTGATCCAAAGCTAGAAGCCAGAGCTGCTTTCGGTTCTCCCTATCAATGCAGGAGCCCAAGGACATGGGCCATCCTCTGCTGCTTTCCCAAGTGCATTAACAGTGATTTGGATTGGAAGTAGAGCAGCCGAGACTCTAACTGGTGCCCATATGGGATGCTGGTGATGCATGCTGGGACTTTTAACCTACTGCACCACAGCGCCAGCCCCCAGCTTCACTATCTTAAAAGATGTAATACCCAAATATTCCCTAAACTCAACATTTAGACCCTTGAAACTTTTTTTTTTAATTTTTTGCCAGGCAGAGTTAGACAGTGAGAGAGAGAGAGAGAGAGAGAGACAGAGTTATAGACAGTGGGAGAGAAACAGAGAGAAAGGTCTTCCTTCCGTTGGTTCACTCCCCTAATGACCGCCATGGTTGGTGCTGCGCCGATCCAAAGCCAGGAGCCGGGTACTTCCTCCCAGTCTCCCATGCGGGTGCAGGGACACAAGCACCTGGGCCATCCTCTGCTGCCCTCCTGGGCCACAGCAGAGAGCTGGATTGGAAGAGGAGCAACCAGGACTAGTACACGGTGCCCCAACCGGGACTAGAACCTGGGGTGCCAGTGCCGCAGGCAGAGGATTAGCCAAGTGAGCCATGGCACCGGCCTGACCCTTGAAACTCTTTATAAGATCATTTACACATTTAAAAACTTTTCTAAGTTAATGATGATATTACATCATTGTTTCTTTATTATGTATAGCCTTTTTGAGTTCTGGGCACTGTGTTCTTTACCTGTAAGATTCTTTATGAGGTATACAGAATAATTAGTTTTGTTTTAGAGACAAGGGGGGAAAAATAAGGTTTAACAGCATTAAGTTCCCTAAGGTAAGTGGCAAAAAATGTGTCTGAACCCAGGCCTGTCAGAATCCAAGGACTGGGTTTCTAATGTCAATAATAAATTGGTCGATACTGCCATGGTCTATTAAGTTTGATATTCTCATGTTGACAAAATTACTCTCAAGTATATTAACAAAACTATTATCTATAAAATAAATGAAGAAGAAAATTACTAGAACATAAATGGTCATGATCTCTGGTTTACTGCACAAACTTTTTCCCTTTTCATAATGCTAAAAATTGACAAGATTTACCCATTAATGAAAATCCTTACCGCTTCTGAGCACATCGAAGTAAACCACGTCCAAAATAAACTAAAGACATAAAGTTTTCACAAATTTCATTTTCTTGGATCACCATCTTCATCACCAGAAATTTGTTTTCAGCTTCTGTATAATCCTGTAGTAACATAAAACAAGGTTTGATTGGCATAGGCAGACTTATTGGAAAAGACCCCAGAAGTACAGGCAATCAAAGCAAAAACAGACAAACAGGATTACATCAAGCCAGAAAGCATCTGCTCTGCAAAGGAAACACTTAGCAACAGAATGGGAGAAAATATTTGTAAACTATGCAACTGATTAAGGATTAACATCCAGAATCTACAAAGAGTTCAAGAAACTCAAAAGCAAAGCATTCCAGTTAAGAAATGAGCAAAGAACTTGGACAGACATTTTTGAAAAGAGGAAATTCAAATGGCCAAGAGACACATGAAAAAATGCTCAGGATCAGTAGCCATACGGGAAATGCAAATCAAAACCATAACGAAATTTCACCTCACTCTAGTAAGAATGACTCTCATATAGAAATCAACAGCCAAAAATGTTGGTGAGGTTTGAGGAAAAATATACCCTAATCCACTGTTGGTGAGAATGTAAACTAGTACAGCCATTGTTGAAGACAGCATTGAGATACCTCAAAAATCTGAAAATAGACCTACCATATGACCCAGCCATCCTACTACTGGGAATTTACCCAAATGAAATTAAATCAGCATATGAAAGAGTTATTTGTACCTTCATGTTTACTGCAGCTCAATTCATAATCACTAAGATATGGAATCAACCCAGATGTCCATCAACTGAAGACTGGATAATGAAATTGTGGTATATATACAGTTTGGAACACTACTCATCCATAAAAAAGAATGAAATCCTGTCTTTTGAAACAAAATGGATGCAACTAGAAACTATTATACTTAGTAAAATAAGCCAATCCCAAAAAGACAAATGTCATATGTTTTTCCTGATCTGTAGAAACTAATAGAGTACCATAAATGTAATGTAATGAACACTAATCAATAAATAAGTACTATTTATAACACTAATCAATAAAAGAGAATGAAACCCTGTCTTTTGCAACAAAATGGATGCAACTAGAAACCATTATACTTAGTAAAATAAGCCAATCCCAAAAAGACAAATGTCGTATGTTTTTCCTGATCTGTAGTAACGAACAGAGTACCAAAAATGTAATGCATAGAAATAAAATTCACATTTTGATATTCAATGATTGTTTTCAGCCCCTGTCTCTACTGTTAAGGAACAGTGTTTTGTTTTTTTTTTTCTTCTTCTTTCTATTTGTTGAACTCTTTACTTAGTGTGGTGTTAATTTTATGAATATAAAGTAAACTGAAAGATCATTGTAAACATCCAAGGAGGGAATAAGAGGAAAAGGTGGGCGCATTGGCAGGAGGGAGGTTATAGTAGGAAATATCACTATGTTCCTAAAAGTGTATATAGGAATGCCATGAAAGTTGTGCACCTTAAATTAAAACAAGTTAAAAATAAACAACAACAACAAAAAAACTAGGTTTGGTTGATGTGAAAAGCATTACAATAAATAATTATTTCCCAAGCTAGAGAAATTAGGACAGCTTTAAGAATGATCTGGCCATCTGGTCATTTATTCATATCACTAATCCTTTTGAAGTTTAATCTGAACAATTTCCTCTATTAGTATTCTGAGTTGACCATATAATCCTGGAATTTGATTTTCCTATTTATTACTTGTTGAATATTATGTTTAGTGGCAAATTCTGTGCATGCAGTGGATTAAAATTAGGTTTTTGCAAAAACTGATGAAGAAAGGGGAGAGAGAAAAAGACAAGGAGGGGGACAGGTGGTGAGTGAAGTGTGGCTGTCTTCTTGGAACTGTACCTATGGACTGCATAAAATCTGTTCTCTTCATATTGATACAAATTTTTAAATGAAACTAATGAAATGATATCTGTTGCTTTAACTTAAATAAATTTTAAAAATAACAGAAAATGGCTTTAAGTTTTACAGTTTTAAAAATCAACATTTTTATTTGGTAAAATGTTTTAGTGTTATGTATAAAGATTATAATGAGAAAATAATAGATACAACAGGAGTGGGCATTTAGTCTAGTGGTTAAAACACCAGCTAAGGGGGCTGGCACTGTGGTGTAGCAGGTATATCTGCTGCAGGGGGACAACCTGTTAAGTCAGGAGAGACTTAAATATTTGTTTTCTTTTTTCTTACTATTTGTTGAACTCTTTACTTAGTGTAGGGTTAATCATATGAGTATAAAGTAAACTGAAAGTTTATTCTACATTGAAAACTCCTCAAGGAGAGCCCCCTCCCCTGCCATCCCCAGCTTCAGTGCAGCAGGGCAGTGCCCGCAGGCACACAACTGGAAGCAGCCTGGGAGGCCCCAGCTCTGCCGCCCTGTGCAGGCTCACCACAAGAGCACTGGCAAGCCCAGCCCAAAAATGCACCTGTTGTCTTACATCAGAGTATCTGGGTTTAATTTCTGCCTCTGGTTCTTGACTGCAGCTTCCTGCTAATGCAGACTTTGGGAGGCAGCAGTGATCGCTCAAGTAATTAGATTGCTGCCAGCCAGAAGGATAGACCTATGTTGAGTTTTAGTTCAGTTTCCATGCCAGCCCAGCCCAGTCCAGCCATTACAGGCATTTAGGGAATGAGCCACTGAATAGGAGCTCTCTCTCAAAGTAATAATAAAATAAACATCCAAAAACATGCTACATACCTCTTTCTTTCCTCTTTCAATGAGTGACACTCCATATAAAAAGAGTAAAGTCAAATAATAGCCAATATTAATCTGTCGTGCCTACAAAGAAAAGTTAATTGATCATTAAGTCAGTTTTCAGTTCAACAAACTTACATATCCCAAAACCATTTAGCCATTACTTAAAAGTGAAATTAACCTACTTATTTATTAACCATCTAGTAATAATTTAGAGAGTTTAGGTGATGGCTCAAGTACTTGGGTCCCTGGTACACATATCGGAGACATAGAAGACTTCTTCAGGTTTTAGCTTGGCCGAGCCCTAGCTGTTGTAGGCACTCAGAGAGTGAACAAGTAAATGAAAAATTTCTCTTTCTCTCTCTGTCTCTGTCTCTCTCTCCCTTGCCCCATACCTTTCAAATAAAAAAAAGAAAAAAAAAAAGCACTTTAGAATATTTGATAATTCAAAAGAGGAAGCAGAAAAAAGAATATGAGGTTAAAAATATGCAATAAAAATTTGTTACAACTTTCCAAAAATCGAATTCTTTCTCTTCTTATACATAATATTTTAGGTATGAAGAATATTTAAGAGGCTGGAGTTTTGGTGCAATAGGTTAAGCCACTTCTTGTGATGCTGGAATCCCATATCACAGTGTTGGTTTGAGTCTCAGAGACTCTACTTCTGATTCAGTTCCCTTTAATGCAATTGGGAAGGCAGAGGATGGTGGCCCAACAATTAGGTACCTTCCACTCATGTTAGGGAAAGAGGATGGAGTTCCTGACTCTTGGCTTCTGTCTTGCCTTCATCTGGCTTTTGCAGCAATTTAGTGAGTAAACCAGAGAATGGGAAATCTCATTCTTTTTCTCTCTGTTGCTATAACGTAGTATACATATACTATAACATATAACAACAAGAGAATTTTGTGGTGACAAAACAGCTCTTTCATCTTGATTATGACAGTAGTTACACAAGTATACCATTCTCATAAAAGGCATAGAACTATATACCATTGTATATAATAAAGTGAGTATAGCCAAGACTGTTATCGTTGTAAAGGTCTGCTTGCAAAGTTGATACCTGGCTGGGATCTGATTTAATAAGGGTGGTTCACTGGGTGTAGACTGTACATTGTGATTTATGCTGAATGCCTAGGAGTTTCTTCTGGGAGTCTGGAATTTTGATACACTCTAGGCAGAAGCTACTTAGTTGACCAAGCCTCAGTAAAAATGCTGAGTTCTGAGTATCTAATGGGCTTCCCTGGGCAAACTTAAAGTGTTTGCTACATGTTCCATTTTCATTGCTGGAGACTAAAAGGAAGGGAATGTACTCTGTATGACTCTATGGGATTAACAAAACCTGTAGATGGAATTCTTTAGACCCTACTGGTGTTTTGCCCCCTTATTGTGAGAAATGACCATGGTGTATTTTCAAAAAAGAATTAGTTTAGCCTTAGCGCAACCATGATACTTGGCCTCAGTGGTATGCAGGATTGAGGGCTGCAAAACCAAAGTAGGTGAACTACTGGGTTTGCTTTGCAAACAGTGCGCCACTTGTTACCTTTGTAACTTTCAGGAATTCTGTAACCACCAGATGTCTGTTACACAGTGCTCCCAATCTCAGTTCTGGAGCCTTGATGATACCTCAGTATAACTCCCCTTCCTCTGCCCTAGATCTGCCCAGCAACACCCCCGCTTTACACCTCCCTCTTCCTGCCTTAGGCACCATGTGGAGTTTAGGTTTTGCCTCCCAAAATTCTCAATGAGAAAATGTGGAAAGGGACCGCTGCATGGTAGGGCTACAATGAGCTGAATGTCTGAAGGTAGCACCTGCTTCCACTGGCTGGTCACTGCTCTCAATACAGGGTACCAATAAATACCTTGCTTTCTGCTTCCTTCCTTTGTGAGTCTACTCTTCGGTGGGTAGGTAGTCTCAGGTGGGCTTATTTCTCACATTACCACATTCTGTGTATCTTTAGTATGTCACTGTTAATAAATCAAGACCAAGAGTACAACTACATACCAAGTCCAACCCTTCTAGCAAATTTCTGAACTTAAGAGGTGTGTTAAGAGAACCTGACTGAAAATCCACTGTACCAATCTTTGATAATGCACTACTGTTATAAAAGATGTAACTATCGGGGAAAACTGGGTGAAGGGAACACTGAGACCAATGCATTTTTGTATTGCATAGTTGCAATCTCTTTGAATCTATAGTAACCTTAAAATAAAAAGCTAAAAAGTTATGTAGAGGCTGGTGCCGTGGCTCACTAGGCTAATCCTCCGCCTGTGGTGCCGGCACTCCAGGTTCTAGTCCTGGTTGGGGCGCCGGTTCTGTCCTGGTTGCTCCTCTTCCAGCAGAGCTCTTTGCTGTGGCCCGGGAAGATAGTGGAGGATGGCCCAAGTGCTTGGGCCTTGCACCTGCATGGGAGAACAGGAGGAAGCACCTGGCTCCAGGCTTCAGATTGGTGCAACGCACCGGCCGTAGTGGCCATTTGGTGGGTGAACCAATGGAAGGAAGAGCTTTCTCTCTGTCTCTCTTTCTCACTAACTCTGCCTGTCAAAAAAAAAAAAAAAAAAAAAAAAAAGTTATCTGGAGAGAAAAATACTATCCGTGCTATTTATGATGGCTAATCTTATATGTCAACTTCACTGTCCACAGACATTTTCAGATCAACTATATCTGAGTTTGACTGTGAGAGTGTTTCCAGGTAGTCAGCCTTTAAACCAGTGCAGTCAAAAAAACTGCCCTACCAAATGTGTATGAGCATCAACCAATCCACTGAGGGATAAGAACGAATGAGAGGAAGATGGAAGAATTCACGACATTTTGTTCCTCCTTACTTACTTGAGCTAGGACATCTATTCTCATTCTCTCCTGCCCTTGAGTTGGTATTTTCACTGCTGGCTCCCTTGGTAATTTGGCCATCAGAACTGGTATAAATTGCACCACCAGATTTTCTAGGTTTCCAGGTGGCAAATCGCAGGATATCTTTGCCTCCATAATCACAAAAACTAATTCCCTAAATAAATCATATATATTCTTTATTGTTTATATATGTGCTAGGGATCCACTGGCAAAGGAACGAAACTATGTAACCGCGCTACTATGACAACAGGACTTGGGAGGGTGGCGTTACTATGACTATGAAGCCTGGGAGGTCAGCGCATGGGCGGGGTTGACCTTTAAAAACTGTATATAAGTAGACCCTCAGCCGCTGAAAGCAGAGGTTGCTCAGCCTCTCTCCCCAGTCTGTAGCACCTTGTGCCACGGGGAAAGCTCCTGGTCCTGGTCCTGGTCCGCAGCACCTTTGGCCTGCAAGAGTTGGCTTGAGCGATCTCTCCCCCTAGTCGCCTAGAATATCAATAAAGTGTGTTTAGCTTGACTTTCCTCAGTCTCCTCGACTCTTCCTTCGTGGCAACCTGGCCAGTGGCAACCTGGCCAGTTCCCGGAGGGGGGAGATCCTGACAATATGTGCATATTCCTCCTAATAAATTATGTATGTGACACACAAAGGTACTTTGAAAAGTCTGTAGAATGGAATTAGCAGAATATGTGCATTTTCAAATAACTCTTTGATGGCTGTTTGTACATACTTTAACTATTTATATGTGTACATATGTATAAAAACAGTATATGTATAAAACAGAAATTGGTTCTATTTCTCTGGAGAACCCTGACTCCATTGGTCATAAGCTAATGTGACTGATTATAAGGGTATCTTTTTTCTTTTTCTTCCATTTCCTAACTCCCCTTCCCAATCCTATTTCCACATCCCTTCTGTTCATGCTTTCCACATTCTCTGAACCCTAAATCAATATCATACTTTGACCAAAAGCAAAACCTCTGGAATTTAAAGATACAAAAGGTATATTTTTAACCTACAGATCTATCCATACATGTTCCCATTAGTAAGATTATTCCAAGTACTGGAATGGGTATAGAGATATTATTTCCAACCACACACCTCCAACTCACTGATATCTCCTACAAGGTTGTCTTTCTTCTCCTTGATGGCCTTGAGGGACAGGGAGAGCCATTTGGAGTAAGCAGACTGCTTTGATCATGACAGTTTCAGTTATGCTACCAATTGTGATACCAATTCCAATGCTTCTAAGAGAAAGACCTCTTTAATTCCTACTCAAAGACGCATCTACGAAGTAATGCCTCAGCAGAGAAAGTTAACAATGAGAAGTTGTGAGTGTTGATTTTATACTGATTTATTCATTTACTGGCAATCTGGTCAGTGGGAGAAATAGCAGTCTGCAAGATCTAAGAAGTTTTCAGGACTGCAAGACACCAAGTCCTTTTTTCTTTGTTTCCTCTTTTGAATTCCTTGAGAACCTCCTTTAGAGTGACATCTGTCACCCTTTAAAATTCTGGCCCTACAGTCCTAAATACAGACTTGTTTCCCCCATCTTCTTGTACATTGTTGCAAAAATGGGATTTGGTATTTTAGACTATGTTTTTGGCACCCTGTTATCTGTTTTTAAGGTAATCCTAACTCATCTTGTATATGTACGCAAAGCTTAGTTTACTTTACTGATCCTAGTTATGCAAAGAACTGATTTTCCTTTTCTATTATCCAGTATAATTGTTTCTAATTTTTTATGTAGTTTTCCTCAGTTCTATTTATTTCCATTTGATCTTAAATACATAAATATACTTTGTCACTTTTACCTATAATACAAACTTCAATTTTTACACATACAGAAATATTAGAAGAAAGAGTAGTTGATTAATAACTGGGGAAAAGAATGAACCATATGTTTCTTCATTTTAATGGACAAAAATTGTACATATGTAAGATATATCACGTTTTGAAATATGTATACACTGTGGAATGACTAAATCAAGCTAATTTACATATGTATCCCCTAACCCTTTTGTCATGTTTGGTGATGAGAACAATTTACAATCTACATTAGCAATTTTGAGAATATATTAACTACAGCCTCTGTACTGTACAACAGATCACCTGGACTTACTCTTATTATCTAACTGAAGTTTTGTAACCCTTGAGCAACATCTCCTCACCGCTTCCTCCAGCCTCTAACAACTACCATTCTACTATGCCTATGAGTTCAATATTTTAAGATTCCACATATAAGCAGCATCATTTAGTATTTGTCTTCCTATATCTGACTTATTTCTTTCCTAGTTCATGAATTTCCATGAACTAATTTTTAATTGTGAAAGCCCATTTCTTCAAGTTTTTCTTAACTTAAAATGAATCATTTTGTGGCATGGAAAGATTGAATAGACTAGGCTCATTACAGAGATGCAGTCACATAAGAAAGTGCAAGACACAAGAAAGCAATACAATTATATGCATCCTTCTCAAAAGGAAAATATAAATTGGCCTACACTTCAAAATAAGGACACACTGACTATTTTCTCATTAAAAAATGTTGTCCAAGTACTTCAAATTTTCAAAAGGAAAATACTTACTGTGTAATTAGTAGCTTGAATGTTCCTAAGTGCTGTTTCTAGTTGTGTTATTAAGAACCGTAAAGTTAAAGAAGGAACAATTTCCTCCCCATTCTGGCTGTTAGCTGCAACTTCTCGCTGTGGAAAATAATTGAATTGAAAATTTCTTTAAGTTAGAAATATATATATATTTATCAGGCTGATGCTGTGGTGTAGCGGGTAAAGCCGCCGCCTGCAGTGCTGGCACCCTGAATAGGTGCTAGTTTGAGTCCCAGCTGCCCCGCTTCTGATCCACCACTCCACTCTGCTATGGCCTGGGAAAGCAGTAGAAGATGGCCCAAGTCCTTGAGCCCCTGGACTGCATGGGAGACCTGGAAGAAGCTCTTGGCTCGTGGCGTTGGATTGGCGCAGCTCCGGCCGTTATGGCCAATTGGGGAGTGAACCAGCAGATGAAAGACCTCTCTCTGCCTCTACCTCTCTGTAACTCTGCCTTTCAAATAAGTAAATAAATCTTTAAAATATATATAAATAAATAAATAAATATGTATATACATGTATATACATATTTATATAAATATATATATATATTTATACACAAATAACACATACTCACTGCAGGAAATTTGGAAAATTGAGACAACCATGCTCTGTAAAAGTCCATACCATCTAGAGACATTGTTCTTACACATATTTTTAAATAGACTAACGGATGTACTTTATAGCTAGTCTCTCAAAATACTACAAAGCATTCCTAGGCCTGCCAACCAAAGAAAAGGCAACACCCATTCCTTGAGAGGAATGTGATGATCCCATTTCATTCTCTATTCTGTGACATAATTAAAATCTTCTTGAACCTACAATAAGTAGGAAAGCTGGTACTAGTCTACTTCTGACAGCCTCTTAATGGAGTTTTTAGGTTTCTTTTTTTTATTTTTTATATTTTTTTTAAACTTTTATTTAACAACTATAAATTTCCAAAGTGCAGCTTTTGGATTACATTGGTCTCCCCGCCCAATAACTTCCCTCCCAACCGCAACCCTGCCATCTCCCGCTCCCTCTCCCAATCCATTCACATCAAGATTCATTTTCAATTCTCTTTATATACAGAAGATCAATTTAGTATATACTAAGTATAGAGTTCAACAGTTTGCACCCACACGGAAACACAAAGTGTAAAATACTGTTTGAGTACTAGTTATAGCATTAATTCACATTGGACAACACATGAAGGACAGAGATCCCACGTGGAGAGTTAAGAGCACAGTGACTCCTGTTGTTGGCTTAACAATTTGACATTCTTGTTTATGGTGTCAGTAATCTTCCTAGGCTCTTGTCATGAGTTGCCAAGGCTATGGAAGCCTTTTTTTTTTTTTAACTATTATTTAATGAATATAAAATTCCAAAATACAGAATATGAATTACAATGGCTTCCCCCCCATAGCGTCCCTCCAACCTGCAACCCTCCCCTTATCCACTCCCTCTCCCCTTCCATTCACATCAAGATTCATTTTCAATTCTCTTTATATACAGAAGATCAGTTTAGCATACATTAAGTAAAGATTTCAACAGTTTGCTCCCACACAGAAACATAAAGTGAAAAATACTGTTTGAGTACTAGTTATAGCATTAAGTCTCAATGTACAGCACACTAAGGACAGAGCTCCTACATGAGGAGTAAGTGCACAGTGACTCCTGTTGTTGACTTAACAAATTGACACTCTTGTTTATGGCATCAGTAATCACCCGAGGCTCTTGTCATTAGCTGCCAAGGCTATGGAAGCCCCCTGAGTTCACTGACTCTGACCATATTTAGACAAGGCCATGGTCAAAGTGGAAGTTCTCTCCTCCCTTCAGAGAAAGGTACCTCCTTCTTTGATGACCCATTCTTTCCACTGGGATCTCACTCGTGGAGATCTTTCATTTAGGTTTCTTTATAGATGAATCATGTTATCAGCAAATAGGGATAATTCAACTTCTTCCTTTCCTATTTGAATGCCTTTTCTTCTTTCCCTTGCCTAGTAGTTCTGGCTATGAATAACAGCAGTGAGAGCAGACACCCTTTTCTAGTTTTACAACTCAGCACGAATGTTTTTAACTCCTTCCCACTCAACATGATGCTGGGTGTAGTTTACTCATATTTAGCCTTTATTATGTTGAGGTGGGATCCTTCTATTCCTAGTTTGTTCAAGGTTTTTTTTTTTTTTTTTTAAATCATGAATGGTTAAGTTTTATCTTTTCTGTATCTGTTGAGATGATCATATGATCTGTATCCTTCACTCTGCTTATGTGATAGATTCTACTTATTGATTTGCCTATGTTGAAATACCCCATTTTCCTTGGGATAAATCTCACTTGATCATGATGAATGAATTTTTTTTTTGTTTTGTTGCATAAATATGGTAGTACTTTCTTGAGAATTTTTGCATCTACATAGCATCAGGGAAATTAGTCTACAGTTTCCTTTGTTGTGTCATTGGTTTTGGAATGAAGGTAATGTTGGTTCATAGAGTAAGTCTGGAAGTTTCCTTCCTTTCAAGTTTTGGGAAGAATTGGTACTAGTTTTTACTTAAAAGTTTGGTAGAATTCAGCAGTGAAGCCATCTGGTCATGAGCTTTTCCTTGTTGGAACTTTATTACTGGTCATTGGCCTGTTCATGTTTTCTATGTCTTCATGGTTCAATTTCAGTTTGTTATAGGTATCCAGAAATATATTCATTTGTTCTAGGTTCTCCAGTATGTTGGCATACAGTTGCTCATAAAATTCATAACAGTCCCCAATGATCCTCTATATTCCTGTGGTATATCTATTGTAGTATCTCCCTTTTCACCTTGATTTTATTTAAATCTTATTTCTTTTTTCCTTAATCTAATGGTTTACTGATTTTATCTTTTCAAAAGACCAACTCCTCCCATCTTTGTATTCTTTTAACTTTCATTTATTATTTCTTTTCTTTTAACTTGGTTTTGTTTTGTTCTTTTTCTAGTTGTGAGTTTTATAATTTTTTTAAGATTTATTTATTTATTTATTTGAAAAGCAGTTACAGGGGGTTGAAGAGGGGAAGAGGAAAAAGACACAGAAACAGACATCTTCCAACCACTGGTTCACTCCCTAAATGGCTGCAATGGCTAAGGCTGTGCCAAGTCAAAGCCAGAAGGCTGGAATTCCATCCAGGTCTCTCACATGGGTGCAGGGGGACAAGCACTTGGATCATCTTCTGCTTTATTCCCAATAGCATTAGCAGGGAGCTGGATCAGAAGTGGAACAGTTGGAACTCAAACCTGTGTTAAAATGAGATGCTGGCATCACAGGCAGCAGCTTAACCCATGGCACCAAAATGCCTCATGAAGTTGTTTATTTGACATTTTTTTTAAATAGGCATTTATTATAAGCTTCCCTCATAATATTGCTTTTGCTGTCTCCCTTAAGTTTTGTAGGCTGCATTTCCATTTACCTTTTAGTTTCAAGGAATTTAAAATTATTATTGCTGTTATAAAATTTATTTGAGGCCGGCATTGCGGCTCACTAGGCTAATCCTCCGCCTTGCGGCGCCAGCACACCGGGTTCTAGTCCCGGTCGGGGCGCCGGATTCTGTCCTGGTTGCCCCTCTTCCAGGCCAGCTCTCTGCTGTGGCCCGGGAGTGCAGTGGAGGATGGCCCAAGTGCTCGGGCCCTGCACCCCATGGGAGACCAGAAGAAGCACCTGGCTCCTGCCTTCGGATCAGCGCGGTGCGCCAACCGCAATGCGCCAGCCGTGGCGGCCATTGGAGGGCGAATCAACGGCAAAGGAAGACCTTTCTCTCTGTCTCTCTCTCTATCCACTCTGCCTGTCCAAAAAAAAAAATAAATAAATAAATAAATAAAAAATTTATTTGAAAACCAGAGACAGAGGGAGAGAGAGAGTGAATCTTTCACCCACTGGTTCACAACTCAAATGCCCAAAAGAACGGGAGCTGGAGCAAGGAAGGGTCAGGAGGCTGGAATTCCATCTGTGTATTTCATTTAGGTGGCACAGATCCAAATACATGAGGTATAAATACTGCCTCACCTTGTGCCTTAGGAAGAAGCTGGAATTGGAAGCAGAGTTGGGACTCAAACCTAGGTACTTCAATATGAGATACAGGCATTCCAAACAGTGTCTTAACTGCTGCACCAAAAAAAAAAAAAAAAAAAAACCCTCAAGGAAATTTTTAATTTCCTTAACAGGAGCACATTATTCAATCTCCAGTTTCTTGTCATTGATTTTTATTCCACTGAGTTCAGAAAAGGTACACATGATTTGGATTTTTTTTTAATTTGGTTAGATTTTTTGTTTCTGGTCTAACAAATGGTATATCCAACACAATGTTCATCACTATTGTTTTTAGCTATATTAAGTAAGAAACACTCTTCTATTTTTACCTTCTAATTGTCTATTATTTCTATATATGAAGCCTATCAATTTCTGTTTCATTCTGTTTCTAGGTGATTTCCAAGAGATATTTGGGAAATGCTTATATTATTCTATCACTTTCAAGCCAGAATTGTAATGTGGTAAATCATCTTAGTTAAGGTTATAATTTTATATAAAGTCCAATGGTTATTTTCAGAGTTTGTCTTTATTGTTAATTATAATAGCATTAATCTGTTTCATGGAAACAGTTGACGGTATATTTTTTGACAGAAAAAGCAAATGTGGCCTTTTAAAGACACCTGTGGTATATCTGTTTCCTGCACCATCCTCCCAGTTAAATATCACAAAATCCCATAATGAATGGTTTCCTTTTCTGAAATTCTTTTCTGAAAGTTATCACAAATTATTTTGAAAACTTTTTTTAAAGATTTTATTTATTTGAAAGGCAGAGTTACGGAGAGAAGTCTTCCATTCGCTGGTTCACTCACCACAGCTGCAATGGCTGGAGATGAGCTGATCCAGAACCAGATGAAAAATTATTTTTAAGTTGGAAACCTACAATGTATTCTCTAGAATATTTGTTTTACTCATAATTCTAGAAGTTTTGGATATCACTTTGTCTTAAATTTTTGAAATAGTTAGCAACATTTAAAAATTTTAGAAAACAAAAGCAGGGTCTGACATTTTGGCGCAGCAGGTTAAGAAGCCACCTGTGATGTCAGCATCCCATATCAGAATGCCAGTTCTAACTTTATGCTAGTACACCTGGAAAGGCCATAGAAGACGGCCTAAGAAGTTGGTGCCCTACATCCCATGTGGGAGACCAGGATGGAGTTCCCAGCTCCTAGCCTTGGCCTAGCTGAAATTTAGCTGTTGCAGCCATTTGGAGAGTAAACCAGAGGATGGAAAACTGATCTCTCTCTGATACTCTGCCTTTCAAATAACTAAGTAAATAAAGCTTTATAAAAAAAGATATTTGTAAATCAAAATATAAAACAAAAGAAATCCAAAGCAATCACCCATTACAGAGTGGTATATTATGGGTTATTCGTATTAGAACAAACATTATATCTTACAGTCAATATCTTAAAAGATGCAGGACTGGCATTGTGGAGGAGCAAGTTAACCCACTGCCTGGAGTGCTGGCATCCCAAATGGGTGCAGGTTTGTGTCCTGGTTGCTCCACTTCTGATCCAAGTCCCTGTTAATGAGCTTGGGAAAGCAGCAGATGTTGACCCAACTGCTTGGGCCCCTGAATCTACATGGGACACCTATAGAAAGCACCTGGTTCTGACTTTAGCCTGGCATAGGCCTGTCTGTTTTGGTCATTTGGGGAGTGAGCCAGCAGATGAAAGACCGATATCTCTCTCTCTTTCTCTGTAACTCTGCCTTTCAAATGAATAAATAAATCTTTAAAAAGAAAAAAAAAATAACTTACAAGATGTAATCCCACATCCCTACCATTATTTAGTAAGATGCAGATTTTGAGACCATAACTACATTGTATTAATTACAGGGTTTAAAAAAAAAGGCAAAGACACAGAAAAAAACATTAAGATGTACCTGCATCGTTTGGAAGGAAAAATCGTCTTGCAAGAATTTCTTAACATGAGGAACTACACCTTTTGGTAGACTATTAATTGCATTTAATAGCTTCTTCACTTCTACTAGTAGGTTAACATGGACAAGTTCAGAAGGTATGTCTTTTTCCTGTTTGTCCTAGAAGACATTATTCATAAAAAATTCACACAATTATACATATTCTCATTTACGAAAAAAAGAACAATGTACCTCTTATATGCAGATTACTGTGACAGAACCATACAAATCCATGTAAGAATAAGACACTCTGCTCTCCTGGAACTTACATTACAGAGATTACTCCATATATAATAATATTAAAGCTATTTAAGAGTGTTTTTACAGATGCATCTAATGCTTAAAATACTAAATACACAGAAATTTGACATGAACAGAGTTGCAATAATTTAAATTGTAAACAAAAACAGTCACTCAATTCAGTAAGGGTCAATCAACAAGTAAGAATCTTGAGACTTCAAGAATTGATTTATATAGACTTACTAAAGGCATCACTAAAGGTTAGTTGACAATTACACACTTAATTCTTGCTGGATTGTCTATTAATATCAGTGTGAAGAAGAGGTGGGCAATAGAAATGGGTAGATGGCTGGGAACACACGGATGACAGCCTTCCTTTAGACCTTAGTGTTTGAATTCCTATATCCTGTTAAAGCTATAATTATGCTGTTTGACCTGTAAAAATCAAAAGTAACAGCTTTCTACTGCAGAATCCATATAGAAATTAAGCCACTAAAATGCCAAGCATGAGGTAGACTGTGACAGAAAAGTGACTAGAAGCATTATAGGACAATCTATGTTCACTTTCCCCTTTAGAGTTTGAGTTTGAAATTAATATTCTTCTATTCTCATCCATATATAACAAATACATCTTATATTTTATAGTACTTTATATATGAAACTATATCAAAAATGGAAGAAAATGTTATATGTTTGCTATATCTCTGTACAGGGTATACAGGTGTTTACTATTCTTGTCACTTTTGTGTAGGATTTGAAAAAATAAAGTAAAATGAAGCTATTCATTGTAAAAAACGAAGAGAGGGAACAAGAGAGGAAGGAGGAGAAAAGGTGGGAGTGTGGGCAGGAAGGAGAGCAGGGTGGTAAGTATTACTATGTTACGAAATACAATGTATGTATACATGAAATACATGATATGTATGTACCTTAAATAAAATTTTAAAAATTTTTAATAAAGTAACTAAAAAAATCTCATAAAATAAAACAACTTTCAGCACTACAAATATTTCAAGCCAATGGCCAATTCTGCAGTCAAAAGGCATGGCAGAATCATCTGATAATAATTAACAAATTTATACACATGTAAGATTACAGCATGAATAAAAATTTTTAACAGGAAATATTGTCAAAATATTTAATACTATATCCATTTTTACAAAATTGATTTATCATCTAAATCAAATTCAGGTCAGCATGCACACATTCCTTGTTTTTTATATTCCCTATTTTTGTATCTAGAAATGTCTTTTCTAGTACTGATCCCTTTTTTTGTTGTCTTTGCTAAACTGAACAACCCTCTGGTGCTTCTCCTGGTCTCCCATGGGGTGCAGGGCCAACCTCCACTGCACTCCCGGGTCATAGCAGAGAGCTGGCCTGGAAGAGGGGCAACCGGGACAGAATCCGGCGCCCCGACCAGGACTAGAACCTGGTGTGCCGGCACCACAAGGCGGAGGATTAGCCTATTGAGCCGCAGCGCCGGCCCTCAGTTACATTTTTGTAAGTGATGATCTCATGCAAGTTAATACTATCATTATTTTATATTTATATATTTTCCTCCCAAATTAAGGATAATCTTTGCAAACATTACTAATAATGGACATCAGCATGACATAAAACTACATGGAAGGTAAAAATTGCACTGACAAAAACATAAAACAACTATATTTTGTCTTTCTTTGACCAAATACTAGGATATATGGTATTAACCTAAAAATGAATTGCCAGGGCTGGTGTTCTGGCATGATAGATTGAGTCACTGCCTGTGATGCCGGCTCCACTTCAAATTCAGCTCCCTGTGGTGTGCCTGGGAAGACAGGAAAAGATGGCCCATGTGCTTGGGCCCCTGTCATCCACATGAGAGACCCGGAAGAACCTCCTGGCTTCAGCCTGGCCCAGCACCAGCCATTGAGGTCATTTGTGGAGCGAACCAGCAGATGGAAGATATCTCTCTATCTCTCCCTCTCTCTCTCTCTATGGGATAAAGCCCCTGCCTGCAGCACTCGCATCCCCTATGGGAGCCAGTTCAAGTCCCAGCTGCTGCAATTCTGATCCAGCTCTCTGCTATGGCCTGGGAAAGCAGTGTAAGATGACCCAAGTCCTTGGACCCTGCACCTGCATGGGAGACCCAGAAGAAGCTCCCGCTCCTGGCTTCGGATTGGCACAGGACCAGCCGTTGCAGCCAACTGAGAAGTGAACCAACGGATAGAAGACATTTCTCTCTCTCTCTGCCTCTCCTTCTGAGTGTAACTCTTTCAAGTAAATAAATCAATCTTTAAAAAAAAAAAATTTTTAACAGATTATTAAACCAAGTAGATTTGGCATTACATTCTCTTACATAATTATTCATTATTGATTAACTAAAATTTAACAAAAAGTAAATTTTCTCTTACCAATTGACCAGTTGACTTATCTACTTTATTCTCAAGTTCCTCCTTTCTCTGTTCCTCCACAGCAGGTTCCCTATTTTAAAATGAAAAAAGAAAGGTATATGCAGTGTATCTTCTCACAAAGAACACAACTAAATTCTAATAGTAAATAAACAAATAATTGAATTTTGCCTGAAAGTTTTAAAGTTTAACCAATATGTTTTAAAGCTTGATGATGATGGTAGGTGCCATCTCTCTTTAGGAACTCATGATAAAAAAAAATAAACCACACCATGCCTTTTCTGGGGGGTGGTAGAGAAAAATAGCAAACTGATGTAAAAATACTTTGCATCTTAGACTAATAAATCAAAACAATGAGAAA
Source organism: Oryctolagus cuniculus (assembly GCF_964237555.1). Classification (NCBI taxonomy): domain Eukaryota; kingdom Metazoa; phylum Chordata; class Mammalia; order Lagomorpha; family Leporidae; genus Oryctolagus; species Oryctolagus cuniculus. The sequence goes on along the minus strand of NC_091435.1, from coordinate 64,362,633 downwards.
AATTATTCTTTTAGAGAAGCACTGTTTCAAAGTAAAGAAAAAAGGTCTCTGAAAAGGTTGATGTTTTATTTGTGTGTGTGTGCATGGTATATGAAAATAATAAAGGTTAGGAAAATATCTATGATAGATGGATCATTTTATTTTGCATTTTGGGTTCCTAGACTTATAGTTTAGTTTACCAACATATTTTTTAATTGAGGGAGAATATTATATATAGAAATTATGAATAATGACACTTTTTGCTTTCAACATTGGCTTACGATATGAAAATTTCACATTCTGTTACATTCTGAATTTTAAAAATTATTTATAAAATTTTTTTTGCTTTCATATAAAGCCATAACATAAGAATCATAATTTAGAATCATATATGATTTACATGATCTTCATTCTTGCAATATCAATGATAAAGAGGTAAGATATTTTATATTGATTAATTTACTTAGAACTATACAGATATTATCAAAATTTACTTATGTATTTCTTTGACAATCAACTATCATATGCTAACTGATTTTGTTGGGGAAAACTGGAATGGATCAATAATGTAGTGCATTTTCAAACTTCCAGTAAAAGTTTCAACAAAAGATGATTTACACATACAAACATTACACAATATGATTCTCACTGCTCTTCAAGTGTCATGGTAAAGATAAACCTATTAGCTGTCTTTTCCTTCACTTCTAAGCTGCATTCAAAAAGAACAAAATAAATCACCATGTGTAATCAATGAATGAAAAATACTATAATAGTATGTTAAAGGCTTTCAAGGTTTGAAAAGTATACAAAGTTTTCTCAAATGTAAACTCTCACTCCATTTCATGATTGTTTACTCCTTAACCCAGTATATCTAATATAATATTTATTAATTTTGTCTAAAGATGTAATTATTTTATACATCTCCTTACCACCTTATAAAGTTCTGAGTGTGAATATTTTGTCTTAGTTTTTATTTCCTAATAACCAAGGAGTCAGTAAATTCTTGTAAAATAAATGTCACATTGTTTGCCATGAGTCATAATAAGAATGGAAAGAAATATCCAATATTGACCTGATTTTTAGTATTATATGGAAGAGACGAAGAGATTGAAGTTTCCTTGGTTGTAGGGAACAGACTCCCTTTTGGCCTGGGCCGAAATGAACCACTCAGTAAGGTGTTCTTTTTAAAACAAGAATAAGAGCACTCACTTCATAGTTGTTCTGAAGCTTATATGAGTTAAAATTTATTAAAAACAGTGTCTCTCACATAATAACTCTGTGTAACGGCTTTTTAAGTGACAAATGAGAATGCCCAAGAACAGCAAGGTATGACATATTTTCAATTCTTTGCTCTTTAGCCAGGATGTGATCCCTACAAAACTTTTATAAAATTAGAGTTCCCATCATCTACATCCTCTACTAATCAAAGTTGCTAAATTGTCTCGAAGTATCTCATTAACAGTAGCTTCCCAAGGTTATGTGGAAAAGACAAATGCCCTATCTTTGGGTTATAACAAATGCAGTTGGATTTGGCCGCGTATCCCTTACCTCACAAAAAATTCTTCTGGTACAGAATCCATGCTGGACAATGTTCCTTTACAAAAGTCTTATCCAGTGTTTGCAAATTGATTTTTACCACTGCTGTTTAAAGCTGAAAGAAAAATAATATTTTTAATGAGAAGGCAGGAGAGTTAAACTGTTTCTCTGAACTATATAAATTGTACATGTTCATTAAAAAAAGCTGAGACTTCTATAAAGCAAGCACATATCATAGTTTTACCACCCAAAACTAATCGCTGCCTATAACCTAATCTACTTTTCTCTAAACAAAAGTATATTTCACCAATTTTTAATTTTACTGAATAGGAAATAGTCTATCCCACTTTTTCCATCACTGTATGTTAAAGCATCTTTCATGTTATTTTACCCTTGTAGTAAAGCAATGTTAATTGCTACAAAACTGGGTGAGGGCTCCTTACTACTTCCATATTATGGTAGAGGCCTTTGTCTTCTAATTAAAATTGTTTCTAACTAACATGATTAAAGTTGTGGTAGAGGCTGCTCCATGGTCAGACAGATAAAAGAAACTTACTCTGGAAATGAAATGTGGTCATTATCTGCTTGCCTGTGAATGCTTCAACTGTAGTTATAATCTGCTTATATGTAACCATTTCAGGTTTTGCTTGCTAGTACAGAGCAATGGTGTTAAACCTTGCCAGAGAGTATGCAGCTCAGTATGTGTGTGAAAGAATCAGCATCAGTAACTGTACCCATGTGCAGTATTGTATCAATTATAGTGGCCACTATGTAACATCAGAACATCCAATCAAATGTATGCTTGTGAGCATGTAAGCATAGGAGGGAAACAAAAAGGCCAAAACCACATATAAGAAAATACCCCTCTGTTCAGGGGTCAGGCTTCTGCGTAAGAAATTCTGCTTAGGCCTTATGCCAGCATAAATAAAAGACTACTTCCTGCTAAGAGGTCTTGATGTCTCTGTACATGAAATCTGCTACAACATAATTAGACATTTTCATTTCTTCTCCATTATAAATAATTACTCCCATGACAAACTCTAGTGTTCCTAAGGCTTTTTCTATATTTATGATTATTTCCTTATAATAAATTCTCAGAAGCAGAATTCCCAGGTGAAAAGACAAATAATTTAAGCAACTTGGTGCATATTGCAAAATGGTTTCCCAGAAGGTTTGCACTAATTTATTTCCTATAGAAGTATATGAGTTCCTGCTTAATACAATCTTTAAATTTTATTATAATTATTAATTTGAGAGAGAAACAGATCTCCCTTCTGCTAATTCATTCCTCAAATGCCTACACCAGCCAGGACTGAACCAGTCCAAAGACAGGAGCCAAGGACTCAATCCAGATCTCTCATGTGAGGGATCCAACTACTTGAAACATCACAGGCTGCCTCTCAGGGTGTACAACAGCAGAAAGCTGGAATTGGGAGTGGCACTGGGACTTGAACCCAGGCACACAAATGCTGTGCAAAATGCCTGCCCACCACAATTTAGATAGCACTAATTTGTTTCCTTTCAGTCTAAAAATACCATGTAGCCACTTTCTCCCAAGATGTTATAATTTTATTTCTCTATAAAATAGAAGACACGGGATATAAAGAATTATTAAACAGTTTCAAATATCAATGGATGTTGAAAATGCTGACTAGAGTACCATTAGTGTATATATACTTATTCATATAGCTCCCTATTTAACTATTTCAAAAAACTCTCCTAAAAAGTGCTGTTTGGGACATCTGCCATTCTATGAGTCTGCTGTGTATCCCACTTCCCATGTTGCATCGTTCTCTCCCTTTTTGATTCTATCAGTTAGTATTAGCAGACACTAGTCTTGTTTGTGTGATCCCTTTGACTCTTAGACCTATCAGTGTGATCAATTGTGAACTGAAATTGATCACTTGGACTAGTGAGATGGCATTGGTACATGCCACCTTGATGGGATTGTATTGGAATCCCCTGGCATGTTTCTAACTCCACCATTTGGGGCAAGTCCGATTGAGCATGTCCCAAATTGTACATCTCCTCCCTCTCTTATTTCCACTCTTATATTTAACAGGGATCACTTTTCAGTTAAATTCAACACCTAAGAATAAATGTGTGTTAATTACAGAGTTCAATAAATAGTATTAACTAGAACAAAAAAATACTAAAAGGGATAAAGTATTAAATTGTACATTACTGTCAAAAGTAAGTTGAAAGACTGCATGGTACTGTTGGTAACAGCATAAAAACTCTGGAATCACTCTGCAAAGGTATATGGGCCTGCTGTGATACACACTAGTTCTATGACCTTAAGTGAAATTAACATTCTCTGTGTCTGTTTCTTTATCTGAATACTGGAGATAATGAGATATCTAATTTATAAGGTTGTTGTGAAGACAGAATGCTTAAAACACAGCATAGAATAGTATCCTGCACATAGTAAACATTACATAAATGTTCCTATCAAAACCATCTTCCTCCTCCTCAGCATCATTTAACCTTTAGGTTTTGAACAAATTCATTCATTATCCCCTATTTCTATACATGATGAAGAAATGCAACTGTATGAAAAGGAGTAACAACTAAACTTAAGAAATGGGATGAGGCTGGTGCCATGGCGCAGTAGGTTAATCCTCTGTCTGGGGTGCCAGCATCCCATATGGCGCCGGTTCCAGTCCCAGCTGCTCCATTTCTTATCCGGCTCTCGGCTGTGACCTGGGAAAGCAGTAGAGAATGGCCCACGTCCATGGGCCCCTGCACCTACATGGGAGACAGGGAAGACGCACCTGGCTCCTGGCTTCAGATCGGTGTAGCTCCAGCCATTGCGGCCATTTGGGGAATGAACCAACGGATGGAAGCCCTTTCTCTCTGTCTCTCCTTCTCACTATCTGTAACTCTACCTCTCAAATAAATAATAAGAAATGGGACAAAAGCTATTTCTCACATACATCACACATGAAACAAATGGCACTAAGCTTTTCACATCAGCACATATATATATTTACCGTAGTATTTAAACTATAGGATATGCCATTGTATAAATTTTATTATGCCCAGATTTGCCTCTTAATTTTTTTTTGCTACTGCAAACAATGCTGCAATAACAACCTTGAAAATAAAACTTGGTAACATCTCGATAGCTGTTTTTAAAAGCTAAATTTACATCAGCATAGAATTAAACATCAACATTGAACTAGAAGTTTCTACATGTTATCAAGCAAACTTTGACACTACTAGTAAACACTTCTTTTGTTTTACCATAAGAATCCCAAAGCTTCCTGTAAGTGGAGATATTAGATGCTATGATCATTTCAAGACTTAAAAAAATGAACAAAATGCCTCTGGGAATATGTCAAGAGACTTTGTGATGGAGTTCCCTAGAACCAAAATTGTAACTATGGTTCATCGGATTATTTCTGATAGACAATCATTTTGAAGTGGTATAAGGGGTTATCTTAGTTACTGGGGCTGCTGTAACAAAGTATAAACAACAGAAATATCTTTCTCACAGTTCTGGAGGCTGGAAATCTGACATTAAGGTGCCAGCAGAGTCAGCAGGATCTCTTCTGGGATGTTCACTTCTTATCAGCATGTGGCAGAGGAGGCTGAGAGCTTTCTAGGGTCCTTTGTATTTTCCCCCTCATGAGGATCACCTTTATAAACTGATTTACTTTCCAAGGTCCGTATCCTGATACCATTATACCGAGAGTTAGGATTTCAAGACAGAATTTGAAAATGAGGCATATTCAGTTCTTTGTTTTTTTGAATTTGTATAACTTCCTGGTAAGGTCATAAAATCAGCATATCTAGACATAAAAGGCCAAAACATTATTGGGTCCCAAAGAATATATTGGTTCCTAGGGTAAACTCTAGGGCTGATGAATGATGACTGTAAAATCTTTGCAAAAGTTATCAGAAGCTGAAGATATTTCCTGCCCTGCCCTCTGCCCCCCCCAAAAAAAAACAAAAACAATGTGCATCTTAGCACTTTGCCACTATGTAAATATTGTTTGTACTATCTGGCAGCTTAAACCAGGAAGCAAGAAATCTGACAATGTATACTGATTGCCCCCTTGTTATAAACCTGCCAATACATGATCCCTAAAGCAAAATCAGCATCTTAGTAAAAGCAGGATTTTAAGGTTTTTTTGAGAATCCATTCAGTTACTTCTGGACTTACCCAGCAAACTTACAGGATTAATCATTTGTTTTCAATGTTAGGAATGCACTTGCAATGAATATGAAAGTTTAGGAGTTAGTTGAAAATGCATCCAGATACTAAATTTGTCAGCAGATTCAGGTATTTAAAGGTAGCACTGCTAAAATCATATTGTTTATAAATGTAGCTAGGAACCACAAGAATGGCATATGCTGCCCCTAAGTACATTCTTCCCAAGTGGAATATTTTCAGCAACTCAAAAATGTTATATTGCCATTACCACTGTTGGACCATAATTATGAAAGGAGAATTTTGAAACATGGCATCTGTAGAGATGACCATCAACCAGAGAATGGAGGACACTTTTTTTATGTACTTGGATACCCCACCACCAATGACAAAGCACCTTCAGCCTCCTCCAACTATGCAAGTGAACTGGCTGCTCTGATAACTTAGAAAGATATAAACTTTAAGAAAGGTTTAAGCGAGAAAGAACATCAAGCCTTTGGTATGAAGTTTTCTTTCATATAAAATTAGCTGGTTACATAAAGCTTGAAAATAAGATTACTTTTCATCAGCTCTGATGTCCCAGGATCTATGTTATGTATCTATGTATACTAATCTTCACAAAACTTGGAAAGATAAACATCTCTGCAATCAGTTTTAAGAATTAAGAACCTGAGGCCTAGAGAGTTCTTGTAAGCTGGTAAGTCAGTAGTTGTAGGAATTCCTGCCCAGATTTCACGAGCTGTAAATTTTTTGTTCTTTCCAGTGCCATACTGACTGTATAAGCTTATTGTACAATTATGAGTCAGGCTAGATAATACACACACACAGTGAGAAACAGAACTATTTATATGATCTCTCGAATCAGAAACCAATACATAAAAAAAATTGTCAAGCAAAAAAAAGTCCTCTGAATTGACAAAACACGATTTCTAATTAACGACTTAATTAAAGGGACATGTAGCCTATTCTCACAATTTTCTACAACCCGGTTTTTAAAGCTTTATTCGTCATTAGCCCTTTAACTGCAGAACCAGATACGGACTTTTCATTCAGATACACATGCATCGTAATATGGCTGATAAAAACCGCAAAGAATGCCAATTTCGTAGCCACTGACATTTATAAACAAACAATCAAGCCAAACAGAAAAACACCTCAACTTACAAAAGTGACGCTAGTGCGAACACCTTCGGAGTATCACCTGGCCCAGGAATCCCCCCCGGGGGTGGCTTTCTCCAGAGCCAGATTACCGTCGTGAGGGCGCGATTAACTTGCCTCACAGCCGCAAAGAACGTACGAGGAAACCACCACACCTGGGCAGAAGGGACGGACGCCTGAGACACAGAGGCCTCTGCAGCCCGCCTCAAAACCCAAGTCACCGAAACTCTTCTCCTCCCGAGTTCCTCACCGTGTCTAGATAGAGGACAGCGATCATTTCTCTGGTAGAGGATGACGCAAAAAGCAAAAACCGGCCATCCATTAGCAAGACCGAGATCGCTCACGACATTCCGGGCGCAGATGCACACCCCCTTGCGCTTAACCGCCCCTCCACAGATCGATCCACAGTCACATTTCTCGCGAGATTTTTCGCCTTCACGGGATCTCACATTGAAACCTCGCGGACTCTTGGACAAGTAGGGGATAGGAGGGAGAGGTTCCCAAGCCCCTTCACAGATTCATAGAGCACCTCTAGCCACACGCACCACGCCCATCAACCGCGAGTGGCTGGGCACTTCCGGAGCCTGACCGGAACCGGAAGCTTCCGGGAACAGGGTGGGTGGGCGGTGCCGAAAATCAAATAAAGCGCGGCGAACGCCGGAGCCGGGAGCTGTCAGGGTAGTGGTGGATCTTCTGCAAGGCTGCAAGGACCAAGGCCTGTCTCCATGGATTCTACCGCCTGCTTGAAGTCCTTGCTCCTGACCATCGGTCAGTATAAAGCCGTTAAGTCAGAGGCGAACGCTACCCAGCTCTTGCGGCACTTGGAGGTGAGACGCCTTGGGGTGGGGGGGAAATGGGGCGTCCCTGGTTACTAATCCTTAGTTCACCGTGTGTTCTGGGAGTGGGCCCCCAGCCTGGGAAAGAAGACCCTCGGTACTTTCTAGGTATCGCTTAGTACTGCTAAAGGCGACTGTTGGCGTGCAGCTCGCTTAAACGAGAGGAATGTGAGCTTTCTGAAGGTTAAAGATGGGGCAAAACGTTGGAGATGCTGGCTGTGTTTCGGTTAGGAAAAGGAGAAAGCTCAGAGCTTGTCTAATATTCCTTTGCTCCCCGGTTTTCGTTTTCACACTGCAGCCAAGCTCGCACAGTGTATACAGCTGTTTTCGGGGCAGATGTGGCAAGGAGTTAACGATTTGATAATTTGTTAAAAGAACTCGGACTTTAAAATGACCCTCAGCTGTGTCTTTAAGTTATGTAAACTTTTTATAGCAGGCGTATAACAATTGTACATATCTATGGGGTACCATGTAATACTTTGGTACATGTGTTCATTGTTCAGTGTTCAAGCAGAGTAAATAATAATATCCTCAAACATTTAGCACTTCTTTAGAGTGAAAACATTCAAAATCCTATCTGTAGTTTTTTAATAGAGACATGTACAGTATATTATCTATAGTCACCCTTCTGGAAAGTAGGACTCCAGAACTACTTACTGCTGTCTACCTGTACCTTGTGGCCTATTAATTAGTCTTTCCCCAGGCACTGTTAACCACCATTGTATTTTTTACATAAGATCACCTTTATTTAGGCTCCAATTATGTGAGATCATGCGATACTTTTCTGTGTTTGCCTTATTTCACTCAACATAATGACTTCCAGTTCCAGTTGTTGTTAGGAATGATAGCAATTCTTTTTTTAATGGCTGAGCAATAGTATCCTGTTGTCCTGTTGTGTTTATGTACCACTTTATTTTTTTTTCATTCATCAATGGGAAGACATTTCCTGACTACTGTGAATAGTGCTCCATAAACATGGAAATGCAAGTTAATGTTCTACAGAGTGATTTCATTTTCCTTTGATGTATGTCCAGTAGTGGGATTGCTGGATAATATGGTAGTTCTATTTTTAAATTTTGAGAAACTGCTTTTCTGTTTCCCACAGAGGCTGTATATTCCTTACTAGTAATCATAATCTATTTTCTTTACCAAAAGATCTTTTATCTCTGTCTCTCACTCTCTTTAACTCTGCTTTTCAAATAAATAAATATTAAAAAAAAAAAAAAAAAAACAGGTCTGACATGAGGTCTGCTGGTTCACTCCTCAAATTGCCGCCACAGCCAGGGCTGAGCCAGCAGCTTCTGTCTCCCATGTGGGTGGCAAAGACCCAAGTACCTGGGGCATCTTCTACTGCTTTCCCAGGCACATTAACAGGGATCGGTATTGGAAGTGGAGCAGCCAGCACCCATATAGGATGCCAGCATCGCAGGTGGTGGCTAACCCGTTACACCATAATGCTGGCTCGGATGTTACTGAGCCATAGGTCCGATCCTGGGGAGAAGCATGTTTCATGTAGAAAATGTCTGAATCTTCTGGAGGGCCAGATTTATAAATAGGAAAAAGAATATTGCTCAAAATATCTGTTACCAGATATTTCATACTTGGATTTATTTTTCCTGTCTTATAGGCTTTCATTTAACAATAGTGTTGACATGTATTCCTTTAAAAAACAGAATGGGAAACTTTTTTTCAGCAAGACTTTAGAAGGAAAACTGGCATGTGGATGAGGGAATGAAAGAAGGATACCAGGGGCTAGCGTTGTGGCACACTGGGTTAATCCTCCACCTGCGGCGCTGGCATCCCATATGGGCACTGGTTCCAGTCCCGGTTGCTCCTCTTCCAGTCCAGTTCTCTCCTGTGGCCTGGAATACCAGTGGAGGATGGCCCAAGTGCTTGGGCCCCTGAACCCGCGTGGGAGACCAGGAGGAGGCTCCTGGCTCCTGGCTTCGGACCGGCGCAGCTCCAGCCATTGTGACCATTTGGGGAATGAATCAACAGAAGGAAGACCTATCTGTCTGTCTCTCTCTCACTGTCTGTAACTCTACCTGCCAAAAAATTGATAAAATCTTTAAAAAAAAAAAAAAAGGATACAGAAGGGAAAGGTTAGAGGAATACTAAGGTAACCAGCTTAGGACTGATCTTTTAGATTCAGTCTTTAGAGCAGATTTACTCTAATTCCAAAGTAAATAATGGGTTTTTCCATGCTTATGGAAAAAAAACTTAATAATGAATACATTCGTAGAGCATTTTGAAAATTATGCTTTCTGATAACTCATTTTAGCTTTTGAATCTCAACTCTGCTACTCTTCTCCCCTCCCCTCCCTTCTCATCTCTTTCGTTCCTTTTCTCCTGTTCTTTCTTCCCATCTTCTGCTTCTCTTCCCTTAACCTTTCTTTTCTCTACCCTTCTCTGCATGTAGTTTATAGGTTATAAGAAAACAGTAAAAAAATGGAATAACTAAAAATTAAATTTCTTATTGCTTTTCTGTCTACTTGAAAAAAAATTTCTTTATTCCTTGTAATCTCTTAATTTCTGAGCTCGTTTGTTACATTTGGGAAGGAACTGAAACAATCTCATAGTTCCACTCTGGATTTCATTTTCCATTCTCTTCCCTCAAAGTAAGTGGAATGAATGTACTTGGAATTCATTCATATATGCTTGAGTGCAGATTTATGACTTTGTCATTTGTTTAATGTAGTCTGGAGGGTAAATATTGCTAAATAGTCGAAGTTTGCTAACTCAGAAATACTACTATAATCAATAATGTAATAGGCAAACTTAACCTAGATGATCTAAGAGCTGAGGCTTAGGAAAAACTTCTGGAAGCAATGAATTTGAATTAAGATCTAAATGACTACTTCAGCGAGTTAGGGAACAAGTAGGTCTCTTCTAGGCAGAGATAACAATGTGTGAATTTTCTGAATTGGGAAGAAGGTGGTATTAACACTTTAGAAGAATTTAGTTTTTATTTGTAGTGGAGCAGATGAAAAGTGCCACCTATAGTATTAGTGTTATTTACTGAGGGCAGCAGATGACAAAATATGGTGAGAACTCATGTAAGAGTGAACTGTCACATCTCAAACCACAACAGAGAGAGAGAGTGGGTGGGACCATACACAAGCCTTAAATGTACAACTGTAATGAGAACTGCCTTCTGAGGGCACGCCCCCTGTGAGTTAAGGACATCTCACTGTCCCTCATCCTTTGCATCTCATGGTAGAACCACCCTAGTGACCAAGCCATAAACATTTGGACCTCTGGGGACATTCAACATCCAAATCACAATAGCACCAACTTTTAACTAACACATTTGGATTACTGTTTTATAGGTAATTTCCGGACAGAAGCTCACACGACTGTTTACATCAAATCAGATATTACCAAGTGAATGCCTAAGTTGCCTTGTAGAACTCCTTGAAGACCCAAACATAAGTGCTTCACTGATCTTAAGTATTATCAGTTTGCTATCTCAACTAGGTAATGCATTTAGTACTTTTTTTTTAGAAGATATATAAATTCAATATTTTTTAAAGTACAGATTTAGTTATTAGTTATTTAGTTATTTAGTAATGATTTTCATTCAAAAGTTTTATTGGAGAACTTCTCAGAATTTATACTTTGAAACTCTTAAAAGAAGGGCATGTTAAATGTAATATTTCTTAATTATTGAACCAAGGATTCTGAAGCAAATCAAAATTTCAGTGGTCTACAGAAAAGAATGAACTTCGGAAAGAGCTGTCCTATTTGTGCATTAAAAAATGCCAACAAAATATTTGCACATATACTTAATTCCAGTGTTAAGTATATCATTCAAAGTCAGTAATAGGTCCCAATCAAGGAAACATTGAATTTAAGAGTTAAAATACTAATGTTGTATTCTTTATTTTTCTCTATATTTTTAGTTTTTAAATATTCATTTAATAGTCCACTTTCCCCTGACTTGAGGGTAGGAGGATTGTTCTGTGTGTGGTTATAAAATCAATATATGCTCAATATAAAAAAAAACTAGTGATAACAACATTGTTAATAAAGAGTAGCATTGTTTGGTAGAACTTTCTTTGTTAACAGAGTACTTTTTTTAAAGATTTGTTATTTGAAAAACAGAGTTATAGAGAGAAAGAGAGAGAGAGAGAGCCAGAGAGGTTCATTCCCCCAAATGGCCACAAAAGCCAGAGCTAGGCCAACCAAAAATCAGGAGCCAGGAGCTTCTTCTGGGTCTCCCACATGAGTTCAAGGGCCCAAGCACTTGGGCCATCCTCTGCCTCTTTCCCAGGTGCTAACTCATTAGCAGGGAGCTGGATCAGAAGTGAAGCAGCCAAGACTCAAACTCACCCATATGGGATGCTTGCACTACAGGTAGCTTAACCTGCTGGGCCCCTAGAATGCATTTTAATTGCTCTAAACTTAAATAGCCTTATCTGGCTTAGTGGCTATCGAATCAGTCAGTATAGATATAGAGTAAAATAACCCTCATCAGTTCTACCTTTGAGAATAAAATCTTTAATGATTTGATATGTTTCTTCCCTGATCTCTTTCTGTGTTATAACAAATCATTTTAGATTTTTAGTTGGTTGTTTCTTAACACAAATGATGTTGCAGAGCACCAGGTGTTAATTTCCATGTTAGTATTTTTAAAAGATTTATTTATTTGAAAGAGTTAGAGAGAGGGAGAGACAGTTCTTGTATCACTGGTTCACTCCCCATATGGCTACAATAGCCCAGGCTGGGCCAGGTCAAATGCAGGAGCCAAGAGCTTCTTCCAGGTCTCCCACATGGGAGGTAGAGGCCCAAGTACTTGGGCCATTTCTGCTGCTTTTCCCAGGCCATTATTAGGGAACTGGATCTGAAGTGGAACAGCTGAGACTTAAACCGGTGCCCCTGTTGGAGGCTGTAGCTTAACCCACTGTGTCACAATGCCAACACCATGTTAGTATTCTTTTTAATGGCCATCTAAGTACCATAATTAAAGGATACTACAATTTATTCAGCCATTCCCCTAATGATGAACATGTGTACTTTTTAAAGTTTTTGCTGTTAGAATCAATAGTACAATGAATCTTTCTATGTGATTTGCTCTAATGTGAGTATATTTCTGTTGGATGAAATCCTATACTTTCAAGGTCATTTTTAATTTGATAGCTATGACTAAATTGCTTTCTGAAAAGGCACTGCCACTTCTAACATGCACTTATGATTTGAATGAGAGTGTCTGTCACTTTAAACATTTAAATATTTTTAAAAAATTTAAGTGATAATTTCTGTACATTTAAACTATAGTTTTTTAGTTACTATACTTTTTTAAAAATATTTTACGTTTATTGAAAAACTGAAGTGATAGTCATTTTTTTTGAAGATTTTTTTTTTTTTTAATTTGGAAGTCAGAGTCAGAAAGAGATAGGGAGATAGGGAGAGGGAGAGACAGAGATTTTCCATTGCCTGTTCACAATTGTCTGCAACGGCTGGGGCTATGCCAGGCGGAATCAGGAGCCAGGAGCATGCAGGGGCCCAATCACTTGAGCTATCTTCCTCTGTTTTCTCAGACACATTAGCAGGGAGCTAGATCAGAAGTAGTACAGCCAGGACTTGAACTGATGCCCATAAGGGATGTTGGCATTGCAGGCAGCAGCTTTACCTGCTATGCCACAATGCCAGCCCCAAGTGATAGTCTTTTAATTAACAAATTTCTACAACTACACAAAGGAAGTTTTTTAATATTTACTCCATGTGTTGAAATGAATCTCCAAGTTAGATGGTATTGGGGAATAAAATTGTTATATCATATTTTTTTAATGATAGATTATTTTTTTCATGAAGACCTTATCAAAAAATGATACTTGTGAGGCCAGCACTGTGGCGTAGCGGATGGACTGCCGCCTGCAGTACTGGCTGGCATCCAATAAGGGAACCAGTTCAGTCCAGGCTGCCCCACTTCTGATCCAGCTCTCTGCTATGGCCTGGGAAAGCAGTAGAAGATGGCCCAAGTCCTTGGGCTCCTGCACCCACATGGGAGACCCAGAAGAATCTCCTGGCTCATGACTTCAGATTGGTGCATCTCTGGCCGTTGCGGCCAATTGGGGAGTGAACCAGTGGATAGAAGACCTCTCTCTCTCTTTGGCTCTCCTTCTCTCTCTGTGTAACTCTGACTTTCAAATAAATGAATAAATAGATCTTTAAAATGAAAAAATGATACATCTTTTACTATTCTAACCTACAGCTGTGGACAATGAAACCAGAGACTGTCTTCAAAATACATACAATCTGAATAATGTGCTGGCAGGAGTGGTTTGTCGGAGTAGCACTTGCCATAATGATTCTGTGTTTTTACAGGTATATGTTCCCCTATAATACGCTCTCTCTTAATACGTGTTCTCTTATTCTCAGGTAAAAATTGATGGTATTTATTATAAACTGCTTAGAATGTATTTGCTGGAATAATACCACATGATTAGACACAGTTCTTGCCAGTAAGAGCTGGTTGCACACACATGCACTGCTATTGAAATGTTTCTAGAGAAGCAAAAATGTTTTGCATTATAAACACAAATGTCTATTTTAGGATGTAAGCTATTCATATTAAAATAATTTGAATTAGCATCAAGTGTGATTCTGTTGTGGAAGCATACAAAAATTAAAGCTATAGAGAAAGTCTTATTTAGTATAGATTCAAAGCTCTCATTTCGATTATATTTAATTTAATCTAAAGAGGTATTAATTATAAAGACAGGAGTACATCACCAGTTAAACTGACATGCAATTTTACATGGTAAAATGTAAAAAGTTATTTTGGGATTGATGATGGGTATGTCTTTCAACCTACATTCAAGTTGAAGACAAGTGAACATAATTGGTGATGATACTGTATTTGAGATAAAATTTATAGGAATGTATAAGTCAGGAGGTGGACCCTAAGATTATTAGTAGTCCTATTATTGTTTGCATTAAAGGAAAACAAAAAAGCTTTTGCTCTATCCTCTGCCTCTAAAATGATATCGAACTCAGAATTTGCAAGGCAGTGCATTCTCGTGAAAAGGCAGTGTGTTTTTATATGTTTATATTCATAATTGTTTTCCTATTCTCAGTGTATTCAACTTCTGCAGAGGTTGACATATAACATCAAAATGTTCCATTCTGGTGCCAATATAGATGAATTAATTATGTACCTGATAGATCATATGTGAGTATACAACCAAACATTTAACTGCATAATCTGTTATTTTTGTACTAAAACCATATAGCTGACCTTTTTTTATTTTTTAAGATGTATTTATTTATTTGAAAAGGAGAGCTACAGAGAAAGAGGGAGAGACAGAGAGCTAGAGCTAGAGGTGTTCCATCTTCTGGTTCACTCCCCAGATGGCCATGATGGCTGGAGCAGAACCAGGAGCCAGGAGCTTCGTTCAAGTCTCACACATAAGTACAGGGTTCCAAGCACTTAGGTGGTTTTCTGATGCTTTCCCAGGCACGTTAGCAGAGAGCTGAATTGGAATTGGAGCAGCTGGGACTAGAACCAGCACACATATGGGATGCCATCTTTGCAAATGGCAGCTCTACACCCTATGCCGCAACTGCAACCCCACACTTTTTCTTGAAGAATACTTTTCTAACTTTAACTGAATGAGACTGTGATTCTTATTTATTCCTCTTAGATGACTTCAAAATCAGATGTAAAGCAGCTTTGATTTTCAAAAAAATTTATGAAAGGAGTTAAGTTTGGGAAAAATATGTTGAAAATAAACATTTTGCTTTTATGTGAGATCTTGATAGGATAATAGTACAGATGAAATAGCACTAGGCCACTGACAATTCCATATTTTTGTGATGTGGTTCAATAGAGTAATTTAGTTTCAAACCATAAAGTGAATAGGACTATTCTGAGGTTAACTGTCTTCACATTAGTTTTTTTTTTTTTGCATGTAAAAATTTACATGTGTACGTTGCTGTATCATTTTGACTAACTTAGAATGAATTTAATACTTTGCTTTTATTATTTTTCTTTAAAACATAAAATAACAGTCAGTCTTCTGAAGATGAATTAACAATGCCTTGTCTAGGATTATTGGCAAATCTTTGTCGGCACAATCTTTCTGTTCAAACACATATAAAGACTTTGGTAAGAAATTTTTTTGTTGTTTTTTTAAGTATTTCTTGTTTTGTAGTGGATTATATGCTTAAAGAAAATGCTACCCCTCCATTTCTTTCAAAAAATTAATAAGAATTCTTAAATATTGTTCAAGTGATCCATCAAGCTAGTGAAAAATCAGATTGACATATCACTTTTTTGAAGCATTGTGGCTTTTACATATGTTGTATTGAAGATTAAGTTAAGGGTTAATACAAATCTTGATTTGTAAACATTTTCCCTCTCCATGGTGTCCCAATATTTGTCACATTGAGTAACACAAGAATTGCTAAGTTATTTCATGGCAATAGAAAGGAAACATAACACTGGGAGTCCCGTATGCCTCAGTATTGTGTTTCCACAAAATCAGTGGTACCTCCACAGCAAGGTCCTGAGTAAGTGCTGGTGTCAATTGCCAGTCATTGTGATAAGTCAAGGCCCCTAAGTGAACTTAATCTACTTTCAGATATTACAACAAGAAATTTCATGTTTGCTTTAAGATACTTTATGAAAAACTCCCATTCTGTACAATATTCAGAATTACTTGTTTGGTGTTAAATAATATTTCGTTTGTCCAAGTGCTAGATTTTTCTGACCTGGTTTTGGTTTTTTTTTGATTTTAGATTGATTGTTTTGCAGGTAGAGTAACAGGGAGAAAGGAAAAGACATAGATAGATCTTCCATTTGCTTGTTTTCTACCAAATTTCTGCAACATCCAGGGATAGGCCAGGCTGTAGCCAGGAGACAAGAATTCCTGGCCTCCCTCATGGCTGATCATTTGAGCACTCTGCACCAGGGCCATCTTTTGCTGTTTTCCCAGGCGTATTAACAGGGAGCTGGATCTCAAGTGGAACAGACAGGACTCGAGCCAGCACTCTGCAAGCAGTGGCTTAACCCACTGTACCACAGTGCTGGCACCTGATCTGGTCTTTAAAGGTGGTGTTGATTTTGAGCTATGAGTGTTTCAGAAAGTTTTGTAGAGAAGGAAGAGAGAGCTATCAGTATGATAGCACACATTTATGCACACAAAGACATATTTTCAGTTTCCAAATTGAAAAGAACTGTTCATATTTAGCAAACAAATGAAGAGTAAATATTAATAATTCCACAGTTAGAAACTGCTCTTCACCAAAATTGTACCTGTATCTATTAGTGTTAATGATACAAGAGAACCCAGCTAACCCCTCAAATAATCTCTTAAATCTGAATGGTAATTAGCAAATGTGACCATTAACTACTACCCCCAAAATGTAACGCAAAAGAAATTTTATTAATTTGTTGACTGTTTTCTTGGTTTTCACGTGATTATGAGTGTCCCTCATCATTTCTTTCTTTAAGATTATTACTTGGAAGACACTTACAGAGAGAGCAAGAGACAGCTCTTCCAGATCTGGGCAGGCCAAACCCAGGAGCATAGAACTCCATCCTGGTCTCCCACATGGTTGATTGGGGCCCAAGCAATTGGGCCATCTTCCACTGCTTTCCCAAGCAAATTAGTAGTTAGCTGGATTGGAAGTGGAGCAGACAAGACTCAAACTGGTGCTCAAGTGGAATGATAGTATTGAGCTTAACCTACTGAGCCACAAGGCCAGTGTTTTCATTTTATTTGAGTGAGAAGTAGAAAGAGAAAGGAAACTCACATCTACTGACTCCTCAAATGCCTGCCACAGCCAGGGCCCTAAACGAGCAAGTTTGAACTCAATCCAGTTCTCCTATGCAGGTGATAGATCCAATCACTTGAGCTAACATTGCAGCCTCCCTGAGTCTATGTTAGCAGAAAGCTGGATTTGGGAGTGGAGCTGGCTGGTGATTGTCAATTTTAAAAGATAAATGTTGGAGAAATGTAGATTCTAGATAAATGTAAATTCAGAGATTATTATAAACAAAGAGCATTTTCAGGAAAAAATTAGTGAAGTTGCACAAATAAGTGAGAGATGGATTTCTGCTTTGTGTTGTCTGCTTAAAATAATAATTGCTTGGCCATGAATCAGGATGTCAATTCTAATAGATCAAGGGGGATATAGAGGTAGAACACAGAGAAGTACTGCTGAAAGCTATTTAAGTTAATAAAAAGTAGTGTATGGGCAGGAGTTGTGGCATGGTGGTTTAAGCCACTTCTCATCCAACTTCCTTCTAATGCACCTGGGAAAACAGATGATGGCTATGTACCTGGGCCCTTACTACCCACATAGGAGACCAGGATAGAGTACTTGGCTCCTAGCTTCACTGTGACCTAGCCCCAGCTATTTAAATATATTTTTTTAGAAAAACAGGGTCAATCATTTCTTACTGAAATAAGTCATAATGTTTATTATTATAAGTTTAGCCACTGTGTACCAGATATAGTTTGTAAACTGAAATATAAAACTTAAAATTTTTCATTCTAATTTTTTTTTTTTTAATTTCTCAGAGTAATGTGAAATCACTTTATCGAACTCTTATATCCTTCTTGGCCCATAGTAGTTTAACTGTGGTTGTGTTTGCACTTTCAATATTGTCCAGTTTGACTTTAAATGAAGAGGTGGGTGAAAAGGTAAATATGATGTTTTTTTCTACTTATAGAGTTAATTTTGAAGTATATGGTCTCTAAAATTTTAAAAGTCTTTAAGGGTTTTTGCATTTGTTGGTGTGATCAACTTAAAATTTTGGGATAACATTCTTTTCCTATTTCATTTTGAAGCTATTCCATGCTCGAAACATTCATCAGACTTTTCAACTAATATTTAATATTCTCATAAACGGTGATGGTACCCTGACTAGAAAGTATTCAGTTGACCTACTGATGGATCTCCTTAAGAATCCCAAAATTGCTGATTATCTTACCAGGTAGGACTTGACTTGAGTAAATTTTAAGCCTTTTTTTTTTTTTTTAAACTGTGATGTGTTTGTGACATATACAATGGCATTTTAGGTAATAGTAACTTTGGATTTTACTGATTCCATTCATTGTAGGCCAAATTTAAGACTAAGTTGAAATGTTTTGATTTACTTTACATCCATTCTTTTTGCTTTCCTGAACTGAAATGTAAAAGGTAAAACAAGGGTACATGTGGTTATTTCAGTTTTTGTCTGGATCAGTAGGATTATGTCATTTTTGAAAATGTAGGCATGTTGACTAATCCGTTTTAAAAAAAGTTTTCAAATCTTTGACAGAACATTGGAGTACTAAAGAAAGTTGGTAGGAACACAGATTTAAAAGATATTTATTTTTGCACAAAACTGTTTTTTAATTTTTTTTATTTAGTTGACAGGTAGAGGTAGAGTTTTAGACAGTGAGAGAGAGACAGAGAGAAAGGTCTTCCTTCCATTGATTCACTCCCCAAATGGCTGCCATGGCTAGCACTGCGCCGATCTGAAGCCAGGAGCCAGGTGCTTTTTCCTCGTCTCTCATGCAAGTGCACAGCTCCGGCCATACTTGGGCCATACTCCACTGCCCTCATGGACCACAGCAGTGAGCTGGACTGGAAGAGGAACAACCAGGACTAGAACTCGACGCCCATGTGGGATGCCGGCGTCGTAGGCAGAGGGCAGAGGATTAACCAAGTGAGCCAGGGCGCCGGCCCCAAAATTGTTTTAAAATGCATGCATAATTATTTTAAAGATTTATTTGAAAGTCAGAGTTGCACAGAGAGAGGAGAGGCAGAGAGAGAGAGGTCTTCCATCCTCTGGTTCACTCCTCAAGTGGCTGCAACGGCCGGAGCTGTGCGAATGTGAAGCCAGGAGCTTCTCCCTGGTCTCTCACGTGAGTGCAGGGGCTCAAAGACTTGAGCCATCTTCCACTGCTTTCCCAAGGGATAGCAGAGAGCTGGATCAGAAGTGGAACAGCCTGGACTTGAACGGGCACCCATATGGGATGCCGACACTGCAGGCGGTGGTTTTACCCGCTACGCCACAGCACTGGTCCCCCATGCATAATTTTTTTACATTATTAATTTTCTATGAAGTTTTTAAAGAATTTTTATTTCAGGAACATCATGTCAGTGTGTCTTTGTCTTATATTTTGTATAAAAAAAGAGATGGTTTTTTTTTGTATCTGCTCCTTTTATGTTGTAAAATCAGATCCTGTGTTTATGTCCTTTCTATGTCAGTGTAATTTGATCATTTGTATTTTGAAATCAAGTGGTAACTGGTTTCCAAGTAAATTAGATTTTCCTCTTGCCTAAACTCCTTTGTGATCCTTAATTAGGAAATTGTTGAAATACTTCAAAAATTAGATTACTGTCTAAGAAAACATTTATATAGCCCTTACTATGGTCAGTCACTGGAGGAAAATGAGGTCTTATTAGTGTCAAGATATTATGTCATAGTCCTTAATCTTTAAGAAACACAGAATGCAGACATCTAGAAAGTAAGTAAATTAAAAAAAAAAAAAAAACTTTTGTACTAGGACATAATTGATTATTATTCATATAAGAATATTTTTTCCAACCAGGAAGCACTCATATTAGCATTTCACTTTTTCTTCTCTTAAATGGAAGTAAATAAGACAGCTTTTTCTTCCAAAGTGCCCTTGCTTCACTTGCCTCCTCATCATGTTTTAAGAGTCTCATGAGGTACAAAGAGTCTCTTAAGGTACGAAAACCTCCTTCATATTTTGGAGATAAGTCCCAAGATCCCCAGTGGATACCTGCATCAAGGTAATACAAACCCTATACATGGAGTAAGCAGGTCTGTATCACTCATTTCAGGTGATCCCTTGAAATTGTCCTGTAGGCTCAGTGCTTTTTGTTTTAACAGGTTGCTCTTAGTTGGAGCACTTCTTTAATTTATGTCTCTCATCCACAAATGCAATAACTGTTTCAGTTTAACTAATTGCTTGTCATGCACTATGGCCGTTTCTTTTGTAATATGTTTTTTTCAATGATTTATTTATTTGAAAGAGTTACAGAAAAAGAAGGGGAAAGAAATGGTTCACTCCTCAGGGCCTGCAACAGCCAGGGCTGAGCCAGGCGGAAGCTAGGAGCCAAGGGTTTCAACCAGGTCTACCACTTAGGCAGCAGAGAGTTTGGGCCATCTTCCCCTGCTTTTTCCAGGCCACTAGCAGGAGCTAAAATCAGAAATGGAGCATCTGAAACATGAACTAGTGCCCAAATGGGATGCTGGCATTGCAAGTGGCATCTTTACCCACTATGCTACATTGCCGACCCCCTTTTGCAATTTAAGATGTGAATGCAAAACTGGCACAAATTTTTCTTCACAATTTCGCATGTAGTTTTGTTCTTACTATATCTTAGCAATCTCAGAATGTGATTTTTTTTTCCTTCCTTTATAGGTAGTGAACTTTCACCTATCCACTTAAAAAAGAAGATTTTTATCGCTTCTCTTTAGCATATCTTAGTTGCCACCCTCACTGTTGGGCATAGGGCAACTATTTTGTGAACTAAGTGTTGAACACAAGTGCCAGAATACTGTTAAAGTGTGGTAACCAAAGTGGCTAAATAAGAATTTATGGGTGGGCAGCATATGTACTTTGATTCATATCCCAAGTGAACAGAGTAGGATGTAGCATGGCACAAGATTTCATTATGTTACTCAGAATAGTGTGCAATTTAAAAGGAATGAACTGCTTGTCTCTAGAATTTTCTTTTTAATATTTTTGGCCAAGAGTTGAGCAAAGGTAACTGAAACCATTGAAAGCAAAACTATGGAAAAGGGAGCACTTCTGCATATCCATTCTTGCTGCCAGATAGTGTTTATTTTTAACTGTTTCATAGTAAACAGAATAAGGAGATGGAAAGATAATTGATTTAGCATCAGTAAAAGACTAGTTAATCACTTATTGTGTAACTCTTAGTTTCATTATCTATTTTCTTTATCTAACCTAAAACCCCAGAATCACTTCTAGCAAATCCTCTTTTTTTCTGCTGTGCTATTTAGCAAACTACCAATCCTGATTTTGTTCTAAAGTCTAATGCACAGGTTCCTGGTCAAAGCTTGAGAAAACCACACAATTTTATCTGGATTAAACCTTTTATTTTATTCTTAGTCACCTTTCTTTCCCATTTCCTACAGTGCCTCTTACAGCCTTTTATTATTTCCTCTTGCCATTAATCACACAGATGATAAACTTTTTCTTTGTTTCACATATAGAAAAATGAAGGAATCCCATCTAGTTGGATTCTTCCAATCTGCCTAAAGAAAAACTTACCTATGTTATTACCAGTTCTTAGTTTTATCATGTTTCACTCATAAACATACCTTACTGTTCTGTGCATTAAGTCTCATTTTGTCCTATCTTCAGTTTCCCCTATTGATTACTTTCCACTTAAGTGATCGTTTCCTTTTATTTATAAGTATGCCCAATTTCAACTTTTCCTTCAACTGTATGCACTTCTTACAATCCATAGTATCAGGGGCCTGCTTTATGGCACACCGAGTTAAGCGCTGCCTACAATGCTGGCATCCCATATGACTGCCAGTTCCAGATCCCTGCCAATTCATCTGTAAAGGAAGTGGAAAATGCCCCAGTGATCCATGTGGGTGACCAGAGTGGAGTTCCAGGCTCCTGGCTCCTGGATCCAGCCTCTTGCAGGAGGCCCCCTCCCAGGGGACCATTGAGGCCACTTGGGGAGTGAACCAGCAGATGGAAGATCTCTTTCTCTCTTTCAAAAAAGTAAATCTTTTTTAAAAAATATGATCTCTGTTTGCATTCAAAATGATTATCGAAATTTTTATCAGAGACCTCCTGATCTTTTCTTAACCTATTTTGTCAAATCGCTTCAACCAATAAACAGAAACTCCAACTTGCTAGAGATGCCATTTCATATATGAACTGCGGTTTTTTCAATAGTATTTCCTCTGGAAATCTGGAATGCTTTCTCATTTATATGCCTTATGTCCTGTTTATTCTTTTTAAAACTCAAGTCCTGGAAGTCTCACCTGATTAGGGCTGTCATGCCTTGTCTAGACTTGATACACATCCTCTGTTCTAAAGCATCCATCATCCATCATAGCATTATATTTTATTTCGCCTTATATTACTTACTTTTTCCTGCCTCCATTTTTAGACCATGAGCTTCCCAACAGGTTATAATTTTCCCTAATCTAGAATGTA
This sequence comes from Oryctolagus cuniculus, assembly GCF_964237555.1. Lineage (NCBI taxonomy): Eukaryota > Metazoa > Chordata > Mammalia > Lagomorpha > Leporidae > Oryctolagus > Oryctolagus cuniculus. Next base: position 64,339,795 of record NC_091435.1, on the reverse strand, counting down.
CTCAAATAGAATATGAGTGGTACTGCTCTGGTGTGGGACCTCTTAGAGTTGTATAAAATGGTTACTGCCCCTTCTAAATCTATAAAGCCAAATTTCATGTGTGGCCATTTTAGAGGCTATATGTAAATAAATGGTCATATGATTTATTAGCATATTTATTTGAACACAATCTTTTTTTTAAAGCTATTGAGGTCCTAAAATTTCTCTGATATTTTAATACCAGATGAGTCAATCTGTTTCAAATGAAAGGACCAATCCATATGTATCATAGCGGTAAGATATAGGTTCCAAGTTTTAAGTACTGATGGTCCCCAACTTACAATGGTTTAAGTTATAGTTTTTCACTTTCCATTGGTGCAAAAACCATATGTGTTCAATAGCAACTATACTTTGAATTTTGAGTTTTAATTTTTACCTAGGCCAGAGATAGGTGGTATAATAACTCTCAACCACCACAGCTGCTGGTCAGCCACGAAATCATGGGTAAACAGCTGATACTGTATAGTATACTGTACTTTTAAACTGGTGTTCAATAGGTTAGGTGTGTTAAATGTCTTTTCAACTTTGGTTGGATTGAGGACCACCTATTTAAACTTTATCAAGACTGTATTCTGTATTAGAAGCCCAAATAGGAAAATAGATGAAAGAAAATACTCTTAAATTTTGTGTTCACCTTGTAGATAAATTCTTTTTGCTGTATCAGTTTTTTTAAGTTATTATCTAAGCATTACATGAGTGTTTTTCATATACTTTTAAACCTAGGTATGAACACTTTTCTTCATGTCTTAATCAAGTATTAAGTCTTCTTAATGGGAAGGATCCTGACTCTTCTTCAAAGGTAGGTAAAAGCATGACATTTTGTTTTAAACTGTAAAAATTATTATGTACAGAAAAATCTATGTGCATAGCTCTCTGAATTTTTACAAACTTATACAGTCATGCAACCAGTGTCCAAATCAGGAAGTAGAACATGACTGATGTAGAACCTTCCACATGTTCCCTTTTAGTCAGTCCCTACCCTTACCTATCCCCTTACCTTTACCAAGGGTAACAACCATACTGACTGCTAATGACACTTTTTTTTCTGGTTTTGGATTTATGTAAATAAATCATATATATTTTGTGTCTAGATACTTTTGGTCAATGGTATGTTGCAAGCTTAAGTTGCGTTTCATATAGTTAGTCCTTTTTTGGATGGATTTTGGCTACTATGGAGAATCCTGTATTACCATGTTTGATGTGTCTTTTTGTGGGCTTATGGAGAGGCCTATCTTGGCTCTTTACCTAGAACTGAAATTGCCCTGTCACAGAGTTTACATATGTTCAGAAGACACTGTAAAACAGTTTTTCAAAGGAGTTGGTTATACCAGTGTATGAAGATTTTGTTATTCTTTTTTATTTTAGCCTTGTGATAGTTGCAGAGTAGTATTATATTATGTTTTAGATTTGTATTTCATTAATAATCAGTAAAATGTAATGTCTTTGCACATATTCATTAGTCATTTTCATATATTCTTTGTTTATGGACTTATTCATTTCTTGGTCATTTTTTAATTTGTCATTCACCTTGCTCATTTATATATACCACTCACATATACATAGTCCATTTTGGAATCTATATATATTTTCTTCTTGTAAGTTGCTTTTTCACTCACTTAATGATGTCTTAATTTTAATGTAGCTTAGTTATCAATCCAATAGTATGATTAATGCTTTTTAAATTCCATTTAAGAACTCTTGGCCTACTCAAAAGTCAACAAATTGGACACTTAATGTTTCATCTAAAAGTTTCATAGTATTCTAACTTTGGTTTATAGATCTATAACCAGTTAAAATGGATTCTTGTGTCTGGTGTGAAGTAGGGTTTGTATTCCAGGACAGATTTTGTCTTACAGGTTTTGTTGATTGCTTGTTTTAAAGATTTATTTATTTATTTGAAACAGTTACAGAGAACTTCCATTTGCTGATTCACTCCCCAGGTGACTGCATTGGCCAGGGCTGCACCAGGAGGAAACCAGGAGCTTCATCCAGGTTTCCAGCATAGGTGGCAGGGGCCCAGACACCTGGGCTAGCTTATGCTACTTTTCCCAGGCCATTAACGGGGAACTGGACTGGAAGTGGAGAGCAGCCAGTACACCAACTGGCACCCAAATGAGATGCAGGCATCAAAGGCAGCAGCTTTACTCGTTATGCCACAAGACCAGCCCCTCTCCTATAGGATTTTATAGATGACCATTAGAATGGGTTTGAGCTAATCATTTGTAAAGTTAATCCAGAAGATGATAGAGGAGTTCAAATAGTACCATGTTTGTTGCACAACAGTGTTTTCTGTTTGTTTATTGCTTGCCATTGTCCCTCTGCAGTATTTTTTTCAGATGAACTACTTTGATAATACTTTCCACCCCAGAAACCTTTAATTTAAGGTGTACAAACTTCGTGTATTTCATAAATACAACTTTAGGAACTTAGTGATTCTTCCTACCCAGTTGATTTCTCAACAATGTTGCAGTGGATTCTTTCTGAGAGGAGGAGTGTGGTGGGGGCAGGAGGCGTGGAGTCACCACACAGACCCTGGGAGTCGGGTCTACCCGCCCTCCCTCCTGCATTCCCACCCTTCTATCTTCTCTCTCTCTTACTACTATTCTTATTTTTCACTAAGATCTGTTTTCAATTCACTTTATACATGTAAGATTAAACCCTATACTAAGAGTTCAACAAATAATATGAAAAAAGAAAAAAACTGTTCCTTCACAGTTGAGACAGAGACTGTTCAAAGTCATGACATCTCCAAGTGTCAGTTTCACTTCTGTAAATTGCCTTTTAGGTGCTCTATTAGTTACCACAGATCAAGAAAACATACAGTTTTTGTCCTTTTGGGACTCACTTATTTCACTAGAAGTACTCTGATAATATATACTATTTGTTTGAACCCCAGAATGTCCAAAATGCCTTTTTCCATGCAACCAAAAGCTAATATCTATATAAAATCTAAATAAATCTTGACTGCATGACTAGGAATTTGTAATATAAGTGTCAATAAAGCTTTTTGGAATAAAAAGGCATACAAGAAGGGGGGAAAAATCTAATAATCTAATAAGATACTGACGTAGCAGGAAATTTAGGCGTTCAGATAGGGCAAGGGAGTAGAAGCATTCCAGAAGTGTCAGAAAACCCAAAAGACAATGGATAAGTTAGTCATAAAAATACTTCATTATGATATATAGAAGTGGGGAAGCAGTGAAAGCCAAAACAGTGTTGGTTTGGGAAATAAAATAGTTGAATTTTTTTTTCATATACAATATTGTACAAGCATGTCTGATTATAAGGCTAGTGTAACCTCAGAAACAAAACCTGTCAAGTACACTATAAGAAATGAAAAGTAATATCAAGGGGCCAGCGCTGTGTCGCAGCAGGTTAACAACCTGGCCTGAAGCACTGGCATCCCATATGGGCGCTCGTCCTAGTCCTGGCTGCTCCTCTTCCAAACCAGCTCTCTGCTATGGCCTGGGAAAGCAGTGGAGGATGGCCCAAGTCCTTGAGCCCCTGCACCCATGTGGGAGACCTGGAGGAAGCTCCTGGCTCCCAGCTTCGGATCAGCACAGTTCCGGCCATTGTGGGCATCTGGGGGGTGCACCAGCGGATGGAAGACCTCTCTCTCTGTCTCTGCCTCTCTCTGTAACTCTGTCTTTCAAATAATTAAAATAAATCTTTAAACAAAAATAAAGTCAATATCTTATATGAACATAATTGTAAAAATTAAGCCCAGATATTATGAAATCAAACCCAATGATGTATAAAAACAGTCATGTTTCATTGCCAGATGAGGTTTATCCTAAGAATGCAAGGGTTGTTTACCGTTTGAGAATTAATTTCTCACATTAGTATAAAAGAGCAGAAAAATCAGATTGTCATCACATTAAAGGCAAAGTAAGCAGTTGATAAATTTTGTACCAATTCATGGTAAAGATTGGCAAACTAGGAGTAAGCAGAAACTTCTGTTCTCTGATAGAGTAACTACCAAAAATCTGCATCATCTTTCTTTTTCTAATTTTTTTCTTTGAGAGGTAAAAATAGGAGGAGAGGTCCCATCCTCTTGTTCACTCCACAAATGCCCACAATGGCTGAGGCTGGCCTAGGCAAAGCCAGGAGTTCAGGACACAGTACAGGTCTCCCAAATAAATTGAAGATACCCAATTACTTGTGTCATTTCTGCTGCCTTCTAGGGTCTGTATTGGCAGGAAGCTGGAGTCAGGAGCCAGAACTGAGAATTGAACCCAGGAACTCAGATGTAGGATATGGGGCAGTCTTACCTGCTGGGTCAATGCTTGTTCTCATCAGCATTCTTACTATCAAATTATTGGAAGTTTTCTTCTAAATTAGGAATAAGAAAAGAGTGTCTTTTCCCACTAGTTGTGTTCAGCATAGTTTTGGTGGTCCTAACCAGCCCAATGAGGCAAAAGAAATGAATGACAAGTATGGGAATTAGAAATGAAGAAATAAAACCCAGTATTCCCATTACATTATTGTGATAATTAGATAAATCTATAGAAATAATTAAAACCAAATGAATTTATTTAGCAAATTGTTTATAAGGATAGATATGTATAAACATATCCTGGTAATACAGAAAATGAAAAAAATTAATTGATACTATATACTGATATTTTAAAATATCAAAATCTTAGAGGACATGGCTGTCAGAACATATGCAAGGCTTCCACCCTGAAAACATTGAGAGAAATTCAAGATGTAAATAAGTACAAATATACTGACTTTATTGGTTGAAAAAGTTTCCAATGAAGTCAATCAAAACTCAGCAGGTTTTAGTGTTTTTTTTTTATCAATGTTGGTATGTAGAAATTGAAAAGCTGATCACAGAATTTATGATATGCCAGTGTCCATGGCTATCCTGAAAAAGAACAGTTAGATCACTTACACTACCAAATATCATATAGTATAAAGTATAGAGTTAGTATAATTTACAATAATAAAAACCTTCCAAAGCAAATTGTATATAGTCTCCTGATTGATAACAACGGAGTCTTAAAAATATCATTTCAGTGACACTGGGTCAGTTGAATATCCATGTTTGAAAAAATGAATCTTTACCCCTACCTCAACACCAAATGCAGAAATATCAGTATAAGACAAGCTGTAAGGGTCAGTGCTATGGTGCAGTGGGTTAAAGCCCCTGCCTCCAGCACCCACATCCCCTGTGAGCACCAGTTCAAGTCCTAGCTGCTCTACTTCCTATCCAGCTATCTGCTAATGTACCTGGGAAAGCAGCAGAGGATGGCGCAAGTCCTTGGTCCCCTGCGCTCATGTGGGAGACCTACAGGAAGCTCCTGGTTCTGGCTTCCGATCAGTTCAGTTCTGGCCATTGTGGCCATTTGGGGAGTGAACCAGTGGATGGAAGACCTCTCTCTCTCTCTCTCTTTTTGTGTTTCTTCCTCTCTTTCTGTAACTGTCTTTCAAATAAATAAAATAATAAATCTTTTAAAAAATAAAAGAAACTGTAGATACAAATGTAAAGGGTGAGCTAAATGTGATGATGTTGCAGTGTACAAACATAGTAAGGTTTTGAGGAGGAGTGGGGAAAGTCAGGCCCTGCTAAAATCATTTGGTCTGGCCCTACCAAGGCAACCTTAGGTGGGACTTGAAATTCAGTTAATCTGTATAACAGGCTAATTTTTTAAGTTGATAATTTTGTGTGACCCTTGAAGTGTATTATAAAAATCCAGGGGGCTCTTGGCAGAAAACAGGTTGCCTATTCCTGTAGACTTTGGGGAGCCACTTCTTTATCTTATTCTACAGTATGCTTTATAGCGGTTGTCGAATCTTAGAGTTATAGCAAGTATTCTTAATTTTTATTTTATTATATTAATTTCTTTTTTGTTACTTTAAATAAGAAAACATGTTTGTATTGTTAATTAAGAACTATAGAAGGAATATCCATTAGTTGAACTTACCCTTACCTCTGTGAGTCTCACATTCATGCCTATCATAGGAAAGCACCATTAACAAATTTCTCTGTAACCTTCTGGAAAGTAGTCAACACATTTGAAAAAATAAAACTGGAAGAAAACTTGGAAGCTACTTTTAATTTTTGTCTTAGAGTATATTTTTTAAAATATGGCATTTTCAGCTTCATCATATGCTTGCTTTGTATATGGAAGTTTAAGTTGACATTTAATGAAGACTTTATATTGCACAGGTTTTAGAATTACTTCTTGCCTTCTGTTCAGTGACTCAGCTTCGCCATGTGCTCACTCAGATGATGTTTGAACAGTCACCATCTGGCAACTCCATTCTGGGAAGCCGGTCTAAATGTTTAGAACCTAACGTGGCTTTACTTCGTTGGTTAAGCCAGCCTTTGGATGGATCAGAAACCTGTTCTGTTTTAGCATTGGAATTGTTCAAGGAAATATTTGAGGTAATAGATTGGTTAACAAATTTTTGCTTTCATGACTCTCCATTAATTTGGTTTCAAAAAGATTCATAGTAAACTTCCAAGTATTGATGCATTTTGTTAAAACTTCTCATTTATTAATAATAGTCAAACTAGATTCCTTCTCACTTACTGAATTTTCTGACAGTCACATCTATTAATATTTTACTTATTTCACCAAAGAGCTTATAAAACTCATTTCTATATAAGTAGAGGTATTGGCAAGATTCTTATGATTTGTTATTGTATACTTGCAATAGTCACATATTGTCTCTCCATCTCAATAGTTTCTGTCTACTCCCTTTATTAGCTGTTGAGTACATTAATATATTTATATTATATTCAAAAATTGAATGGAGTTGCAACTACCAGCCAGTGTGGCTAGGCACTTAGAATACAGACCAAAGTTTTTACTTTCTCATAAATTCTACCAGGGCAGTTTACCATTCTCTGCTGTTCTCCCTGTCTTCATATTTATTCAGCCTACCCCAGTGTCCTTCCAAGTATTTCCCCTCATTATTAGATCCTATGCACAAATATATGCGTAATGATTAAGTATGAGGATACTTGAACAAGTTCAAGGAAATTGCATATTATGTCTTTGCATGTATAACCTAAGCAATAGTGTTGTTCAAGTTAGCCCATTGCATCCTTTCTGTCAGATTAGTAAGCTTGTGTCTTTATGCACCAAAATAAACTTACCTTCTAAGTATCTTTATATATGCATTAAAAGTTGTTATGCACAAATTATTTTATCTTGGTCTTGACTGTTAATGATCTTATTTTACATCAGTTTATGTGATTCTTAATGGAAATTATTTGTGGTTGGGGACTATTAAAACAAATATCATTTAATGTTCTTACATGTTGAAGATTTAAGATTTTTTTAAAGTAAATACTTTTGAGTTTAGAATACTTTTTAAATCACATTATCCATTAGAAATGTCTTGTTTGTAAAACCTTACTTTTGAGAAAAACCATCATATCTCTCAAAACTGGTTAAAAAGATGAATTTTAAATAATTTGTAGTAAGAGACTTGAACCAATAGAGTACTGAAGTGAATATAAGAAATTTAAAGAGCGTGTTAAACTTAATGATGATAATTTCTACATTTTGTCTTTCATCTTGTTTTTAATTGTGCATGATGGTTGATTCTCCAGGATGTCATAGACTCTGCTAACTGTTCCTTGGCTGACCATTTTGTGACCCTTCTGCTGCCAACAATTCTTGATCAGCTTCAGTTCACAGAACAAAATCTAGATGAGGCCTTAATAAGAAAAAAATGTGAAAGGATGGTCAAGGCCATTGAAGTTTTATTAAATATCCTTTACAATCATAAACGTGAAGACTATAAAAACTTTTTTCCCATGATCATGCTTACTGCATTTTGTCCTTATTTATAATTCTTTTTACTTTTCATGCTCATGTATTCAGAATTGTTGAACTACAATTTAAACTATAGAGAAAAAAATCTTAACTTTTTCAAAATTGCCTTTATTTTTCTTGTTTTTCTGTGTAAAACTTTAAGTTGAAGCACATTTTAAGAAATATGTTTTAAACCTGGGTTGAATGGTTTTATCACAGTTTGAGATCTGGAGGTATGTTCTAAAATGATTGGTCCTTACTCCTTGTTACCCTTTTTGTTTGTTTGTTTTAAAGATTTATTTATTTATTTAGAGTTAGGGAGAAAGGGAGATGCAGAGAGAGCCTGCATTTTCTGATTTACTCCTGGATGGCCACAAAATGTGGAAGTCAGAAGCCAGGAGCTTCTAGGTCTCCCACATGAGTGTCAGGGCCAAAGCACTTGGAATATCTTCTGTTGCTATTCCCAGACCATTAGCAGGGAGCTGGATTGGAAGTAGAGCAGCTGGAACACAAACAGGTGCCAATATGGGATACTAGTATTGCAGGTGGCAGCTTTACCCGTTAGGCTATAAATCTGGTGCCTTCTTTCACTTTTGATGCCAATTGCTGTCCATGGATAATTATTTGTGTTGTTCTTTGGGAAAGTGTATATTAGATAAAGAAGTACTGATAGAATTATTGATATTTTTGTCGGATTTTTTTTGTGGTGCATGCCATTTAAAAATGAAAGCCTTCATAAATGTATGCATTTGTATACTACCTAGGTGATTCTAACATGCAGCCAAAGTTGAGAATCACTGCTATTGAGACTGTGATTTACTTTGCTTGACCTTAAAGATAGTTGTAATTAATTTAGTGAGGTCTTGTCTCATTGAATAATAGATAAATTAATTTATGGTTTATAAAATATGAGAAAATAACATTCCTTAATTTGGCAGTTATTGAACTGTTGTCATACCTGTTAACAGAAAAAATGAGCATTCAATGGAAAAACATTCATTTTTTGTTTTACATTAGAATGAGGAATGTTTAGGGCAGTCCAACTCTTGGCACTTACCAGTCATTTACATGTTTTGACCTCTGGTTTTCTAATGTACCATTGAGCTAGTATAAAAGTAATAATACTGGATTGCAGTGATGAGCCAATTTTTATGAAGTTATCTTGAATGTTACAAATTATTATACAAAGTATTTGGAAAATTTTTTGTTTGTGTATCTTAACAAAACCTAACCTCTTTGTGGAGATGATACTCTGAAAATGCATATTGCAAAAATTCTGACTACCATCAAGTGTACCACTTTGATAGAACAACAGTTTACATATGGCAAGATCGATTTGGGGTTTGGAACAAAGGTTGCAGATTCTGAATTATGGTGAGTATACGAAATCAAAAAGACATAATGGTCAAAGGCAGTAAAAATTAAAAAATGTGATTTTCATCTTGGAGAGATTATGCATGGATATGTTCTCTTAACTCAAGGTATAGCAAAGAACTGACAAATATTTTAAAAATGAAAAATTGTAATTTAATTTTTCATAGATTGCTTCTGAAATAAAGTATTAATAGTTGTGATTTTTCAATGTTTAGGTTTATTTTGTCTTCTATTTTTGAAAGAAAAATCCTACCTGCTGATTCACTTCTTAAATGTCGAAGCCTGAAGCCAAGAATTCAACTAGGGTTTCCCACATGGGCAGTAGTATCCTAAGTATTTGTGCCATCATCTGCTGCCTCTGAGGGTGTGCCTTAGCAGGAAACTGTTATAGAAGTGAAGGAGCTAGCCCTGGAACGAGTCTCTCTGATGTGGAGTGTTCCAAGCTGAATGCCTACTCCATGTTTTAATTTATTGTGATTATCTAAGAGTCCTGAACATACCTCTTCTAGAGCTGCTTTAATTAAATTTTTTTGTTCTTTTAAGTTTACATTTTTAAATGAAAAGAATGGCAAAACATATATATATATATTTTTTTAAAGATTTATTTTATTTATTTGAAAGAGTTACAGAGGGAGGTAGAGACAGAGAGAAAGGTCTTTCACCCGCTGGTTCACTCCCCAAATGTCCACAACGGCCGGAGCTGTGCCAATCTGAAGCCAGGAGCTTCTTCTGGATCTCCCACGTGGGTGCAAGGGCGTAAGGAGTCAGGCCATCTTCTACTGCTATCCCAGGCCATAGCAGAGAGCTGGGTCAGAAGAGGAGCAGCCGGGGCTAGAACCAGCGACCATATGAGATGCTGGTGCTTCAGGCCAGGTCTTTAACCTGCTGTGCCACAGCAATGGCCCCCATGGGTATAGTTTTATTACAAAGAAATCAGCCCACTGCAGAAGATTTCTTAATAATAAAGCCCATTTTTCTTTCTTAACATGCTAGTGATTATAGTAAAGGTAGATTTGTTGCTGGAAGTAACAAGTAATTCTTTTATGCCTCTCTTATTAACAAAGTCCATCAAATAAATCTTAATTGAAAACCTACTGAGTGCTAGCCAGTGATTATGTCCACTATTCTGCTGCTCGAGAACAAGGAATATCTCTTCTGTATATTCCTTTATAGTTACAAGTAGAGAACATGGCCTTGTAATCCTTCCCTATGTTTTTGGTATTCCACATTGCCTAAAGTTACCCTGTATCTTTCAATGACAAAGCTAAGAATTGAATGCGTCATGTTTCAAGACCACTAAAGTGAAGCAGAAAGTTGAAGAATGTTGATATTTAAGAGTAGGGGGAAAATTACTGAGAATTAGACTGTTGGTACCAGTTCTCTTTGTGTCTTAAATTATGAGTATATTGATCTCTATGATATTTTTACTTCGCAGTGAAATAATACTTAGGTGTTATTGAGTTTTAACAAACAAAGGTTGTTGTTTTTTATTCTCTTTAAAAAAATGGACAAAAACCCTAAGAAATTTTTAAGCTACCTAATTTAAATCTGATTTTTTTTTTTTTAAGTAAACTTGCTGCTGATGTAATTTTGAAAACTCTTGATTTGATGAACAAACTTAAACAGTTGGTTCCTGGTATGGAAGTAAGCTTTTATAAAATCCTTCAGGTGAGTTTAAATTCTTTAAACACTGAAGTTTATTTATACATAAGTGCTTTCTGATACATATTTCTGTTTTAATATTTTTAACCTTGAGAGGACGTTTCTCTTAGAATTGGCCATGATGATAAAGTTTAAGGTTGTTGATTGTCTTTAGTATTATAGTAGTCTTAATGGATGGTTATTTTATATAGTTTCTCAGGAATTGAACATAATTACTTTTGATTCTAAGGCTTCTCTATTGTAATATTTGTAGTACCTGAATAAGAGTTCTAGATGTCAAAATACAAAAATTATAACTAATATAATTTAAAGATGTAATTTTCTTTTATTTGTTATTTTAGAATCAGGTAATGTACATATGTACCAATGAGCTGAGCAGAGGAGGTTGACTTTATAGACAGAAAAGGACTAAAGAAAGCAGAAATGAAATAAAAATAATAGGCTGTTTTAGTTACTTTGCTTAAAGGGTTAAAACAGAGGGTACTTCCTTACTGCAGGGACTCAGGTTGACTGAAATCACATCTTTTGTTTTCATTTCTTAATTTTAAAGTTCAGTTTGATTATGTGACACTTAACCCAAGTGATTGCATTCTGCTTTGATCAGGCTTGCTGGGGCCCAGTGCAGATGGCTAATCCAAAACAATGGCCTCTTGAACATTTTGCTTTACAATGTCTACCCTGATATCTACAACACCTGGCTTATATTTAACAACAATATGTGAATTAAGTTATTACAGTAACATAACATAGCTGGCTCTAGCGAATGTATCCGTAGGGTAGACACCCAAACTGAAACCTTAGGCCACATGTAGGCCACATGTAGGCAGTGAGAGAATCATGTTTAAGAAACTGAATCCAAATATTGACTCTTTCAGTTGTTGGTCAGTGAAGACGAACAAGTCATTTCACCTGTCTGAACTTCATTTTCCTTGACTACAAACTGAATTCCCCTCCATAAGTGGGGTTGTGAACCATTTTCATTGAAAGTGAAGGCCTGATTTTATAGTTCAGTACCATTGAATTATACTTGAGTATCTACAAGGCACTCAACATTTTAATTTTAAAAGAATTTATATTTTAATTTTTGTCTTCACTAATATGTTTTTAAAAATTTGAATCAAGTTGATTTGTGTCAATTCTGAGGAGATTTTTTCATAGTAGATAAGGCTTACAGTTCTAATGTAAAATATTGACATGAAGGACCTACAGTTCAGGTACTTAAGTGTGTTTTGTTTTGTTTTGTTTTGTTTTATTTTTTGACAGGCAGAGTTAGACAGTGAGAGAGAGAGACAGAGAGAAAGGTCTTCCTTTCCGTTGGTTCACCCCCCAAATGGCCACTATGACCGGCGCACTGCAGCTGGTGCGCTGCGCCAGAAGCCAGGTGCTTCCTCCTGGTCTCCGATGTGGGTGCAGAGCCCAAGCACTTGGGCCATCCTCCACTGCACTCCTGAGCCACAGCAGAGAGCTGGACTGTAAGAGGAGCAACCAGGACAGAATCCGGTACCCCAACCAGGACTAGAATCCGGGGTGCCGGCGCCGCAGGCAGAGGATTAGACAAGTGACCGCGGTGCCGGCCAAGTGTGTTGTTACAATCATTAGATCTGGTTTGAATTTATTTGAATTTTCCTTTTTATTTTAGGACATTTATTAATTTGAAAATGATTAGTCATTTTTAGTTGTTCTTTTAAATGATAACCAGAAAAAGTACAATAGAATACATCAATTATAGATATCCTAAATTAATCAAGACATTTATGGCATCATTTTCATAGACAATTGAAAGCATTCAAAACCTTTTCAAGATTTTTTTAGGCTGCTCACATTGATCCATGACAGTGTAAATATCTGTAACAAGGTAAAATATATCATCAATACATTGAAACACCACGTAGAAACAATTTAAATTTAGCCTAAAATTATTTTATGATATAGTTCTGGTTACTCACCTTGCTCCAAAAGATCCAATGTTGTTTATTCTTTCTGCTTCTTATTTTCTGAATTCTGATTTGTTTAGGATTCACGTTTGATCACTCCTTTGGCTTTTGCTTTAACGTCTGATAATAGAGAACAAGTACAGTCTGGCTTGAGAATATTGTTGGAAGCTGCTCCACTGCCAGATTTTCCTGCTTTAGTGTGAGTTGTAATTGTTTGCAGTGTATCTCTCATGCTGTTGGAATACCCTGCCGTGTTTCTTTAGTAATCCTGAGATAGAGTAGCTAATTAAATCGAAGATTTTTATTGTTAATCAGTTCTTTTTTAAATGATTAAAAATTGTTTTTTTTAATTTCTATAACTGAAAAGACCAGATGTATACTCATTCAGAGAAAAGTTGGATCCAGGTGGTTAAGTATGTTAAATAGGTACTATCCTCCTTGGTCTCTTTGCATCTATTTTTAATGTAGCATGTTCTGGACACCTTTTTTTTTTTTTAAATTTGAGAGGCAGAGTTACAGACAGGGAAAGGGTGAGACACAGAGAGAGGACTTCCATCTGCTGGTTCACTCCCCAAATGGCTGCAGTGGCCAGAGCTGAACCATTCTGGAGCCAGGTGCTTCATCCGGGTCTTCCACGTGGGTGCAGGGTTACAAGCAGTTCAGCCATCTTCCTCTGTTGTCCCAGGCCATCAGCAGGGAGCTGGATTGTAAGAAGAGCAGCCAGGACTCAAACCAGATCCCATAAGGGGTGCCAGGACCACAGGCAGAAGTTTAACCTACTATGCCGCAGTGCCAGCTGCAGACTCTGGACACTCTTTTTTTTTTTTTTTTTTTTTTTTTTCACAGGCAGAGTGCACAGTGAGAGAGAGAGACAGAGAGAAAGGTCTTCCTTTGCCGTTGGTTCACCCTTCAATGGCCACCGCGGCCAGCACGCTGTGGCCGGCGCACTGCACTGATCCGATGGCAGGAGCCAGGTACTTATCCTGGTCTCCCATGGGGTGCAGGGCCCAAGCACCTGGGCCATCCTCCACTGCACTCCCTGGCCACAGCAGAGAGCAGGCCTGAAAGGGGGGCAACCGGGACAGAATCCGGCGCCCCGACCGGGACTAGAACCCGGTGTGCCAGCACCACAAGGCGGAGGATTAGCCTAGTGAGCCGCGGTGCCGGCCTCTGGACACTCTAAGCTTACGTGTTACCAGTTTAGTTACTCCACTGAAAAATCATTTCCTCCACAGTTGTTTCACTGAAAGTCTAAGCATTAATGTCATTGACCAGATTTGGGCCATAAGTTTCCAATACTAACGGTAAGCCAATGGTTGACAAAATACCAAGTAAGGCTATGCTTTAATGAGGTTTTAGAACTAAGTGGTTTACATAAATTAATTTGTAAAAATAGTTTGAATAATTTAAAGCAATTGGTAAATAATTAAGACATTTCCTACATTTCAAGGGTTAACAAATAGTCTAGTGAATAGGCACCTATTCTGTAAATAGTTTTATTGAAACAAAGCCACACCTCTAGTTTTTCCATCATTTGTACTTTCTATGGCAACTTCTATGCTGTAATAGCTTGAATGGATAATGTTATAACAGGGACCATGTAGATCCTCAATTCTAAAATACAAAGGTACTTCAAAATTTGCAGGGAAAATGGAATTTAAAAATAAGTTTATTTTGATGCAGAAACTTTTTGAAATCTCTACACATGAGTCTTAAAATGTCATGGAAAATACATATTCTGAAAAAAACTGCATGGATTTCAACATTTGTTGCCAAAATAATCTTATCTTTTGAAATTGCTTACAGAGCAGCAGAATTAAGTATCCTTATATGTATCATCTTGTCCTGGAAGAAAGTTTACTAACCTTTGCTTTATGCTATTAACTGATTTAACAATCTAATGGTTCAGAATTAATAATTTAGATGGTCCTAAATCAATGAAGAAATAGAGAATATAATACATAGAGACCACATATTCAAAATTGACTTTACTTTATAATACTTTTTAGTAGACAAATAGAAACCTTCTCAAGTTACAGGGAAGTAGTAGTCTGTGAATGAAGCTGCTGTGTTTTATGGTGGTTTGCTTCAGTTATTTTAATCTAACATGAGACAAAACCCAAAAGCCTCAGAGGGGAAAGCTGTAGCCTTACTGAATGTAACTGTTCCTCATTCTCTGCCTATGTTCAGGAGGTTTTCCTACCATTTTGAATTTGACCCTCCGTGTCTTACTTTTGTTATGGATAAATTTTTTCTTCAGGCACCCTATTAGGTGTCCACTTATAATTTTTTTTATGCTTCTATTTCACATCTAGGAAATTTAATAAGATGAATGAATTTATGATGGATGGTTGGGTGAGTTAGATTTTTTTGTGGAATGCTTGTTTGTTTTATTTATTTATTTATTTATTTTGATGACTTATTTCTTTATTTGAAAGAGTTACAGAGAAGGAAAGGCAGAGAGAAAGAGGTCTTCCTTCCACTGGTTTATTCTCCAGTTGGCAGCAATGGTTGGAGCTGCACTTATCCAAAGCCTGGAACCAGAAGCTTCCTCCAGGTCTTCCATGAGGGTGCAGGGGCCCAAGGACTTGGGCCATCTTCTACTTTCCCAGGCCATAGCAGAGAGCTGGATTGGAAGTGGAGCAGCTGGGACTCGGGACTCGAACTGGCCCACATATGGGATGCCAGCACTGCAGGCAGCAGCTTTACCTGCTATGCCACAGCGCTGGCCCCTTTTATTTATCTTTTACTTAGACACTTAATAAACTGTGATGAAGGCTTATTATGACTGTATGCCATACTGTCTTGGCATTAGATATTGCAGTGTATTAGGCAGAGTGTCTCCTGTCATGACCTTTGCACTCTAGTTGGGAGATAAGAAAAATAAGTTTCCTACTGTATATATTACTGTGTGGATGAGGGGTGGTTAATATTAGTGTTATACTAGGGCTTTGGTGAAGGTCTGTTTGAAGAGGTGAATTAGAACTTGGTCTTAATGGTAAGAATTCAGACCTGTGCAGATCTCATAGGAAGTGTTTTGCAGGACAAGGCATAACAGTTTTTATAAAGGAACTGAGGCAACAACAAGATAGTCTAGTTTTTAAAGGGTCATAATGTAAATCAGTTTGGTAAGAATGCACTAAATGTGAAAGGGAAAGTGGAAGAAGACAGACATAGCTAAACACCAGGTAATGTCACCATGCTCTCCTGTGGATGTTTAGCTTAGCAGTTAAGATACTGGTTAGCATGCCCATGACCCAAGGCAAGAGTTCCTGGGTTTGATACCTGACTTTGGTTCCTGACATCACTTTACTGCTAATACAGACTCCAAGAGACAGTGATGGTGGCTTGAGTGGTTGGTCAAGTAAATAAAAAATTACCCAGTTATATAGATTAACTGAATTCCAATCCCACCTAAGGTTGCCCTGATAGGGACAGACCAAATGATTTTGTGGGCTGCATAACAGGGCCTGACTTTGCCCACTCCTGCTTAAAGCCTTACTGTGTTTGCCCACTGCAACATCATCACACTTAGCTCACCTGCTGCACCCTTTGCTTTGCATATAAGTTGTGCCTTTTCCTATTACATCTCTCATCACCCTACTAAAATTAGGTAGTAAGGCAAAATCTTCCTTATTTCTTGAATAAAAAAAAATCATTACCATCATCCAAAAAAAACCACACTGATATCTCTTTGCCTATCTACTTTTTTAACATTTTAAGTCTGTTTATTGTAAAAGATGTAAAACTGGGATTTCTGTTTTAATCAATTTGATAGCATCCAATCTGAATAGATTCAGCCCAGTAATATTAACTGTAACAAATAATAAACAACCTTTGATTTATTCTTTTAAATATAGAAAGTAGTACTTGTTTTTATCTGTTTTCTCAAAATTTATTACTGAATAGGTAATATAATCATATTGTTCCAAAATCAAATGCTGAACTAGCTACACTCCTTGAAGATAAGCAATGTTACTGACTTATTTTAATAACAAGCAAACAAAATTTTTTTTGAAAATTGCTCTGACCAATATCTATTATTTTATAGTTAATGCAAATAATCCACACTCACAATTCAGTTCTGCAGTGTTTCCAAACAAATGGTGGAGTTGTAAAGAATAGAAAGTTGAGGTGCTATAATTATGGTACAACATGTTAAGCCACTGCCTGTGATGCCAACCTCCCCAGATAGTCTCCAATTCAACTCCTGGCTAATGCACTTGTGAAAGCAGTGGAAGATGACCCAAGTGCTTGGGCCGCAGCGTCCACATGGGGAGACCAACAGAGTTCCAGGCTCCTGGCTTCACTGGCCCAGCACCAGTGAATCAGCAGATGGAAGATCTTTCTCTGTATCTCCCTCTCTAATTCTGCCTTTCAAGTAAATAAATAAATATTTCTTAAAAAAAAAAAAAAAGAGTAGAAAAAGAGGGTCCTCTGGAAGATTTAGGATATTTCACCAAAACACATTTCATCATGGTTCCCCAAAAGGTTATTTTTAAGAATATTTAAAAACTTCTATTTGCCCAAAAAGATCCATTCTAAAAGATTTCCTTATTCTACATCAACTCTCTTCTTGGCTCCATTTTTATGTAATTATTTCTTTTTCTTTTTGATTGCCACTCAGACTTGGAGAAAGTATAGCAGCAAATAATGCTTATAGACAACAAGAAACAGAACATGTACCCAGAAGAATGCCTTCGCAGTCATTCAATCACAACCTTCCAACATCAGTAAAGTGTGTAACTCCTCCCGTTTTAAAAGAAAGTGTTCCTGGTCTGAACATTGAAGAATTAATAGAAAAACTTCAGTCTGGAGTGGTGGTGAGTGAAAATAGCAATTATAACTAGATTGGGACTGTTATGTACCAACTGAATGTCAGCTCTGATTATAGTATGTTAACAACTTTAGATGCTAGCTTGATCGTTGAAACCTTTTAATAAAAAGATAACAATATTCTAGAGAGTTTAGAAAGAAATGAAGAAACAACAGTCACAGAATTCTAACATTTTAACAGTTATTCAATCCCTATTCCTCTTCCCACCCAGCTTAAGAACTATTTTTAAAGTATTGTAAGCTTACCAAATCTTAGTCAGATATGCTTCTGCAGTAGCCAGATTAATGAAATATTTTTGGCCCAAATGATAAAGCATTTTTTATTTTAATTTCCTTATAAACTTTAAGTGATTTGATTTCACAATATTTATTTTATCATTTTGTAAAGTGTTTAAGTATTCTGATTTTTCACTTTATTAAAACCTAGGTAAAGGATCAAATCAATGATGTGAGAATATCTGACATAATGGATGTATATGAAATGAAACTGTCCACATTAGCTGTGAGTACAAGTGTATTTTAATGACAACCTATCATAGATGCTTTCATAAAGCAAGGAAAATTAATGGTGTGTGTTTTTTCTTATAGTCCAAAGAAAGCAGGCTACAAGATCTTTTGGAAGCAAAAGCTCTAGCCCTTGCACAAGCTGATAGATTAATTGCTCAGTACCGTTGTCAAAGAACTCAAGCTGAGACAGAGGTGTGTACAATATAAATATAAAGACCAACTGATTAGAAGACAAATTAATTAATGAATTAAAATGTACAAAATCTTGTAATTCTGTTTTAATTTTGATTACATCATTATCTCTTTTTTTTTCCCTCTTAATACGCTTTTCCTGTATCATTTATAGTCTACCTGGGGGTTCCCAGGGTTATATTCCAAACTCTTTTCATTTATTTCTATGTTCCGTGGTTTCAACCATGGCAAAATTTGCATGTTCCCAATTTTATATGTTGAGCTTAGATCTTTTTCCTGAACCCTAAACACCTCCTGTTTAGCTCTATTTAAATAAAAAAAAAAAACCAGATACTTCAAACTCAGCCTCTTTGGTAATGAAATAATCGCTGTTCTTGTTTTAGAAACTTATTTTTGTGTATCATTGTACTGTCTTAAAAATTTTCCTAGGGCCAGTACTGTGACTCAATAGATTAAACTGCCATCTGCGGTGCCGGCATCCCATATGGGCACTGGTTTAAGTCTCGGCTCCTCCATTTCTGATCCAGCTCCCTGCTAATGTGCCTGGGAAGTCAACAGGAAATGGCCCAAGCACTTGGGCCCCTTCACCTACATGGGAGACTCGGATGAAGCCCCTGGCTTCTGGCTTCATCCTGGCCCAGCTTTAACCATTGCAGCTATTTTGGGGAGTGAACCAGTAGATTGAAGGTCACTCTCTCCCTCTCTCCCTCTCTCTTTCTCTCTGTAATTCCGACTTTCAAATAAATAAATAAATCTCTTTAAAAACAATTTCCGAATGAAAAACCTGAAAATCACACAGTTTATCTCCTATGATTATTTGCCAAGTTTAGTTGATTGTACCTTCTAAATATTACTGTGCTCTGCCTTGTCTCTGTTTCTGCCACTCTTTGCTATGGAACATCCGTTTTCTTTTTCATGAGATTCATAGCAGAACCTATAATTAGTCTTCCTGCATTTAGTCTGGTGCCCTCTTCTTTACTACCCTCTACGCTACAGCCAGAGTCACCTGCCTTTTGTATTTAGTTCTTCCCTCTCTCACCTGCAGTGATCTCTGGTGCAGTAATATTATACTGCCCATCCAGTGATGTGTATTATTCATAGGCGCTGCCATCAGTTTCCAGAATATCATTAAAATTCCTTAGTTTGGAATACTAGGATTCCAACTGTTCCTCAATCCATATCTGACATTTCTGCACATGTTTTGTTGTCAACCACTTTAAATTATTTGGCATTTTCTGAGGCTTCCCAGGCCCTTGTATTTTCCTATCTTGGTACCTTTCCCTCTCTTTGTTTGCCTAACTCTGCATAATACTACAGATTTTAAATACCGCCAGTTGCCAGAAACCTAATACAGTCTTCTTCCTGCTTGTGTTTGGCAATCCTTCCTCGATATTTCCACCTTTATAACATTTCTTATACCATGTGAAAATCATAGTACCTTCCATTCCACCTGTGATACCTACAAACCCTAGCACATACTTGGCACATGGTACTAGCTATGTTTGGCATATATATATATATATACACACACACACACACACACACATACACCTAATGTGCACTTCATGGGTGAGAATATAGTGCAGTAATATGAATTCCCAGCAAATACAAATGGAATTTATACAACTTGTTTTCGTTGCCAATTAATCATAAAAAAGTTGTCCAACTTTTGAATTAAGATATGATCAATGGCAAAATATCTTTTAAGTCTTTTTGGAATAAAGGTATTCTACAAAATATAAAGGAATATAACCAGGTTTCTTTATGCTATTTTTATGTTAACATAGTTTCGTTTGTCTTGTGTGGTGTGTTGAATGTGTCATCAAGTTCATGAAGGAAAATTAGTGGAATTAAAATCATTTTTTCTTGTCTTTTCTCATAGCATAGTCTTATATTGTATCAATTGCTCATTTCTCCCATTTTGTTAGAGAATTTAATATTATTTGTATGTTACTGGAAAATTTTCTCATAAAAGTAACACTGAATAATTGAGTATTACTTCTTTATGATCTATGTCATAAAAATAAAGAAGGGCTTATGTTATCATCTGGCATTTTAAAATAAGTAGTATTTTTAAGACTAAAGGAATGGAAAGAGTCCACTTCTCATTTCAGTTACTTTTCTGTTCCTTTAATTTTTTTTTAAATTTTTTTAACTTTTATTTAATGAATATAAATTTCCAAAGTACGGCTTATGGACTACAGTGGCTTCCCCCCCATATCATCTCTCCCACCCGCATCCCTCCCCCTTCCCACTCCCTCTCCCCTTCCATTCACATGAGGATTCATTTTCGATTCTCTTTATATACAGAAGATCAGTTTAGCATACATTAAGTAAAGATTTCAACAGTTTGCTCCCACACAAACATAAAGTGAAAAATAATAGATGATTTTTTAAATGATGATGAAATCAGATCAGACCTATTGTCATGTTTAATCCCAGTGAGAGTCAAGTTGGGAATTGATAATTTCTTCTTTTTTTTTTTTTTTTTTACAGAAGATCAGTTTAGTATACATTAAGTAAAGATTTCAACAGTTTGCACCCCCATACAAACACAAAGCGAAATATACTGTTTGAGTACTCATTATAGTATTAAGTCTCAATGTACAGCACATTAAGGACAGAGATCCCACATGAGGAGTAAGTACACAGTGACTCCTGTTGTTGACTTTACCAATTGACACTCCTGTCTATGGCATCAGCAATCTCCCTATGCACCAGTCATGAGTTTCCAAGGCTATGGAAGCCTTTTGAGTTCACCAACTCTTATCTTGTTTAGACAAGGTCATATTCAAAGTGGAGGTTCTCTTCCTCCCTTCAGAGAAAGGTACCTCCTTCTTTGAAGACCTGTTCTTTCCACTGGGATCTCACTCACAGAGATCTTTCATTTAGGGTTTTGTTTGTTTGTTTGTTTGTTTTGCCAGAGTGTCTTGGCTTTCCATGCCTGAAATACTCTCATGGGCTTTTCAGCCAGATCGGAATGCCTTTAGGGCTGATTCTGAGGCCAGAGTGCTGGTTAGGACATCCACCATTCTATGAGTCTGCTGAGTATCTCGCTTCCCATGTTGGATCATTCTCCCCTTTATTTATTCTATCAGTTAGTATTAGCAGGTACTAGACTTGTTTATGTGCTTCCTTTGACTCTTAGTCCTTTCATTATGATCAATTGTGAACTGAAATTGATCACTTGGACTAGTGAGATGGCATTGGTACATGCCACCTTGATGGGATTAAATTGGAGTCCCCTGGTATGTTTCTAACTCTACCATTTGGGGCAAGTCAGCTTGAGCATGTCCCAAATTGTACATCTCTTCCCTCTCTTATTCCTACTCTTATGTTTAACAGGGATCACATTTCAGTTAAATTTTAACACTTAAGAATAACTGTGTATTCTGTTCCTTTAATTTTTCAAATCACTTGTTAAATATAGGTTTTGTTCCCTGATTGTATTAAATGTTTGAATAAGCATCTGTATTTTAGAACAATGACAAGTTAATCATTCATAATTGGAAAATCTAAAATACTCCAAATTAGCACCAACACATGTCTCAAGTAAAAACATTATACATCATGAAACTTTCACACAAAATTGATAATGTATTAAATAATCTTCAGGTTCTGTGTATACAGTATATATAAAGCATAAATGAATTTCATGTTTTGAGTCATATCTCATCTCCAAGATATCTCATCTATATACAGATATTCCAAAAATCAAAAATACTTCTAGTCTTACGCATTTGGATAAAGAGTTCTCAAACTATATTAAATTATTAGAAGTGGTTACGTAATAAGTGCATATATGTCATATATACTTACTATGGCTAATATAATTTTACATAATCCAATGAATACTGTCTATTAGATTTTTGGTGAATTTTTTAAGTTGTAGAAACTTGAGTATATTATTAAATAATGTTAGAAAATCTCATGTTGTGTTTCCTCTTAAGGCACGTACACTGGCTGGTATGTTGAGAGAAGTTGAGAAGAAAAATGAAGAGCTTAATGTGTTGCTGAAATCACAGCAGGTTGAATCAGAGAGAGCCCAGAGTGATATTGAGCATCTCTTTCAACACAACAGGAAGCTAGAATCTGTGGCTGAAGAACACGAAATATTGACAAAATCCTACATGGAATTGCTTCAGAGGTAAACTAAGCTTAAAATCTAGAATGAACACACAGCATTTCTTCTCCTTGACCCTGAAATGCTTTTGTAAGCATTTTATGTATTCTGATAATAGTATAAGGTAATGGTAAGTAATTAGTGAGAAACTTAAGTCATAGTGAAATGAAGTATTGCTTACCCAAACTCATTACCAAAATTGTGACAGGATGCAGATCTCTCTTTCCATTTGGCTTTACTTCTTTATTTTATCGTAGTCAACAGTCATGTAAGATACAGCCTTTGTCAAGGACAAGTGTTTAAGAGTTGACTTATTTATTTGAAAGGCAGACTTCACAGAGGGAGAAACACAGAGAAAGAGATGTTTCATCCAGTGGTTCACTCCCCAAATGGCCACAATGGCCAGGGTTGTGCCAGGCCAAAGCCAGAAACCAGGAACTTCCTCTAGATCCCCCATATGGGTGGCAGGGACCCAAGCATTTGGGCCATCTTATGCTGTTTCTCCAGGTACATTAGCAAAGAGGTGGATCAGAAGTGCTTCATCCAGTACACGAACTGGCACTTGTATGGGATGCTCATGCCACAGGTGCTGGCTTAACCCACTACACTACAACATTGGCTCCAAATTTTTCTGATTTGATCACTGAAAATTGCTTTGTTCCAGAACACTGGTGGGTGTACATAGTTTGGTACACCATAAGTAATTTTGTTAAATGAACTTAGTGTCACGATTAGTGTTGCCTTGAACCATCTGAATTAGTCATTCCTACAGATCAAAAGTAGTTGATTGTTAGCAATTTTATATCATTCGGCCTAATAGCACAAAAATTCATGTATGTGTTTTAACTCATCTCTCAATTTCGTTGAATATAGCTCTTACATATGTGACTGTGTGGAATAAGTTATTTTAAGTGAGTTATGTTAAAGAGTATGTGCATTTAAAATTTTGATAGGTATTTCCATCGAAAAAGTTTATACCAATTTATATACCTACTAACAAAGTTTGATTTTTCCCCCTTTTATTAAACTCTTTATCTTTGATGCCAGTTTTAAAAACCTCTGAATTACAAGGAATACTGGGAATAATTATATATTACCTTTTTTTTTTTTTTTTAAGATGTTATTTATTTCTTTGAGAGGTGGCGTTAACAGCCAGAGAGGGAGAGACAGAGAGAAAGGTCTTCCATGTGCTGTTTTACTCCCCAAATGACCACAACAGCCAGAGCTGGGCCCATCCAAAGCCAGGGGCCAGGAGCTTCTTCTGGGTCTCGCACTCCCATGTGGGTGGCAGGGGCCCAAGCACTTAAACCATCTTCTGCTTTCTCAGGCCATAACAGAGAGCTGGATTGGAAGAGGAGCATCTGGGGACACCATCCAGCACCCATGTGGAATGCTGGCGCCACAGGTGGAGGCTTAAACCACTGCGCCGCAACACTGACCCATAATTATACATTTTTATATAGTCTAGTTAAAAATAAAACAAAAACACTCTGGGGACCTTGTGTATTATTTTAATTTATATTTTAAGGTTATTCTTTGCTTTTTTTTTCCTTTTTTATTTTGACAGGTAGATTTATAGACAGTGAGAGAGAGAGATAGAGAGAAAGGTCTTCCTTCTGTTGGTTCACTCCCCAAATGGCCACCACGGCCAGCCCTAGGCCAGCCCGAAGCCAGGAGCCAGGTGCTTCTTCCTGGTCTCCCATGCCGGTGCAGGGGCCCAAGCACTTGGGCCATCCTCCACTGCCGTCCCGGGCCACAGCAGAGACCTGGACTGGAAGAGGAGCAACAGGGACTAGAACCCGGCGCCCATATGGGATGCTGGCACCACAGGTGGAGGATTAACCAAGTGAGCCACGGCGCTGGCCCCAATTCCTTGCTATTAACATACAGTGCAGAAATTTTTAACTTTATCAATTCTAATAGGAAATTAGTAGCATTTTGAAAATTTGTGATGTTACTTTCTGAACAGGGCATTTTTCTCTAACAACTACTTTTTCAAAATCCAAATCTGGTATTACTTGATAATAGGCACCATTAGTGTTGGGTTAAGAACTTAGGGGGTGAAGAGAGGACTTAAGAAAATATAGGCAGTGGGCCAAGAGAAACAAGGTTTCTAGGAATTGCTTGTGTTCTAGTTAGTGATTTAGAGACCAACAAGTAGAACTCCATGAATTTCCAGGTGGGTAACAATAAATTAGCCACCTGGGGAGAGGTCTGAACTATCTAAAGGTATTCAAACTCACATTTGTAGAAACTCTTTGTGGATAAATAAAAAATTTTTGCTGGTCATACATGGCCAATTCCTTTTTCATATTATTGTACCTACTGAAGTAAAAATGACATTTTATCATTAAGATAGTTGAGTATTAAAGTATCAATTTAGAAAACTATGCTTTCTGAGAATAGCATTGTGGCATAGTTGAGAAGCCACTGCCTGTGACTTCAGCATCCCAAAAGGGTACCACTTCAAGTCCCAGCTGTTCACTTCTGATCTAGCTCCCTGCTGATTCTCTTGTGAAGGCAATGGAAAACGACCAAAGTGCTTGGGCCCCTGCACCAATATGGGAAACCTGGTTGAATCTCCTGGCTTATGGCCTCAGCCTGGCCCAGCCTAGACCATTGCGACCATTTAGAGAGAGTGTCAGTGGATGGGAGAGCGTTCTCTCTTTCTTTTTGTTTCTTCCCCCCTCTGTAATTCACCCTTTCAAATAAATAAATAAATAAATCTTTGAAAAATTCTTTCTGTATTTACAATGCAAATTAAATAAGTAGAATTATGAGATTAAGAGCTTTAAACACGGCCGGCGCCTCAGCTCACTAGGCTAATCCTCCGCCTTGCGGCGTCAGCACACCGGGTTCTAGTCCTGGTCGGGGCACCGGATTCTGTCCCGGTTGCCCCTCTTCCAGGCCAGCTCTCTGCTGTGGCCAGGGAGTACAGTGGAGAATGGCCCAAGTGCTTGGGCCCTGCACCCCATGGGAGACCAGGATAAGTACCTGGCTCCTGCCATCGGATCAGTGCAGTGCGCCGGTCACAGCGCACCGGCCACAGCAGCCACTGGAGGGTGAACCAAAGGCAAAAGGAAGACCTTTCTCTCTGTCTCTCTCTCTCTCACTGTCCACTCTGCCTGTCAAACAATTAAAAAATAAAAAATAAAAAAAAATTTTAAAAAAAGAGCTTTAAACAGGCAGAGAAGTTTAGATCCTTAAACTATGTATATATACCAAATTGTGTAATACAGTATCCTCTATAAAATGAAGCTCCATATCCATAAATATGAGGTTAATGTCCCACAGAATTCTATTTTATAATAAATTTAACTTCCTTAGTCAGCTAGAACAACTTTATTGTGTTTTAGAGTTCACAGTTTATATCCTGCTGGTTCCTAACATTCTTCTTAAATTTACATGCAGTTTTTATAGTTTGATAATAATTAATAACAAAGTAAACACTGAGTTTCTTTTCTCTTATGTTCCCTCCATGAAAATGCCAACTCATCTCCTTGTCTTTCCAGAAATGAAACTGTTGAGAAGAAAAATAAAGATTTACAGATCACATGTGATTCTCTGAATAAGCAAATCGATACTGTGAAAAAATTGAATGAGTCACTCAAGCAACAAAATGAAAAGTAAAATCTAGTTCTATATTCTACTTATGAGATTTTTCAAAAACATTTGTTCTGTTTCTATATAGTGCATTGTTTTTCTTGATAACAATTAACATTTTTATATAAAGTATATGTTTGTTGGACTTCAGAGGGATTTAGTGTTCTTATAACTTTTCTCTTTATTTTTTGGATGAGAATCACAAATGATGTGGTTCATTGATATTTTCTTTTTCTTTTTTAATAACTTCAGGACTATCACGCAACTAATAGAGAAAGAAGAACAAAGAAAAGAAGTACAGAACCAGTTAGTAGACCGAGAGTATAAACTATCAAGTAAGTGGCTTCGTATGTAATATACAAGGTCTTTGAAAAGTTCATGGGAAATGTGTATTATGAAAAAACAAAATTTCAAGATTATTTTCCATCAAAATAAAGTTTTAATTCTGTTTTTCTGTGAGCTTTTTGAAGTACCCTCATCTATTGTCTATTTTTAACATACTTTATATTGGAGAAAAAGCATGAGTTGTCTATTTTTTACTTTTTAATTATTTTCTATTTCTCCCATTTTTAAAAATTGAAATCACTTCCTGAAAAACTTCCCTTTTTTTGATGTCATAGTTCAGAAAAGCAGTTTAGTGACATTGTTCGAATGAAAAACGCAGCACATTTTTAGAAACACAAAGGTATATGAGAAATGATTCTCCTTTTAAAATAAAAAGCAAAATTAAGGATCGGAACAGCAGGTGGCAGTGCCAGGTAACTTTTAGTTGCTGACTTCTTAATGGAATATCTAAAATCTTCCACTGAAAGATTTTGTTCTTACTCACTGTAAAGTACAGTTACCTCCCTATATGATTTTTCACAGTTGTCACTCTCCCTTTTCCTTTCAGTCATTAAGCTCTGAGGGTTCTCTTTCTTTTTAATTTATATTATATTGAGAGCAGAGGAAAGGCATAGAGATAGGGTGTTATCTGAAAGATTCTGATATAGTGGAAGAGTTGTGTGGTATTTTTTACCCAGAAAATATTATAAAGCTTTTATTTCCAACAAGAGATTCCTTATTAATTTTCCTAGCTTTCTTTTGCTGTTAAAATAGCTGTGAAGTCTTCTCAGGGTAAAGTCGGTATGAGACCTCTGAGCATACAACTGACTGTTTGGTTTGTTTTAAGATTTACTTCAAAAAACAAAACTACAAGAAGAAAAGATTAAAGTCTTACAAAAGGAAAGAGAGGATAAGGAAGAAGCCATTGATATCCTTAGAAAAGAATTAAGCAGAACGGAACAAATAAGAAAAGAATTGAGCATTAAGGTAAGAATCTGTTTAGTTTTCACTTTCAGTAAAATGAGTCTTATTGTATGAAAAGAGTGCATTTGGGTAAATTAATGTTCTTTAGCAATTTTTTAGAAGATATTATAAGTCTTTATCACAATGTGAAAACATCTATTTCCTAAAATCCTTAAATATACTAGGTGTCAGTGTTTACTGCTTTCAATTATGTGAAAAAGATAAGAAAGATTACTCAGGTTTTTTTTTTTTTTTCTTTTTTTAATGATTTATTTCATAAAATTTGAAAGGCAGAATGACAGAGAGAGCAAGGGGCAAAGAAAGAAAGAGATCTTCCATCAGTTGGTTCACTCCCCTAAGTGGTAGCAATGGCTGGAGCTGGGCCAGGCTAAAGCTAGTAGCCAGGAATTCTATCCACATCTCCCACTTGAGTGTCAGGACCCCAAGTAATTGGGCCATCTTTTAGTGCTTTTCCATTTGGGTTACCATGGACCTGGATCGGAAGCAGAGCCGTTGGGACTTAAACCAGCACTCTGATATAGGATGTTGGCATTGTAGTCAGTGGCATTATCCTGCTGTGCCACAATGCCAGCCCCTTAGTTTCTAGTTCTTGCTGTCAAATGTAGGTGTTATATGTAGGTGTACATCCTCATCTCTCTTTAGGGAATAATAGTAATAGCAATGATTCATGTTTGTTCATGGCTTTATAATTTGCCAAGGACTCTGAATCTTTTTAAATTCATCTTTAAAAAATATTAATATAAGGGGTATTTTGAAATTTCATGTAAAATGTGTATTATGAAAATGCATACTGAAAAAACATGGATTTCAAATTTTCTTCACTGATATAAGCATTATGTAATGAAAATAAACATCGTTTAATTCCATTTTCCTTAGGCTTTTTTTGTATTACTCTCATGTAAATGTTAACATCTTAATTTACAAATGAAGAAACAGAATCTGAGATTATTTTCTAAGGTCAGGTAGCTAATCAGGGGACCAATATTCTGAATCTAAATCCACTGTTCTCATTTGTTATATTTGCATAGTCTGAATGATAGCTATGAATGGTTTTTTCCGTACCAGTTATAATAAGGAGAATGAAGGCAGACCAGGATTAAAAAACTGAAGCCAGGAACTTGATACACAGTTAAGATACCACCCAGAACACCAGCATCCCTCATCAAAGTGTCTGGGTTTTCCAACTCGCAGTTCTAGCTTCCTCCTAATTTGTACCCTAAGAGACAGCAGGTTATGGCTCAACTGCTTTCACCCCACCTGTGTGGGCATTTATGGAATGAACCAGCCAGTGGAAGGTCTCTGTCTCTCTCTCTTCCTTGCTGTCTCTCTGCCTTTCAATTCAAATGAAAGTAAGTTGACAAAATATTTTTTTCTGAAAAGACTGAATTACTTCAGAGTATGAATAACAGAAGAGACATGAAATGTAATGCCATGCTATGTTTACAACTTTTTAAATTCTGCTTTAATATAGTTATCTTATTAACTCTGTGTAGTTGTATGTGGTTTCTGCAAAATTTTAGTTGCTAGCCAAACCCAAAAACACAAGTTGAAAGTGTCTGACCAATTTACATTAATCTGTTTAATTGTCTGATACTTACCATTTTATTTAATTAACTGAATATACATGTGTGATGGCTTGAAATGATTCTTACAGATAAAAAGCTAAAACACCTTAAAAATGTCTTTGAAAAGAAAACATGCGGAGTTATTTTTCCTCTCAATTTTTCTTTCTACTCTCTCCCCAATTCCTTAGGCATCATCCCTAGAGGTTCAGAAGGCCCAATTAGAAGGTCGCTTAGAAGAGAAAGAATCTTTGGTGAAACTTCAGCAAGAGGAGTTGAACAAACACTCCCACATGATAGCAATGATCCACAGTTTAAGTGGTGGAAAAATAAGTCCAGAAACTGTGAATCTTAGTATATAGAAATTACTGCATTTTGGAATGTGTAATCCCTTGAATTTTTGTTGTATTTATCTGTTGGAGAGGGGTGGGTAAGGAAGATAATTTGTGACTCCAAAGCAATAGGATATGATTATCTAATTATTAATTTAGTAAAAAATTGATCTGATGCATGTTTTTATTTGGTCTTTTGAATAGAGATTTTCTTTTTGAAAGGTTTATTTTGTGTTTCTGGCTTTTATTGCTTAACACTTTGTTTCTTATGTTAGAATATCCTTAACCTCAATTATTATTTTTCTAGAACTCTTCCCTTAGTTTCTATTTTTCTTTTGCTTGTGAATTTATTCTCATTTGTATAGCTGTCATGGGTGGCTTAACAACAGGAGAAGTGTATCTGAGAAATGTGTTACTAAACAATATCATCAAAATGAACAAACAAAAATGAAAGGGGCTGGTGTTGTAGCATAGTGAATTAAGCTGCCGCCTGTGAAGGCAGCATCCCATTTGGGTGTGCCATTTGAGTCCTGGCTGCTCTGCTTCTGATCCAGCTCCTGCTAATGGCCTGGGAAGGGCAGCTGAAGATGGCTCAAGTGTTTGGGCCCCTGCCATCCAAGTTGGAGACATGCAGGAAGCTCCTGGCTCCTGGTTTTGGCCTGGCCCAGCCCTGGCTGTTGGTGGCCATCAGGGGAGTGAACCAATGGATGAAAGATTGTGTGTGTGTCTCCCTCTCTGTAAAAAAAAAAAAAAAAAACCTTGTTCAAACATCATAGAGATACTAACATAGGCTAAGGTGGCCACAACTTTCTAGGTGACCAGAGGACTATGGTGCCACTATCATATATGCAGTCTGTTTTTAACTGAAATGTCATTTTGTGATACATAACTATTTATATTTTAAAACAAACTTTTTTAGTTTAAGTCTGAAATAATAAGTTGAAAATGCAGTTAGCAGTAGTAAAAAGTATGATGCTACTAGAGAAGTTTTTCTCTAAAGTAGCATGAAGTGAGGCATCAGTTTAAAATTATTTTTATTGTTCCATTTAAAATGAAGTAAAATATATATGGTAAATGTTCTTCATTTAAAAGGGTGCAATGATTAGTAATCAGAAATAATATCTAAAACTGGAAGCTAGATATTGTGTTAATTATATTATTTTCTCAAGTAACCAATAGTTTGTAGAATATTTATATCTTTAGTTTTTGTGATGATGACTGAGTTCTGTATCTGTGCTGGTAATACCATAGCCATGAGATGATCTGTCCTAGCCTGACCTTGTAGAGTAGAAGCAAAAAAAGTTAATTTAATGAGAAAAAAAATACCCTTGCCATTAGGCACATGTGACTGTTGAGCATTTGAAATGTGAGCCATGTAACTGAAGAATATAGTTTTACATTTTATTTAATTTACATTATAATTAATGTTCATGCTGCTGGACAATGCAAATCTAATCCATTGTTGGAAGTATGCATTTATATAACCAGCTCAATTTGCCTGTTCTTTAAGACCTATATAAATAAGTAACAATAGTTTTACTTTATCCATAGTATCACTTTTCATGGTTTCAGATACCCATGGTTAACTGCAGTCAAAGTATTTAGTGGAAAGTTTCTGAAATAAGTAATTTATGAATTTTAAGTTGTACACATTTCTGAGTAGTGTAATGAAGTATCATTGTCTTGATTTATCATGTGACATGAATCACTACTTTGTCCAGCTTATTTGTGCTGTAGATATTATCTGCCTGTTAATCACTTTGTAGTCATCTTGGTTGTTAGATTAGCTGGTGTGGTATGGCATTGCTTGTGTTCGAATATCCCTTATTATAATGACCCCAAAGCACAACTAGTGATGCTGGCAATTTGGATGTGCCAGAGATGCCCTAAAGTGCTTCAGTATCATCTTACACTATCACAAGAAGAATGGTGAGTGTAGTACATTAAGATTTTGAGAAATACACTACTTTTATACAACTTGTACAACAACATATTTCACAATTGTTCTTTTTCATTACTAAATATAATTAAGCTGTTACTATACCTAATTTATAAATTAAACTCTTCATAGGTATGTATAGATAGAGAAAAAATCCATAGCCATATGTAGAATTTGGTAGTACTTTCAATTTCAGGAATGTACTGAAGTTCTGGAGCTTCTCTCCCTGGATAAACAGAGACTTTGATATCCCATATATATTTGTAGTAGCTTTTTATATAATGACCACAATTTTAACCTGTTTTTTCTCTCTCTGAAGAGAAAAACAATGCATTAACTTTGAAAAAGAATAGTAATAATCCTTCATCACTTTTTATCCCTTGTATTACTTATCATATTGTTCCTTGTGGTTTTCTTAATATCTTTAGTGTGCTGGACAGTTTTTTCTTTTTGCTTCTTCATACCTTAGATTAAGAAAACTTGTGTGTGTAAATATTCTTCTTAAAAAAAATCATTTTGGGGCCATTGTTGTGGTGCAGTGGGTTAAAGCCATGAACTTCAGTGCCAGCATCCTATATAGACACTAATTCAAGTCTTGGCTGCACCACTTCCGGTCCAGTTTCCTGTTAATGTTCCTGGTAGGGCAGCAAAGGATGGCCCAAGTCCTTGAGCCCCTATACCCACGTGGGAGACTTGGAGGAAGCTCCTGGCTTCAGCTTTGCCCAGCCTAGTCATTGTGACCATTTTGGAAGTGAACCATCAGG
The DNA here is from genome assembly GCF_964237555.1 of Oryctolagus cuniculus. Taxonomy (NCBI): domain Eukaryota; kingdom Metazoa; phylum Chordata; class Mammalia; order Lagomorpha; family Leporidae; genus Oryctolagus; species Oryctolagus cuniculus. Next base: position 64,307,845 of record NC_091435.1, on the reverse strand, counting down.
TGGAAGATTTCTCTCTGTGTCTCTCCTTCTGTCTCTCTGTAACTTTGCCTTTCAATAAATAAATATTTTTTTAAAAAAAATCACTTTAATCAAATTTAAGCTACCTCCGTCATCAGGGTTTTACAAGTAATCTGTATGTATATATGCCCAGTATCTAATGGACGAAAAAAAAAATAAAACATAGAAAGTAAATCATTATATTAGGAAAGCCGAAATCCTCTTAAAATTTAGCTAGGAAGAGTTTGTCTCTAAGGTATACATTAACACATTTCCTTTTTGCTATTTAAACTAGCCATGAACAAAGAATTAAGATTTATCTGATTGAGATTTATACTAAACTTTCTATTAATTTAGCATGATTACAAAAGAAAGTACTTAATGAAACAATGCTGTAACATAGAGTAAAATTTTAAATTTTGTCCTTTTAGACCCATTTACTTTTTTAAGATTTATTTTATTATTTGAAAGAGTTACAGAGAGAGGTAGAGACAAAGAGAGAGGTCTTCCATCCGAAGCTAGGAGCCAGGAGCTTCTTCCAGGTCTCCCACCTGGGTGCAGGGGCCCAAGGACTTGGGCCATCTTCTACTGCTTTCCCAGGCCATAGCAGATTTGGATTGGAAGAGGAGCAGCCGGGACTCGAACTGCCTCCCATATGGGATGCTGGCACTTCAGGCCAGGGCTTTAACCCACCACACCACATCGGCGAACCTTAGACCCATTTACTTTTATGTCATAAAGATTTGTTAGTTAATTAGGATTGTTATTTTAGGCTTTTTGAGTCATACAGTCTCTCTTGCAATTACTCAGCCTTGCAACTGTAGCATAAAAGCAGCCATAGATAATTCATAAATATTTATGAGTTTGAATAAAACTTTATTAACAAAACATTGAAAGCTTCATGGTCAAATATTCTCTTTATGTTTGATCATTTTTGTCTGAAGATTCTATTTGATGGTATTATAGCCGCTTCATTCTTTTTATATTTTTTATTGGCCTGGTATATCTTTTTCTGTCAATTTACTTTTAACCTGTGTGTCTATATATAATACGCATGACTTTTTATAACATATAGTTAGGTCTTTTTTTTTTTTAATCTCATTTTACAACTTAAATACTTTCACAAGCCTCTTAGAGTTATTACTGTACAACTTAACATAAGATGCAGAAACCTTAAAAAATGTAGAAACCTGGGGCCGTCGCTATGGCACAGCGGGTTAACGCCCTGGCCTGAAGCGCCAGCATCCCATATGGGCACCAGTTCAAGACCTGGCTGCTCCACTTCCAACCCAGCTCTCTGCTTTGGCCTGGGAAAGCAGTAGAAGATGGCCCAAGTCCTTGGGCACCTGCACCCACGTGGCAGACCTGGAGGAACTGCTCCTGGCTTCTGGCTCCTGGCTCCGGATCAGTGCAGCTCCAGCCGTTGTGGCTAATTGGAGAGTGAACCAGTGGATGAAAGACTCTCTCTCTCTCTCTCTCTCTCTCTGCCTCTCCTCTCTCTGTGTAATTCTGACTTTCACATAAATAAATCTTTAAAAAAAAAGTAGAAACCTTGCAACAATATAGATCCATTTATCCCTTTATCTTTCTAATTCATATGTATGTTGCATCTGTATGGATAACTAATCCCTGAAATAATATTACAAGTTTTGCTTTAAATAATTATATGGAAAAACTCTGACTCTCAACACATCAGTGTATTTATTTGCATGTAGTAATACAAAATAAATTCTTCAGTGTGACATTATTCTTCTCTTTGGAAATAGTAAAAACTTTTAGGCATATGCCGGAAATATGCTATTTGTCTTCCACCTTTTATACACTATTTTTTGCATCCATTGGTGATTATTTTTTGCATCCATTGGTGATTCTTGCCTGAATCAGCTATTACTGTGATTGTCAGTTGTTTACTTTCTGTTTCTTTTTAATGATAGAAAATTGGACATTTTGTTAATGATATGATGTACTGAGAATAACATTATAAATTGCTGAATCATTTAATTACTTCATTGATAAAACTATAATATTCATATTTGTGAATTAGTATGTATGCAGTTTCTTTGTATGTGCTCTTATAAGCCAAAAATTTGAGTATTGCTTTTTGTATTTTAAGAAAATAAGCATTTTGAATATATTTTTATTAGGCCATAGGACACTTTGGATATTGCTTTCCTACCTAAAAACTGCAAGTAGAAAATTGTTTATTGAAATCCTAAGATTCCATTGGTTTGGAATCTTGGCTTGGCTCTCTTGATGATGACCAAAAAATATTGTGTGTTGCCCATAATAATTAATAAATCTTTTGAGATTAGAAATTAATTATAGGGCCAATGCTGTGGTATAATGGGTAAAGCCGCTGCCTGCAGTGCTGGCATCCCATATGGGTGTCAGTTCAAGTCTTGGCTTCTCCGCTTCTGATCCAACTCTGCTGTGGCCTAGGAAAGCAGTAGAAGATGGCCCAAGTCCCTGGGCCTCTGCACCCATTTGAAAGACCCAGAAGAATCTCCTGGTATCAGATCAGCACAGCTCCAGCAGTTGTAGCCGTTTGGGGAGTGAACTAGTGGATGGAAGACCTCTCTCTCTCTGCCTCTGCCTCTCTAACTGTTTCAAATAAATAAATAAATCTTTAAAAAGAAAAGAAATTAATTATACAATCCAGCCTGTGCTGAGTTTATATTCAGGATTAGATAATGTAAAAGAAATTAAGATCTAGCCTATGCATTATTTAAATAGGAAGATATTTTGATGTATTTTTTGTTACGTGGTAATGAGGCTGTACTTGAAAGTATATGTCTATTCCATACACTGAGAAAACATTGTGAAGTTTTAAAAGGGGTTTTTTTTTGAATTTACAAATCACTTTGAAATCTTACATAATCTTACTTGGTTCTGTAGCTAATTCTCTCTAACTCACTTTTTCCTGTCATTCAAAGATTGTGAGGCCTGGTTTGTTTATGTTTGTTTTCTTCTATACATAGAAATACCCTAGAAGAAACTTAATCGAATCACCATAAATGAATGCCATCAAAACTCAACTGTTTTGCACTATTGAGGTACAAATATGTCTTCATAAAGGTCCTTAAATACAAGGAAGATGAAGTAAGCATACTGCTTCCTAATGCATTTTTTTTTTTTAGTTATCTCGTTCCCTAGGGGGACCCAATGATGTATGCTCTTGGTTTCTCAAGATGGATAATCCAAGGATACATAGCAAAGGGCTTTTAATATGAATCCACTGATGTATTAGAGTTACATTTTCAAAGTCAATAAAGTGGATTACATTTCAGTTTCATTACGTTATTAAAAACTAATTTTCCAGTAAGTAGCTGAGCATTTGTCAGGGATTTAGTAGCGAGCAGGATTCTGCCTCTCCATTACATTGTCTGTACTTTTATACTTGTAGATACATTTCATCTCACTTATCTGAGAAAGCCAAAAGATACAGTGTATTATCCTTGTCTCAAACTTCAAACAAAAGGATTATGATCAGTCCTAGGAAAAGACAACACTGTTTATGTTCAATTAGGCAGGATTTCCATTTGTACACAAATAAAGACTAGTAACAACTGCTATGACCTGGGAAAGCAGTGGAAGATGAAGATGGCCGAAGTCCTTGGGCCCCTGCACCTGCATGGGAGACTTGGGGGAGGCTTCTGGCTCATGGCTTCGGATCGGCGCAGCTCCGGGCATTGCAAGCATTTGGGAAGTGAACCAGCAGATGGAGGACCTCTCCCTCTCCCCATCTCCCCCTCTTCCCCCTGTCTCTCCCTCTCCCTTCCTCTCCCCCCTCCCTGCCTCCCACCCTCCATAACTCTGCTTTTCAAATAAATCTTTTATAAATAAGCAAAAAGCTATGTACTAATCTGTGTAGTTCTTACAGTTAAAAATGAAAGGATTCTGAGCGATGAATCTAGGCCACTTGAATTACAAAAAGGTACTGAAACTCTAAATTTCATTTTCCAGAAAGATATTCCATGCTTCTGTATTTATTTATTTCGATTTATTTATTTATTTCAGTTTATCTATTTGAAGGCAGAGTTACGGAGAGGGAAGAAGAGAGAGAGACATAGGTCCTTTGCTGATTCACTCCCCACTTGAGTGGAGATGCACCTATCCGAAACCAGGAACCAGGAGGGTTTTTTTCTGCTTTCCCAGGCCATAGCAGAGAGCTGGATCAGAAGTGGAGCAGCTAAGACTCGAACCCGTGCCCATATGGGATGACAGCACTGCAGGTGGCAGCTCTACCTGCTATGCCACAGTGCTGGCCTCAATCCTGTTTTTCAAAAGACTTGGAAGAACTTTCATAAATTTTATAAACGGGACAATTGTGACTTCATAGAAGTAAAGTTAGAAGTGAACTTTTATTTGTATTCTAAAATTTTGAAAAATGTTACTTTAACTTTCTGAAATCATGTTTTAAAGTAGGGGTTTTGTAACCACATCCAGATTTGACTTCTAGTTCTACCTAAGGAAAGTGTTTACCTAAATTTAGTTTTGTTCCTCTGTAAATTAGGGTCAATTCGTACCTGTTAGGAAAAATATATTAGAAAAAATACAATAAACGTCAGCTTTTAGTAGGATTTCATTAAGTGCTTTATTGTCCTTTTGAAGGGGAGATGAGATAGAAAGCTTTTTCTTTCTTTTGTTCATAGTTCCTTATTTCTCTTAAATCTATAGGCAGTTGTAGAAAGTAAAGTTAATAGTAAAGATTCTGAATTCTTAGAAGTAATAGAGAGTGGTGAGGTTAGTGTTAGGAGTTAAATCTGCACATTATTCTTGTTTGTACCTAAGATACCTTTTATTGACTAAACTATACTTGTCTGATTTTCTCTCCAGTCTAATTTATTTGTATTAAGTAGCTATCTGAAGCAGTAAAGGAAACATTTTTCTGTTTGAAAGAAGCATTTTTCATACTTTAGCCTTCTCTTACATGTCTTTTCCAATTAATAACTATGCCCGCATTGTTTATTGTGAAGTTATACATTGTTATTTCTTCAGTTTCTTAGGAGAAATCACACAGAGGGTTGCTTGAGAAAAGCTTGCCAAATACAGTAACAAAACTCTATCTAAGACTTGAATCCCATTATATTTCTAGCTGTTTTGACAGACTAGGCAACACTGAGAGCAAACAAGTTTTAAACATACTTGACCTCTTAAGCCTCATTGATTTTCAAGTTAATTAGGATTTTCCTATTCTGTGTTAATATTTCTATTGAGAACTGTCTGGTTTGGACTAACTTTTTTTAAAGTCCAAAAATGTTTAGTGCTGTATATCCCAAATAAAGATTTTTTCCTGTGTTTACAAAAATATAAAGTAAAGGTTATAAGCATATTAGAAATTTGTATAGGATCAGAAGGAGAGGTAGCTTAGTTGAAGCTGACCTTGTGTAAACAATTTTAGAAAACAAGGTCACCTTGAGTTGTTTATTCCAGTTGCTGTTTCATGCAGATACTCTTTATAAATTAGACTAATTGAAACTGTGATTTGAGTTACTGCTATCCTTTAGCTACTGAATAAAACGTGGATCATTGATATTGAAGGTTGATCAAGCTAGTGTAATGTCTCATTTGCTGTACAGCTTGGGTGAATATTTAACTTGTGATCATTCTGCTAATATTTCCAGAAACTTTTTCTTTTATAAGGTTAGTTAAGTGAGCATTACATATTAATCAACTTTATTTCTTTGTGTTTCATGTAGATCTTACCCATTTTATGAGTAATACTGTCACCTTGATTTTCTAACTGTAAGTTAAATTAAAAATGTATTCAGGGAATTGGAGTAGAATATAAGCATGTGGTGTAAAATTCAGAAATTAAGAAAAGATGCATGGGCTGATTTCTGCCCTGAAATGTAAAGAGCTTGTTTTCCACTCTCACAAGAAGAAAGCTGGACAAACCCCCCAAAAATCAATGTTTTTTCTTAGATCCATTAGAGAAATGTGGGCACAGGACAAGCCACCACAATAAGAACTGTAGAGACACATGAAGGCAGAGCATACACCTTAGCTTACCTGAAGCACTTTAGCAGTAAATGTGATAAATTGCTGGAGACCGGGAACTAATGTGAAAGTTGAAGGGCCCTTTCCCATTCATTTATTCTGGTTTGGAGTACCATAGGCAGCCATGATGCCCAGCCAGAATGGCATGATTTTGATGCCTAACTCCTATAAGTACTGGTGGTTCCAGTGGACATGTGATACATCCAGCTGGCCTGGAAGATCTGCAGATGCAACACCTGGCAAGCAAAAGCCCGCTGCATTGCTCAGCATCCTGTGGCTGAAGCCGTCCATGCTGTAATATATCCCACTGAGGTTTCACCAAAGTACAAAGTAGCAGAGGCATCCAGTGGGCAGAATTAACGTGACCAGTGGATGGAAGACATCTCTCTCTGCTTCTGCCTCTCTGTAACTCTGCCTTTCAAATAAATAAATCTTTTAAAAAAATAGAACAGGATATTGGAGGAAGGAAGATCAAGTGGTATTAGGGACTTGTAATAAATATGCAGGGGAGAAAAATAACCAACAACTTTGTGAAACAGCTATCAACCCTAAAAAGCAAAATGTCCACACACCCAATCCTTAATTCCGCAAAGCAGCTGGTCAGCTTGTCCTGAACAAATCAGACCTCTAGGGTCTTAGTGAAAATGCCTATGCCACCCTTGGACTCTGGTGGGTGCCACATCTAGGCTCATTTGTATTGCCCACCTTTAGGTGGCACTTGGAGATGCTACCCTCCTAAAAAGTATGCTGTGTTGCACCCACTAGAATGGCCCCATGTCCTTGCAGTCCTGAAAAACTGATTTCCCACATCTACTGTTAGAAGTGAAACAGCAGAGGCTTACCATAGCACCCAGATGTCACACTCCACATCCTGAGTGGTGCGTTGTGCCCAGTGTCACCAAAAACCCCCAAATATAACAGCTGTATCTCCGTTTGCAGGGAAAATTCATCTATTTTTAAGAAAGTTACCCTTGGGGTCGCGCCATGGCGCAGTAGGTTAATCCTCCGCCTGTGGCGCCAGCATCCCATATGGGCGCCAGTTCATGTTCCAGCTGCTCTTCTTCCAACCCAGCTCTCTGGTGTGGCCTGGGAAAACAGTAGAATATGGCCCAAGTCCTTGGGCCCCTGCACCAATGTGGGAGACCAGGAAGCACCTGGCTCCTGGCTTTGGATCAGCGCAGCACGCCGGCTCTAGTGGCCATTTGGGGAATGAACCAACAGAAGGAAGACCTTTCTGTCTGTCTCTCTCTCTCACTGTCTATAACTCTACCTGTCAAATAAATTAAAAAAAAAAAAAGAGAGAAGGTATGAAAAAGATATGCCATGCAACAGAAACAAAAAGTACACAGGAGTAGCCATACTTCTATCAGAAAAAACTGATGTTGGATCAAAAACTAGAAAGAGGAAAAGAAGATATATAATGATGAAGGGGTCAACTCAAAAGAAGGTAATTATAAATGTATACATAACCATTACTGGAGCATCCAATAATGAAATATTGATATAAAAGGAGATAAACTCTAAATTCAGTAGTTGTTGATTTCATTCCTACCCTCTGACAAATGGATAGTTTAGTCCAAAAAATCAACAAAAAACCATTGCAGCATTGCAGTTAAATTCTGCTATAGACAAAATAGTAAGCTACATTTACAAAACATTTGATCCCACAGAATGCAGAAAACACATCAGTGTGTGGAATTTCTTCAGAATTAAAAAAAATCAAATATCTTTTCTGATCTCACAGAAATAAAAGTAGAAATGAACAAGAAGAACCTAAAAAACTGTAAAAGTCACATACAAATTAAACAACATGCTCTTAAGCAACCAATGAAAAATCAAAAGATTAGAAAGAAAATATGTTTGGGGCCGGAGCCATGGCTCACTTGGCTAATCCTCCGCCTGCAGCGTCGGCACCCTGGGTTCTAGTCCCAGTTAGGGCACTGGATTCTGTCCCGGTTGCTCCTCTTCCAGGCCAGCTCTCTGCTGTGGCCTGGGAAGGCAGCGAAGGATGGCCCAAGTGCTTGGGCCCGCACCCACATGGGAGACCAGGAGGAAGCACCTGGCTCCTGGCTTCAGATTGGCGCAGAGCACCGGCCGTAGCGGCCATTTTGGGGGGTGAACCAATGGAAGGAAGACCTTTATGTCTCTCTCTCTCTCTCACTTACCATCTAACTCTACCTGTCAAATAAGGGGAAAAAAAGAAAGAAATCATGATTTTAGGCAAATTTTACAAACATCAAAAGTAGTATTAAGGGGAGCAATTTATAGCAATCAGTGCCAATAACAAAAAAAAAGTAAACAACCTAACAAGCTCAAGAAACTAATAAAGCATAGCAAACTACAAATTAATGGGAAATAATGAAGATCAAAAGTAAATACATAAAATAGAAACTAATTAATAAAAATGAAACAAGGATGGTTTGCGAAGAGAGAACCAAAACTGCCAAATCTTTAGCTGGACTAAAGAATAAAAGAGAAGCCCCAAATAAATAAAATCAGACAAATAAGGAGCCAATACAACTAATACTAAAGAAATGTAAAGGATCATTAAGAACATCTATGAACAAATTTACATTCAAGAAATTGGAAAAAATGGGAAAAATGTGGACACATATTGCCTACCAGAATTGGAGGAATAAAAATTTGTAAGCTGAAAAGAGCAATAATAAGGAATGAGATTTGAATTAGTAATACAATTCAACAGACAGACCCAAATCTATGACTTTACTGATGAATTTTACCAAATATTTTAACTACACTAATTCTTTTTTTTATTTCACAGGTAGAGTTATAGACAGTGAGAGAGAGAGACAGACAGAAAGGTCTTCCTTCCGTTGGTTCACTCTCTTAATGGCCACTACAGCTGGCGCTGCACTGAAGCCAGGAGCCAGGTGCTTCCTCCCGGTCTCCCAAGCAGGTGCAGGGACCCAAGCACCTGGGCCATCCTCTGCTGCCCTCCCAGGCCACAGCAGAGAGCTGGACTGGAAGAGGAGCAACCAGGACTAGTACCTGGCACTCCAACCGGGACTAGAACCCAGGGTGCCGGTGCCGCAGGCAAAGGATTAGCCAAGTGAGCCATGGCACTGGCTGCTAATTCTTATTAATTTCAAATTGTGAGGACAGCATTTCTCTGACACCAAATACAAAAGCACACACATTCTCGACAAAGTATTTGCAAAACAAATTCAACAATATATCAAAAACATTACACATCACACTCATTAAGTGGGATTTATCTCAGTGATGTGAGTTTGGTTCAACATGACATCTCAGTTAAGGCGATAAAACAATTCAAGGAAAAACTAAATGCAAATTCATCTAAACAAATGCAGAAAACATTCAATAAAATCCAACATGCTTAAGTGATTTTGATAACACTCAAAATTTTGAATATGAAAGGACTTTACATCAACATAATAAAGACTATTAAGTGACCAAACATTGAGTAATAGCATAAACTGAAAAAAATCAACTAATCAAAAAAAGATACAGAAATCACACAGATGATAGAATTTATTATATAAATAATGCAATTTTTCTTCTAACTATAGCATATATTCCAGAAATCAGAAGTATCAAACATACTAAGTACAGCATGCAATAATTGTTATTGTTCAAGAAGTATTGACCTCAAGATGAGCAAAATCAAAGAATTTCATGAAACATAATTTGAGAATTATTGCTGTAGGTTATTGGAAATTAATGAAGACTTATTTTGCAAAATTCATTATGAAAATAGTGGTATTTTAGGAATACTGAATGGATATTGGAGTGCAGCATAGAATTGGTGGGGAGACCATGGGCAGCTATTTCAGGCATGAGAGAATTATATTAACACAACAGGGAAATGAGAACCTTTTTTTTTTTTTTTTTTTTTTTTTTTTTGACAGGCAGAGTGGAAGAGAGAAAGGTCTTCCTTTTGCCATTGGTTCACCCTCCAATGGCCGCCGCGGCCGGCGCACTGCAGCCAGCACACCGCGCTGATCCGATGGCAGGAGCCAGGTGCTTATCCTGGTTTCCCATGGGGTGCAGGGCCCAAGGACTTGGGCCATCCTCCACTGCACTCCCCGGCCACAGCAGAGAGCTGGCCTGGAAGAAGGGCAACCGGGACAGAATCCGGTGCCCAGACCGGGACTAGAACCCCGTGTGCCAGCACCGCAAGGCGGAGGATTAACCTAATGAGCCACGGCTCCGGCCGAAATGAGAACCTTAAGGATAGCAGTGGGAATACAGAGTAAGAGCCATTATTTTTAATAGTCTGTAAGTAACATATCTGCCTATATGAAGAATTGAAACTTGACACTTAGGAAAGTGGTTTAGTAACTACACAAAGAAGTGTACAACTATTAGAGTAGAAGTTGTAAGGAATGAAAACTGAAAAACAGTTATGAAGTTTGGTAAGGGAGCTCCACTCTGACCTTTCAATTTCAGGGAAGCACACATAGGAAAAGGAGCACATGGAGACAGTAGGCAAGCTTTCTTCATGAGAGATAAAAGAGGACAGAAAATAAAATAGGTAATTTTACTATTCTAAAAATTTTCGTATGTGATAGTTAATGTTTTATCTTAACTGTATCATAGGACCCACACATTTAGATAAACATTATTATGGCTGTCTCTGTTAGGGTGTTTTTGGATGAGATTAATATTTGAATTGGTAAACTGAAGCAGATTGTCTTCCTGAATGCCAGTGCACCTCATATGCAATCAGTTGAAAGAATGAGTCAAATAGAAAGACTGACTTGTGAGAATGAAATGGAATTGCTCCTGCTTGATTCTCCTTAGAGTTGAAACATTGGTCTTTTTCTGATCTCTAGATTCTAACAGAAACACTGGCTTTTCTTTGTTCTCTTGGCTGCCAGTTTCCAGAATGGAACTTATACCAACAGGTCTTTAAATCTAAGACCTTCTGATACAGATTGCAACTATGTTTTATCTCCTGTGTTTCCAAGCCAACTGCAGAAATTGGGACTTCTCAGCCTCCATAATTATGTAAGTCATCTCTTTATAATATCTCCTCTCCCTCCCCATCTCCTTCTACTACTCTCAATATACACACACACACAATTCCGTTTTGCTGAAGAACTTGGACACATGTTTCATCTTTTTTTCTTTTTTTTGCCATGTATTTTTTATTTACATAAACTGAACAAATTTCATGTGTTTCTTATATGTCAACTTAGGAGCATAGTGTTACTTCAACCCTACTCTCCCTTCTCCTTCCTGTCTTACTCTTTTAATTTTTATGATAACATAATTTCAGTTTATTTTGTACTCATAAGTAAAGAACTCAAGAAATAGTAAGAGGAAAAAGACCAATATGTCTCAACAGTAGATACAAGGGATGTAAATAATAAATAAAAAATGTCAGTTATATGCATTATAGTTTTTGTACTCTATTAGTTACCATGGATGAGGGAAATCATATGATATTTGCCTTTTGGTACTGGCTTATTTCACTAAGTATAATGGTTCTCAGCTACATCCATTTTGTTGCAAAAGACAGAATTTCATTATTTTTATAGCTGAGTAGTATTCCATAATATGTATATAAAAGGAAATGTTATCCATTCATCAGTTTGTGGCCATCTGAGTTGTTCTATATCTTAACTATTGTGAATTAAGCTGCAGTAAACACGGGGTTTCAGATAACTATCATATGCTGATTTCATACCCTTTGGGTGTATTTCCAGGAATGGGATGGCTAGGTAATAATGTAGATCTAATTTCAGATTTCTGAGAAATCTTCATACCATATTCCATAATGGCTGTTGATTTAATTATATAATAATCATAAATATCACCATTTTTCATTACATTCCCATGAACAGTATATTAAGGTATCTTTTATCCCCACATCCTCACCAGTGTTTATTGTTTTTTTTCCCCATATCCTCACCAGCATTTATTGTTTTTTGATTACACTATGAGAGTCATCCTAACTGGAGTGACATGAAACCTCATTGTGGTCTTTATTTACATTTCCCTGATGGCTAGTGATGCTGAGCATTTTTTCATGTGTCTGTAGGCAATTTCAATTTCAATTTTTGAAAAATACCTGTTCAAATCCTTTGCCCATTTTTTAACTGGATTGTTTATTTCGTTGTTGCTAAGTTTCTTGAGCTCGTTATATTCTGGTTCTTAATCCTTTATCAGTTGCATAGTTTGCAAATATTTTCCCCCATTCTGTAAGTTGCCTCTTAACTTTGTTGAGTGTTTCCTTTGTGGTGGAGAAGCTTTTTAGCTAGATGTAATCCATTTGTCTATTTTTGATTTTATTGCTTGTGTTTCTGGGATCTTTTTCCAAGAAGTCTTTTGCCTATGCCAATATCTTTCAGAGTTTTTCCAAAGTTCTCATCTAGTAATTTGATGGTCTCAGATCATAGATTTAGATTCTTGATCCATTTTGAGTGGCTTAGTTCTCAGATTTTTCAAGCAATAGAATTCTGATTCCTTCCTCACAGTCTGACACCTTACCTGTACTGTGAGAACTTTGTTAGTCTACTGGGATTCAAATACATCTCCACTTGGGCATCAAAACCTGTAATTACATAAGACTTTACCTTTGACAAATCACACATGTCTTTTTATAGCTTTTTGGTCATCATATATGACAAAATGAGCATAGTGGAAGTATTTCCATGTAATTCAATTACAGAGGAATAGAAGCATTAAATAAACTCTCCAGGGTCCAGAGCTGATTAATAATATATAATTACAGGGGGTCAGGTCATCTGGATCCATAGTAAACACTGGTTTTCTTGCCTTCCCCTTTATGTCAAACTTCCTTGAAATTATGGCACTTACCTCTGCCTTAACTTTTTTCTACTGCCTTCAGTAGGAAATGTCTCTAATGCAATCTTCTTTCTAGTTCAAACTTGACTTTGCCATTCATTCCTCAGCTCAAAATTGCTGCAAAAAGAGCTCTACTGTCTTTTAAAATGTTTCATTGCTTTAGTATATCCAAGTCAAATGAAACAAAACATATATATTTGAGACTAGGAAGAGAAATTCAATAAGCCATAAGTTTATCTCATAAAGAAAGCTTCTAGCCCATGAAAATGTTTGATTTAATTATATCATCATTTTTCATCCTCAAATACATTATAATTTAAAGTTACAGATTGTTAGGACACTGGTAAATCGAAACCACAATTTAAAAATCAATACATTGTCTTGACATTATATTTATTCTTACATGAATTCACCATTAACATTAGTATGACTTGAGTATCACAAATTTTGTCCTTTTGTACACCTCTGACATTTAAGATGCAATATTAGGGATTTCAAGATGGCTGAATAGGAAAATGATGTGCTGATTCTGACCAGGAAGTAACAAAAGAAAAATGGAAGAACTGAATTTCCCAGGATATAGTTGGCAAGAAGTTTGCAATGGAAATTCTACAAAAAGATGAGGGATACTGTGGTGCAGTGTGGAAAGTGTGGATGCACAGCAGCAAGTGGGGGATACCACCCACAACTCCTGCAGCAAGAGGTATGGAGGAGATACCAGCTTCTGAGAGAGAGGTGAGAGCAGAATGTGGCAGCCTGTGCCACTACCTAAGGGTGTACCTTGCGGACCACACTGACATAGAGTTCAGCCTAGAGCACTAGTAGGGTGCTGATCCAGTGAAGAAAAAGAGAACTTTCTCTCTGCAACCTAATAAGGGCACCCAGGAACTGACAGGCAGAAACGCCATCATGTCTCCCGCACATGACTAGCAGGTTTTACCAGAGAGGAAAATCCTTGTTCCCCACTGACTTTGAATCTGGCTGGGAGGGTTGGCAGGGGGCTGGACATCCACTTAGGATTGTGAGGTGCTCCAATCCCCCCAACTTATCATGGGCTCCAGGGCTCAAACAACGAAGGTGATGCATCCATAGGCACCTGGCTCTGGGAACACCTTTGAACTCTCTGTTGATGGGGCAGGCTTGCAGGGCTGAGAGTGGATCCTCTGTATCCCACCACTGTGGGAGCCTTGTGAGCAATGACTGTGAGAATTCTGTGACTGCATTATAGGGTGTGGGATGTAATTGGGTCTTTGGGCAATCACTGTGTCTGGGGTCAAAGGCTCAAAACTCCCTGACTGCCTGAGGTTGGTCATTGCAGAGGGTTCTGGGCTTACACTGAGAACCACCAAAATCCTTTGTGCAGTTCATCTGCCTGTGGAAGTGGGGTTGTACCCACTGTGGTCTAAACCCAATATTGAGCAACTTGGAAGAGAAGAGATGGGGTTATGATTATAATAGGCATGATCATACCCTCCCACCTGCTTACAATAGACGAGATCTACCATGCCCAAAATGAGTGTAACACTGGATTCTTACCCCACCCTTGAGCACTGAGCAGAGCTCCCTGGCTCCAAACAGCACAAGCCTCTGGATATCCACTGAAGGTGTAGACACTCCACTAAGCTACAGAAGCATAGTTCAAACATAAAACCATCCGAGGAGAAAAACAACAAGTGTTTCCATAAATGGCTTAAAAATGCAGAAATGCAAGAAACAAGAGTAAGAAAGACAGCATGGCTCCCCAAAATGAACACAACACTTCAATATTAGAATGTGAAGATGAAGATATTGATGAAATGCCTAAAATGAATTCAAAAGATGATCTTAAAGTTACTCAGAAACACAGAGAAACAAATTCATGAGATAAAGAAATCTATATATGATATGGATGAAAAATTTTGCCAAGAGGTACTGAAGAGAAATCAAACTGAAATATTAATGATGAATTCAATATGTCAAATAGAAATATAGCAGAAGGCCTCAATTATAGACTTGATGAGGCAGAAGAAAGAATATTTGAGCCAGAAGACAAATCCTTGGACATATCTCAGACAAAAAAAGAAGACAAAATTACAAAAACTGGAAAGTGTTCGAGATTTATGGGATACTATCAAACGATGTTTTAGGAAGTTCTGAAGGTCTATTCAGAGAAATAATATCAGAAAACTTCCCTAAAATGGAGAAGGAAAGGGACATCCAAGTACAGGAAGCACATATACTCCTAGTAGGCACAATCAGAAAAGATCTTCACCATGAATATTATAGTCAAAATTTCAACAGCAAAACATAAAGAAAAGACCCTAAAATATGCTTGAGAGAAATACCAGATTACCTTCAGAGCATCCCCAACTATACTATCAGCTGATTTCTCATCAGAAACTCTATAGGCTAGGAGGTAATGGAGAGTCATAGCCCAAGTCCTAAATGAAATTGTCAACCCAGAATCATAGTACAAGGTAAGGTGTCAGACTGTGAGGGAGGAATCAGGATTCTATTGCCTGGAAGTTCCGAGGACTAAGCAAAGCTACAGTCATGGAGGAATTGGGTTTTTGTACAGGAAACCAAAATACATGTGCAAATTGGGAATCCATTTATTAGGACTTAAATTTAGGATTTCACTAAAAGAGAAATGTAGAAATGGAAATCGGATGTAATGATAAGAAATGCATCACCATCAATTTCAACAAAGTGAAACCATCACCTTGTGAGCTTTTTAAATGCCTCCTCATAAAAGCCAGAACTAACCTCAGAATCTTGATTTAGGCTAAACTTACAGATGAAGAGAAACATTACCTCCCCAGGTTTGGAAGTAAAGAGAGGTACTAGGAAGAGAACCAAGCAAATCTTTATCATAAACATTTTAAAAATATTCTGTAAAAGATAGCCTTATAAAATTGAAGAACTGGGGCCAGGCCTGGCATAGCAGGTAAAGCTGCCACCTGCAGTGCCAGCATCCCATATGGGCTCCAGTTTGACACCCGGCTGCTCCACTTCTGATCCAGCTCTCTTCGATGGCCTGGGAAAGCAATAGAAGATGGCCCAAGTCCTTGGGCCCCTGCACCCACATGGGAGACCCAGAAGAAGCTCCTGACTCCTGGCTTCAGATCGGCGCAGCTCCTGCCATTGCAGCCATCTGGGGAGTGAACAAGTGGATGGAACACCTCTCTCTCACTCTCTTTCTCTCTCTCTCTGCCTGCCTCTGCCTCTCCCTCTCTGTAACTCTGCCTTTCAAATAAATAAATAAATCTTTTAAAAAAATGAAGACCATTTTCAGACTCCTACTTTTTATTCATGGATCACTATTAGAGCATTTCTTGTTATTAATCCAAGGCGTTCTCTGAACTATATGATCCTTCTTAAACTACTGTACAAATCATTGCACTGCTCAGTAACAGAGTACTAATGAGACACCTAGATTTTTTTGAATGTATAACATTTTTTTCATAAATACAACTTTAGAAATGTAGTGATTCTTCCCACCATACCCACACTCCCACCCACACTCCCACCACTCTTCCTCTTTGCTCTCTTATTCCCATTCTTATTTTTACTAAGATATATTTTCAATTAACTTTATATACATATGATTAACTCTATACTAAGTAAAGAGTCCCATACACTGTATGAAAAAAAAAAAACTGTTCCTCAACAGTGGAGATAAAGGCTGTTCAAAGTAGTTGCATCTTGAAGTGTTAATTTCACTTCTATAGGTTACCTTTTAGTTGCTCTATTAGTTCTCACAGATCAGGGAGAACATATAGTATTTGTCCTTTTGGGAATAGCTTATTTCACTAAGTATAATATTGTCCAGTTTCATCCATTTTGCTGCAAATGACCGGATTTAATTTTTTAACTACTATGTAGTATTCCATGATGTATGTATCCCATAATTTCCTTATCCACTCTTCAATTGACAGGCATTTGGGATGATTTCATATTGTAGCTATTGTGAAGTGAGCAGTAATAAACATGGGTATACAGATAACTTGTTCAACTGATTATTTCATTTCCTGGGGGTATATTTCCAGGAGTTTGATGGCCAGCTCATATGGTAGGTCTATATTCAGATTTTTGAGGTATCTCCATACAGTCTTCCATAGCTACTTTACCAGTTTACAGTCCCATCAACAGGGGATTGGGGTACCTTTTTCCCCACATCCTCACCAGCATTTGTTGTTTGTTGATTTCTGTATGAAAGCCATTCTAATGGGGGTGAGGTGAAACCTCATTGTGGTTTTGATTTGCATTTCTCTGAAGGCCAGTGATTCTGAGCATTTTTTCATGTGTCTGTTGGCCGTTTGGATTTTTTCTTTTGAAAAACACCCATTTAAGTCCTTTGCCCACTTCTTAACTGGGTTGTTTTGTTGTTGTTGATTAGTTTCTTGATCTGTTTATATATTCTGGTTATTAATCCATTATCAGTTGCATAGTTTGCAAATAATTTCCCCATTCTGTCAGTTGCCTCTTCATTTTGCTGAGTGTTTCTTTTTCAGTGTAAACACTTCTCAATTTGATATAATCCCATCTGTTAATTTCGGCTTTGATTGCCTGTGCCTCTGAGATATTTTCCAAGAACTCTTTGGCTGTATCTTGCAGGGTTTCTCCGATGTTCTCTAATAATTTGATGGTATCAGATTGTAGATTTAGGTCTTTAATCCATTTTGAGTGGAGTTTTGTGTAAGGTGTAAGGTAGGGGTCTTACTTTATACTTCTGCATGTGGAGATCCAGTTTTCCCAGCACCATTTGTTGAAGAGACTGTCCTTGCTCCAGGGATTGGTTTTAGCTCCTTTGTCAAATATTAGTTGGTTGTAGACACTTGGGTTGATTTCTGGCATTTCTATTCTGTTCCATTGGTCTAACCATCTGTCTCTGTACTATTGCCAAGCTGTTTTGCTTATAACTTCCCTGGAACATCCCTCAACACAATCAAGGCAGTTTATGACAAACCTATAGCCAGTGTCCTATTGAATGTTGTTGAGAGATTTCCCACTGAGATCCAGAACCAGGCAAGGATGCTCCCTCTCACCATCGGTATTCAATATAGTCTTGGCCGGCTGGCACCGCGGCTCACTAGGCTAATCCTCCACCTAGCGGCGCCGGCACACCGGGTTCTAGTCCCGGTTGGGGCGCCAGATTCTGTCCTGGTTGCCCCTCTTCCAGGCCAGCTCTCTGCTGTGGCCCAGGAGTGCAGTGGAGGATGGCCCAGGTGCTTGGACCCTGCACCCCATGGGAGACCAGGAGAAGAACCTGGATCCTGCCTTCGGATCAGCGCGGTGCGCCGGCCGCAGCGCGCCAGCCGTGGCGGCCTTTGGAGGGTGAACCAATGGCAAAGGAAGACCTTTCTCTCTGTCTCTCTCTCTCACTGTCCACTCTGCCTGTCAAAAAGAAGAAAAGTCTTGGAAGTTTTAGCCAGAGCTATTAGTCAAGAAAAAGAAATCAAAGGGATACAAACTGGGGAGGAGGAAGTCAAACTAGCCCTATTTGCAAATGACATGTTTCTATATAAAGGGGATCCAAAAGACTCTTCTAAGAGTATTGGAACTCATAGAAGAGTTTGGTAAACTAGCAGGATATACAATCAATACACAAAAATCAACAACCTTGTATATACAGACAGTGCCATTACTGAGGAAGATCTTCTGAGATCAATTCCATTCACAATAGCTACAAAAAATATCAAATATTTTGTAATAAATTTAACCAAGGATGTCAAAAGTCTCTATGTTGAAAATTATAATACATTAAAGAAAGAAATAGAAGAAGGTACAAAAAATGGAAAAATCTTTCATGTTCATAGATTGGAAGAATCAATAGCATAGTAGTTCTTAAAATGAGATTCACCAACAAATAGCATCTGTATCAACTAGGAGCTTGTTAGAATACAAATCCTCATCTACTAAATTAGGAATTCTGGGGGTGACACAGCAATCTGTGTTTTAACAAATCCCCTGGATAATTCTAAAACACACAAAACCTTAACAGCCACTACTAGCAAAACACTTTTTGAGTTCCAAAATTAGAAATAAAAGGATATCAGAACATAGTTGAAAGCTTTTCAAGTTGAATTAGCCAGAGAAAAATATAAATGATATTTGACTTACTGTTTTTTTATTTTTTTAAACTTTTATTTAGTAAATATAAATTTACAAAGTACAGTTTATGGATTACAATGGCTTTCCCACCCTCATAACTTCCCTCCCACTTGCAACCCTCCCATCTCCCACTCCCTCTCCCATTCCATTCACATCAAGATTCATTTTCAATTATCTTTATATACAGAAGATCGATTTACTATATATTAAGTAAAGATTTCATCAGTTTGCACCCACACAGAAACACAAAGTGTAAAATACTGTTTCAGTACTAGTTATAGGATTACTTCACATTGGAGAACACATTAATGACAGATCCCACATGAGGAGTAAGTAACTCAGTGATTCCTGTTGTTGACTTAACAATTTGACACTCTTGTTTATGGCATCAGTAATCTCCATAGGCTCTAGTCATGAGTTGCCAAGGCTATGGAAGCCTTTTGAGTTCAGTGACTTAAATCTTATTCAGACAGAGTCATAGTCAAAGTGGAAGTTCTCTCCTCCCTTCAGAGAAGGGTACCTCCTTCTTTGATGGCCCCGTTCTTTCCACTGGGATCTCACTTGCAGGGATCTTTCATTTAGGTGTTGTTGTTGGGTGTTTCTTTTTTTTTTTTTTTTCCAGAGTGTCTTGGGTTTACATGCCTAAAATACTCTCATGGGCTCTTCACTCAGATCTGAATGCCTTAAGGGCTGATTCTGAGGTCAGAGTGCTGTTTGGGACATCTGCCATTCTATGAGTCTGCTGTGTATCCTGCTTCCCATGTTGGATCGTTCTCTCCCTTTTTTATTCTATCAGTTAGTATTAGCAGACACTAGTCTTGTTTGTGTGATCCCTTTGACTCTTAGACCTATCAGTGTGATCAATTGTGAACTGAAATTGATCACTTGGACTAGTGAGATGGCATTGGTACATGCCACCTTGATGGGATTGTATTGGAATCCCCTGGCATGTTTCTAACTCCACCATTTGGGGCAAGTCTGATTGGGCATGTCCCAAATTGTACATCTCCTCCCTCTCTTATTTCCACTCTTATATTTAACAGGGATCACTTTTCAGTTAAATTTCAACACCTAAGAATAAATATGTGTTAACTACAGAGTTCAACAAATAGTATTAACTAGAACAAAAAAATACTAAAAGGGATAAAGTAATATATAATACATCAATAGTCAGGACAAGGGCTGATCAAGTCACTGTTTCTCATAGTGTCCACATTTCACTTCAACAGGTTTCCTCTTTGATGCTCGATTAGTTGTCACTGATCAGGGAGAACATATGATATTTGTCCCTTTGGGGCTGGCTTAATTCACTCAGCATAATGTTTTCCAGATTCCTCCATTTTGTTACAAATGACCGGATTTCATTGTTTTTGACTGCTGTATAGTATTCTAGAGAGTACATGTCCCATAATTTCTTTATCCAGTCTACTGTTGATGGGCATTTGGGTTGGTTCCAGGTATTAGCTAACGTGAATTGAGCTGCAATAAACATTAATGTGCAGACAGCTTGTTTGACAGTTTAATTTCCTTTGGGTAAATTCCAAGGAGTGGTATGGATGGGTTGTATGGTAGGGATATATTCAGGTTTCTGAGGAATCTCCAGACTGACTTCATAGTGGCTTCACCAGTTTGCATTCCCACCAACAGTGGGTTAGTGTCCCTTTTCCCCCACATCCTCTCCAGCATCTATTGTTGGTAGATTTCTGAATGTGAGCCATTCTAACCAGGGTGAGGTGAAACCTCAATGTGCTTTTGATTTGCATTTCCCTGATTGCTAGTGATCTTGAACATTTTTTCATGTGCCTGTTGGCCCTTTGGATTTCCTCTTTTGAAAAATGTCTTTTGAGGTCCTTGGCCCATCTCTTGAGTGGGTTGTTTGTTTTTATGTTGTGGAGCTTCTTGATTTCTTTGTAGATTCTGGTTATCAACCCATAACTATTGTGTAGTTTGCAAATATATTTTCCCATTCTGTTGGTTGCCTCTTCACTTTCCTGACTGTATCTTTTGAAGTACAGAAACTTCTCAATTTGATGCAATCCCAAATGTTAATTTTGGCTTTGACTGCCTGTGCTTCTGGGGTCTTTTCCAAGAAGCCTTTGCTGGTACCTATATCTTGCAGGGTTTCTCCAATGTTCTCTAATAATTTGATGGTGTTGGGTCGTAGATTTAAGTCTTTAATCCATGTTGAGTGGATTTTTGTGTAAGGTGAAAGGTATGGGTCTTGCTTCATGCTTCTGCACGTGGAAATCCAATTTTCCCAGCACCGTTTATTAAATAGACTGTCCTTACTCCAGGGATTGGTTTTGGATTCTTGATCAAATATAAATTGGCTTTAGATGTTTGGATTGATTTCTGGTGTTTCTATTCTGTTGCATTGGTCTATCCATCTGTTTCTGTACCAGTACCATGCAGTTTTGATAACAACTGCCCTGTAGTATGTCCTGAAATTTGGTATTGTGATGCCTCCGGCTTTGTTTTTGTTGTACAAGATTGCTTTAGCTATTCGAGGTCTCCTGTGTCTTCATATGAATTTCAGCGTCACTTTTTCCAGATCCGAGAGGAATGTCTTTGGTATTTTGATTGGTATTGCATTCAATCTATAAATTGCTTTTGGGAGTATGGACATTTTGATGATGTTGATTCTTCCAATCCATGAGCATGGAAGATTTTTCCATTTTTTGGTATCCTCTTCTATTTCTTTCTTTAATGTTTTGTAATTTTCATCGCAGAGATCTTTAACATCCTCGGTTAAGTTTAATCCAAGGTATTTGATTGTTTTTGTAGCTATTGTAAATGGGATTGATCTTAGAAGTTCTTTCTCAGTCATGGCATTGCCTGTGTATACAAAGGCTGTTGATTTTTGTGCATTGATTTTATATCCTGCTACTTTGCCAAACTCTTCTATGAGTTCCAATAGTCTCTTAGTAGAGTTCTTTGGATCCCCTAAATAAAGAATCATATCATCTGCAAAGAGGGATAGTTTGAGTTCTTCCTTCCCATATTGTATCCCTTTAATTTCTTTTTCTTGCCTGATGGCTCTGGCTAAGACTTCCAGAACTATATTGAATAGCAGTGGTGAGAGTGGGCATCCCTGTCTGGTACAAGATCTCAGTGGAAATGCTTCCAACTTTTCCCCATTCAATAGGATGCTGGCCGTGGGTTTTTCATAAATTGCTTTGATTGTATTGAGGAATGTTCCTTCCATACCCAGTTTGCTTAGAATTTTCATCATGAAAGGGTGTTGTATTTTATCAAATGCCTTCTCGGCGTCTATTGAGATAATAATATGGATTTTCTTCTGCAGTCTGTTAATGTGGTGTATCACATTGATTGATTTGCGAACATTGAACCATCCCTGCATACCAGGGATAAATCCCACTTGGTCTTGGTGGATGATCTCTCCGATGTGTTGTTGCATTCTATTGGCCAGAATTTTATTGAGGATTTTTGCATCTATGTTCATCAGGGATATTAGTCTGTAATTCTCTTTCAGTGCTGCATCTTTTTCCAGATTAGGAATTAAGGTGATGCTGGCTTCATAAAAAGAATTTGGGAGGATTCCGCCTTTTTTGATTGTTCTGAATAGTTTGAGAAGAATTGTAGTTCTTCTTTAAATGTCTGGTAGAATTCAGCAGTGAATCCATCTGGTCCTGGGCTTTCCTTTGTTGGGAGGACCTTTATTACTGTTTCAATTTCTTTCTCAGTTACGGGTCTGTTTAGGTTTTCTATGTCTTCCTGGTTCAATTTAGGTAAGTTGCATGTGTCCAGGAATCTATCCATTTCTGATAGGTTTTCCTGTTTGCTGGCATACAAGTCCTTGTAGTAATTTCTGATGATTCTTTTTATTTCTGTGGTGTCTGTTGTTATGTTTCCTTCTTTATCCTCGATTTTATTGATTTGGGTCTTTTCTCTTCTTTTTTTTAGTTAGTTGGGCCAATGGGGTGTCAATTTTGTTTATTTTTTCAAAAAACCAGCTCCTCGTTTGGCTGATTTTTTGTAATTTTTTTTGGATTCAATCCTGTTGATTTCTTCTCTGATTTTAATTATTTCTTTTCTCCTACTAGATTTGGGTCTGGTTTGCTGCACATTTTCTAGGTCCTTGAGATGAATCGAAAGCTCATCTATTTGGTGCCTTTCCAATTTCTTGATGTAGGCACCTATTGATATAAACTTTCCTCTTAACACTGCTTTTGCTGTATCCCATAAGTTTTGGTATGTTGTGCTGTTATCCTCATTTACTTTCATAAAATTTTTGATTTCTCTTTTGATTTCTTCTATGACCCATTGTTCATTCAGGAGCATGTTGTTCAATTTCCATGTGTTTGCATGTGCTCTAGGGATTCCTGAGTTGCTAATTTCCAACTTCATTCCTTTATGATCTGAGAAGCTGCATTGTATGATTATAATTCTTTTGAATTTGCTGAGACTTGCTTTATGGCCTAGTTTGTGGTCAATCCTAGAGAAGGTTCCATGTACTGCTGAGAAGAATATAAAATCTTTAGCTGTAGGATGAAAAGTTCTGTAGATATCTGTTAGATCCATTTGGGGTATAGTGTTGTTTAAATCTACTGTCTCCTTGTTGATCTTCTGTCCTGTTGATCTGTCTATTTCTGAGAGTGGACTATTGAAGTCCCCCAGTACTATTGTATTGGAGTCTAAGTCTCCCTTTAAGTCCCTTAACAAATCTTTTAAATAAACCGGTGCCCTGTAATTAGGTGCATATACATTGATAATCGTTACATCTTCCTGTTGAATTGATCCCTTAATCATTATATAGTACCCCTCTTTGTCTCTCTTAACAATTTTTGTGGTAAAGTTTATGTTGTCCGATATTAAGATGGTTACGCCCACTCTTTTTTCATTTCTGTTGGCATGGTATATCTTTTTCCAGCCTTTCACTTTTTCAGTCTGTATGGATCTTTGTTGGAAAGACGTGTTTCTTGTAAGCAGCAAATAGATGGGTTTTGTTCCTTAAGCCAAGCAGCCAGTCGGTGTCTTTTAACTGGACAGTTCAGGCCATTAACGTTCATTGTGACTAATGATAAGTAGTAACGTTGCCTTGACATTTGCCAAAGATATTTTCTAATATATGCTTTGAGCTCCCTGTGATCTTTTGCTGTGAGGTTTCCTTCCTTTACCTTCTTTCATATTGATGACCGTGTTTCTGTGTTTCTGTGTGTAACACATCTTTAAGCATCTTTTGCAGGGCTGGACGAGTGGTGACAAATTCTTTCAATTTCTGTTTGCTATGAAAGGTCTTTATTTCACCTTCATTCACAAATGAGAGCTTTGCAGGATATAATATTCTGGGCTGGCAGTTTTTCTCTCTTAGTACCTGGGCTATGTCTCGCCATTCCCTTCTAGCTTGTAGGGTTTCTGATGAGAAGTCTGCTGTGAGTCTAATTGGAGATCCTCTGAGAGTAATCTGACATTTCTCTCTTGCACATTTTAGGATCTTTTCTTTATGTTTCACTGTGGTGAGTTTGATTAGAACGTGTCGTGATTAGGGTCTCTTTTGGTCATGTTTACTAGGGGTTCTATGAGCTTCTTGTACTAGGATGTCTCTGTGCTTCTCCAAACCTGGGAAATTTTCTGCTAGTATCTCACCAAAAAGGCCTTCTAATCCTTTCTCTCTCTCCATGCCTTCAGGAACTCCTAGAACCCAAATGTTGGGTTTTTTAATAGTATCCTGTAGAATCCCAACAATATTTTTCAGATTTCTTATTTCCTCTTCTTTTCTTTGGTTTGATTGTATACTTTCCTGTGTTCTGTCTTCTAAGTCCGATATTCTCTCTTCTGTTTCACTGACTCTGTTTTTAAGGCTCTCTAATGTCATTTGATCTATTGAGCTCTTCATTTCATTTTGATTTCTCTTCACTATCACACTTTCCTGTTCTACTAGTTTCTGCATTTCATTTTGATTCCTCCTTAAGATTTCATTTTCTCGAAGGAGATTTTCTATCCTGTCCAGTAAGGAATTCCGTAGCTCAAGCATTTGTTTTTGAAAACTTCTAATTGTTCTTATCATAAATTTTTTTGAAATCTGTATCTCACATTTCTTCCATCTCATCATCTTCATAATCTTGGCTTGGGGTGTCTTGTTCATTTGGGGGTGTCATAATGTCTTCCTTGTTCTTGTTTCCTCAGTTTCTGCATTTGTTGCTTGGCATTGTGGAGATATTCTTTGGATTCTTCTTCCCTTGCTGTGGTGTTTTTTCTTGTTATACTATGACTGTATTAAGTGGACTGTCTGCTTTTAATGGAGCCTTAGAGGCTTGAGATGTGTGTGGCCTGAGAGCTTTGTTTGGTTCCTCAGGGTTAAGCGTGTGCCAAAGGTAACACTCCCAGGTTAGGCATGGTAAATCAATCTTTCTTTCTTTCTTTCTCTTTCTTTCTTTCTTTCTTTCTTTCTTTCTTTCTTTCTTTCTTTCTTTCTTTCTTTCTTTCTTTCTTTCTTTCCTTTCTTTCTTTCTTTCTTTCTCTTTCTTTCTTTCTTTCTTTCTTTCTTTCTCTTTCTCTTTCTTTCTTTCTTTCTTTCTTTCTTTCTTTCTCTTTCTTTCTTTCTTTCTTTCTTTCTTTCTTTCTTTCTTTCTTTCTTTCTTTCTTTCTTTCTCAAAAGGGAAGTAATTCCACACAGCTGAGCAGAATTGGAGGTAGTTAGCAGGCGCATGATATACCCACAGGAGCCAGAGATCAGAAGCTCTTTCCCAAGGACCACACAGGGAATCTGTCCTGCCCTCAGTGTGGGCTCAAATTCTCCTGCAGTCTCCCACTGGGTTGCCAAGGTTACCGAATTGTAGCGTCTCTGGAGAGTACTCATGTGAATTCCGTGAGTTCTCTCCCCCACCGTCTCTTTTCACAGTCTCAGTTCATTAGCACCACACATTCACTAGGTCCTAAACTCCTGTTATTTCACCCCCGGCCAAGTCAGGTTTTTCTGCTAGGCTGAGGGCCAGTGCAGACCTGAAGTCACCCCACTTATGACGTATGTCCAAAATGGCACCTGCTCTTTGTCTTGCTCACCTTTGAGAGGTCAGCGGAGAAAGAGAAACTCGTGTCTGTATCGGTCACTTTTTTTTTTTTTCCTCTCTCTTCTAGTTAGCCTGGTGAACTTTTCCCCACGGGGTTTCAAGCCTCATTCAAGAGGGGCTCTTCTATGACTTAAGACCATAAACCTTCCTCTATCTGAAAAATGGCTTTCACAAGTCACATGGGGACTGGACTAATCAAACATCCTACTTCCTTTCTTCCTATCTCCACTCCCTGACCGCGTCACCGACGCATCTCCTTGATGGGTGCGGCATTCTGGGCAATACATCGCTTGGTGTTGCCAAGTCACTGTGGAGATGCACCCGGGCACCTTGACTTACTGTTTTCATATTCTGCTTTACTATGTCCACCAGAAAATCGATCCTCACCTTTTCCCTCATTATTTATGTACATTATTCATGTTCACTAAAATCAAGGCTTAGGGCTTGGATCATAAATCAGATGGGCTGCAGTCTGTGGCCAGTTGTCAGCCACTCATTCAATAGGGAAAACCTATGTGAGTGAAGAGAAGTCACATGTGTAAGTGTACAATATTTAAGTGTTTTTATACTTTTTTAAAATAAAAATATCTGAAAAAATATCAGCCTTACAGTTAGTACTGGCCTGTGTTGGTTCATATGTAAGGGGTCTCAATGTAAGACAAAGAAGTGGAACTCTAGAACAGAACTCCCTCAGGGAAGAATCCATTCTTATTTAACCATGTTCACTCTGTAACTAGCACAGAGCCAGATGCTCAATAAAAAGAACATGAGATGAACTAATTGAAAACACATAAATAGATCAGAGCATGTTAACCTCACAAGTAAGAGAGCAGAAACAGGAAAAAGAAACAGAACAGGGAAAACTGATAACAGGGAAAAATTTTTCAGACTTGACAACTTTATCTTCCCCAGTTTAGTGAATATGAATAGAAACTCTTAGTAGAAGCATATGCTTTGCAGCTGCAAAATCAGGTAGCTCTAATTTGCATGAGTTATAACTTTAATGTTCTTGTTGATGGCATGAATTGATTAATAAAGTGCTATGTGGAGAATTTGTTTATGGAAGCAGCACTGCATAGGAGTATACCTTTTTTTTGGGGGGGGGTCCATTTCACACATTTGGGTTCAATTTCAGACATGAGAGAAAAAATCTTCCTGCTACATGACAGGCCCAGGAGTTTTCTGAAATATTAAAATTGTAAATGAGCAATTAGAAGTTACTTATTTATTTCTTTTTTTTTTCTTTTTAAGTTACTACTGGACATGAGCAAAGAATAAAATCAAAAAGACTTGATTGCCTGTCATGTGTTTTTAATTCTAATTCCAGACCATTTCTTTAATCATTAAGCTATTTTATTTCAAAATTAGAGAACTGATTTACTCAAAAAGTCCACATTATTTTGAAAATGCCATACACATTGGTGAAATGCATTTTTAAATTTATCTCTTAGGTACAAAATTAGACAGATAATGACCCACATTATAAGCTATAGCACCTGCTTTACTTCCAGCTTTACTTTTAAAGATAAAATTTATTACATTTTTTTCAATGTGCAATCTTATTAAAAATACATTAGACATAAAAGCATCTAAGCAGAACTTAAATCTAACTATTCATTTTTTTAAAACCACAGCAACATTAACCCTTCTAGCTCAAAGTGTTTTTTTTTTTTTCTTTTTCTTCAATCCAAATGTTTCTTTGATCATTTTACCAAGCTCACAAGAGGAAGTTTCCAGATTGTCGATACCATCCAGGGCATCTGATGAACCTTAACAGTGGAGAGGAGAAAAAAAGAAATCTGTCTTTTTAAAAATGGTGCTAAGTCACTTCAGATTGACACCACTTTTCCAAATAAGTAGGTATCATCTGCTTGAACATCTGTGCTCACCTGGCTGTAGAAGAAAATGATGACTGAGGGGTGGTTGTACTGGAAGAGAGAATGTAAAGAAAATAAATAGCTCTGAAAAATATTGAAAGTGAATTCATTCATTCACCTATTTTTTCATGTACTTATACATTTATTTAGAGGAGTGTAAGGTCACCATTAAAGGCTTATTTTCCCTAAAATTATTAGTCCCAAAATTCTTGGCTAATTCTTGTGTTTTGTTTTTTTTTTTTTTTTTTTTTTTTTTTTTTTTTTTTTTTGTAGTGATCTAATATCCATATTCTCCATCCTCCAAACTATTGGAGTCCCCAGTTTTAAGCTGGGCATAAGGCCACTTGGAATTAGCCCTGTTTTATGGGTCCTCCATTATAGTGGCTTGGAAAATGTAAGCACCCTTTGCTACCAGGTGTAGCCATATAATTAATATATAATTATAATTTGTTAGTGTATAATAATTATATAATAATGTATATAATTATATTTTGTTAATGTGATATAAATGGAAATGTTGGGCAATTTATTGGGAAAATATTCTTAAATGTCCTGCTGTTTTTATTCTTTGTTTTTTCTTCCTGACTAGAAATGGAAAATATGGCTGTGTCTCTAACGGAATTTTGAATCATGACTTGGCCTGGGGAATTGAAGTCATGATCAGTAGGTCATCAGAATAGAAGAAACCTGATCCCTTACACTGGGATATGCATAGGAGCCCTGGATTAACTACTTCCAGACTTCATGAGTGAAATAAACTTTTATCTCATTTAAGTCATTGTTATTTTGGGGTTTTCTGTTCCTAACTTGTCCACTCACAAAGAGCAATTTTGTTATTGTTGTTGCTACCCTTGACAACCAGTACTGAGACAATTAAGAAATACTCACTAAGTATAACCATTTTATAATCCTTCAGAGCTAGACTAAAAATTGTAAGTTAGAAAAGACAGACTTATTGATACCAAGTTAGAAAAGACAGACTTATTGATACCAACAAATTCATAAGACAAATGATAGATTTGGCAAGTTAAATTAATAATAACAGAAATAGGATTACAATATAAAATGGACAAAGAATAATTGTAAGCTGAAAGAAATAGCAAATACCCCATAGAAAAATGGACAAATAGGTGGAATAAATAATGAAGACAAGAACCAATCTAAGTAACTGTTAAACATTTTTAAAAATACTCAAATTCTTTAGCAGAGAAATAAAATTAAAGTAGCAATGAAAGATTACAATTGGACTGTCAGAGGTTTAGAAAATGAGAATGCCTATTATTGTCAATATTGCAGGAAAAAAATCTGGCAATATCCATTAAAATTGTAAATACATATTGTCTTTTACTTAACAGTCCACTCCTGGGATATTCTCACAAAATAAAATTATGAGTAATAACATATGTATAAGGAAGTTGATTTCAACCTTTTTCATAATGAAGAAAAAAATCCCTGGAAACTTCAATAAGGGAATTACTGAATAAATTAGGGTGCATATTGAATAATGAATTAAAATTGTAGTAGTTAATTTATCAGGTTATTATAATGAAGTGAGAAAAATTAGAACTTAGTGAAGCATGTATAATTGGACTCACTTAAACAACTCACAGCAATGTGTTTATGTATTAATACAGAGAACTATTAAGGAAAGTATTCTAATTTATTAACCTGGAATATGTACAGGCTGGATAAAAGCAAGAGGAGTGATGTGAGTAGAAGGGTAGGAGAACGCAAGACCTGATATTGTGGCATGTGGACAAAGAAAGATCAAAGAAAGAATAAGAGCCAAGTTTGTTTTTGTTTTTGTTTTTAAATTTATTTATTTACTTGCAAGTCAGAGTTATACACAGAGAGAAGGAGAGGCAGAGAGAGATAGAGAGGTCTTCCATCCGCTGGTTCACTCTCCAGATGGCCACAATGGCTGGAGCTGCACTGATCCAAAGCCAGGAGCCAGGAGCTTCTTCTGGGTCTTCCACGTGGGTGCAGGGGCCCAAGGACTTGGACCATCTTCTACTGTTTTCCCAGGCTGTAGCAGAGAGCTAGATTGGAAGTGGAGCAGCTGGGACACGAACCAACGCCCGTATGGGATGCTGGCACTGCAGGATATGGCTTTACCCACTATGTTACAGCCAAGTTTTATAGTATGTTTGATCTAGTTATATGTAAAATTTGTTATAATCATCTATTTCATGTATATTAAGTATATGAAAAGTGAAATTAATAAATATATTTGGATGCAAAAAATACTGAAATATGTGTGTACAAGGGGTTCTTCAAAAGGTACATGGATTTCAAACTATGCCTGGATTTCAAATAATTTACACCAAAACAAATTTTTGTTTGTTTCAATTACACTTTTCCATGAACATTTTGAAGTATGCTATGTGTACTTGAAAATTATATATAAATATATATTTTTACATATGCATAACATAGACCTTATTTGACCCTAATTTATACCAGCATCTTATTTTAATTAAAAATTTTTTATTGTACAAAAATGCATATTTATTATAGAAAGAGTAGAAATGTAATGATGCAGAATAATTTTTAGATAATTCAATAATCAGAGTACCCAGATATAGCTACTTTGGGACTTTTATTGATGTATATAATTCTCAAGTATATTATAGATACTCTTACAATCCATTCTTATTTATGCACCACAGACATTAATATTTAATTCTCCCTCAGAAACATATAATATTAACATTTATCACCTTAGATTCCCACTTCAAGTCCTTTCACAGATGTTCTCATCTTCAAATCACAAAAATAAAATTGGAAAGGGAAGAAGGTAGGCACCATGGAAGTGAGAATATTCGAAAATGTGATTCTTCTTTATTTGTAAATCTGTACCAAATCTGAATGTAAAAAACTTTCTCTTTTCTTCCATTCCCTAATATGTTCTAATAATTTTATAATACTGACTCTTATGTCTAGGTTAAGAACAGGAAAGAATGACTGTTATTATAAATCCTGTTTGAAAGCAAAATAAATGATTTTTTTTGCTCTCTGAGACAATATCTTTGTATTCAGTGTAGCAAAGCATTGGCTGTTCAGTAATTATTGTAGTAAGATTCCAGATTTGACTTTTGGTTCTGTATATTAGATGAGCTACATTTTAAGTAGAATTATTTGTGGTATTGAATACACAAGAAATCTTCCAGCACCAGTATTGTGATGCTGCAGGTTAAGCCTCCGCTTGCAATCTGGCATCCCATGTGAGTCCCAATTTGATCCCGGCTGCCCCACTTCCCCTTCAGCTCCCTGCTAACTGCCTGGGAAAGGCAGCAGAGGATCTCCCAGTTATTTGGGCCCTTGAATCCTCATAGGAGACTTGGAAGACACTCCAGTATCCTGGTTTTGGCCTAATCCAGCCCTGGCTGTTGTGGTTGTCTTGGGGGTAAGCCAGCAGATAGAAGATATCTCTTTCTGTCTCTCCTCCTCTCTCTGTAACTCTTTCAAATAAATATGAAGTTTTAAAAAGAAATTTAAAAAATCTATCACAGGGCTTCTGTGTTTTTTGTCTGTTTTGATGCCTGTTTTCTATTCAAAGAAGTAACCCTGACCCTCATTCCTGGGGTTCTAATAAGGTATCCACTGCTGTCAGGCCTATCTGCTCTTTATATTTCTCAGCTACCAAATACCAACTGAGACAAATCAACATCTCCCTGAGCCTGTCCTCTCTTGGGATTTTTTTCCTTCCTGTTTCTCTTTTCAGACAGAAACATAGCACACATACCACATGTACTTTCCCTTGCTCCCTGCCACCTGTCCTCAGAGTCTAGTGATACATGCCTCTCCTGATCAGTCAAAAATGGAAACAGGCTTATTACTTTAAACAGCTGCCTCTCATTTATTCCAAATTAAGCCTCTCTGATAACCAGTCTGGTTAGCTTCCTCCCCATTTGGATATTTTGAATCCAGAGAACACCTTGAAATGAATGTTAGATGATTTTGTTTGCATTATTTGTATTGCCCTTTTTCAAGATGTCCAAACACAGCACGCCATTTTCCCTCAGGCACTAAGCACATGAAAGTAGCTTGCCATGTCCCAGAGGGTCAATGGGAATCTTTAACATCCATTTTCTACTACCTGAAAACTAGCCAGGGTGATGTTTCTCTTGCTTCATCTCATATTGCTTAGGACTTCTGTGAAGTTACTGGTGACTGTTAGCTTACCCTTTCTAATTAAATTGCACTTTTATAAGAAGTAATAAAGATCATCTCTATTAGGCTGCCACACTGGTTCATTTTAGAATAAGTGACTAGTTATAATTATGCAGTACTTTCCTTAGCACTTGTTATTAGTCTATTTCTGTCCTCCATGCTGCTATAATATGCTTCAAAAGAGGTCTCTGTCTGTTCAATCTTTCCCCATTGAGAAGTGGTAAATTAATTAATTTTAAGGAATATTTATGCAGAATTGGCCCATCAGTAGTGAGAACTGATTGCATAAAATGCTTCCTATAACTCAGAGATTTGCTCTTTTACATAAATTTCCCAAATCTATTTTAAGCATAGTTGGTAAGGTTTTTTGTTCAAGAGAGACTTTTATGTTTCATAGAAGGCTTTAACATCCTGAAAAAGTGATTCAAGGTCAATAGTCTTGACTGTGTGTAGTTTCCCCTTTAATAGCAATCAGTTAGCTGTTTCCTTTACCTGAAGTCTTGGTGAATGAAAGTTTCTTGCATGTTAGAAGAGGAAAAAATCAATGCATTTCTGTGGCTATATATAAGGTTATGTTTTAAGTTAAACTTTTGTAGGAAGGAAATCAATTATCAGAGTGATTAATTGCATATTATAAAAACGACTAAAAGAAAAAAATTTTTGAAGCCCATGACTGAGCTCATATTTGGTGTCCAAAAATCATTAATTTATCACCTCTGCCTATTTCCTCATTTGTAAAATGGGAACAATAAGAATTGTTAGGAGGTTTAAATGCATTCACATATGCAGAGTCATTAAAATAGTGCTTAGAACATAGAATACCCTTAATAAATACTTTTTCATAGTGTTCCTAGAATAACCTAAATAAATAGACTATAACAATTACTATTTTATTGGAAATATGAAAAACACTGAGACTCTTAAATACTGAAATTATTGGTTGAGAGAGCCCTTGAACCCAAGACTCCAAATTTTATGCTACCATAGAAGCTGTTGATGCCTCTTATTAATATTATCTAATCCTATTTTGAAGCAAGCATTTGGAGAATGAGTTAAATTAGTCTGTGGATTTGGGTTGTAGAAATGGAATAGTTTTCTGGCATCTCCCAGCCTTGCCTCAGAGACATTTTGGGTGCCAAATCCAGATCCATGGGTTCAACTTCTCAAAAACCAGTAGACAAATTTAGAAGCAATGGCAAAATTGACTGAGGCTGTCACCATTGACCTTGATAAGAGTGTATAAAGTCTTGACTCAACACTAGTGTCCCTATTTCTTTTGCTCTTTCCAAGGTAGGTTTGTGTCTCTCTCTTTTCCACCAACATATTGAATATTGGGCATGGAAGGCAATTTGATATTTTTACTGGTATTTTCCCACGAGAGTTTCCCATAAAATGTTTTAAGAAAAAGAAAATGGATTGATGTAATGGTATAGTTGTTCTGAGGAAATAATTTTAACAAAAATTTGTGTTGCTTTTAATCTAATCTCTTGTGGAATATACAAATATGTCTACTATTGCAATTATATTGAAAATCATTTATGACAAAATGTGTCATAAAGACTTGAATCTTTAATTCAGAGCCAGGTATTACTTACTCTGTCATGCCATGAATTTTTCCCTCCCTTAATATTTACTGAGTGTTCAAAAAGTATTTGCTGAATTTAACTATCATGTATAATACTCTAGTTTTATCTAAGGTGAATATATCTTTGATTATCTATCTTTGGAAGATGTTGATTACAATTGTACTTAGTTAAAACTCATATAATTATTCTGCATTAATACATAGCTTTCTGAAAATACAAAATAATGAGAAATACAAATAATGTCTTAGATTTGTATTTTATGTCACCTTTTGGAATCACTAAATATGAGGACACATTAAAAGTTTATGAAAAAGTGGAATTGAAAGACACATTTATTTTGGTGCAAAAATTTAAAGACCATGCATACTTTTTCATAATAAACAGTGTTATGAACTGTTTGAAGACTCCTTCAATGCATGGATTTCAGTTTTTTGTACCAAGTTAAACTTTTAATTCCATTTTCCATCACATTTTTGGCATTATATCATTTGTGTTGAGTTATAGCATCAACTATTCTAAAATCAGAATGCTGTACTATTCTAAAATATTCTATTCCAGTTAATACTCTTTGATTGTGGAGTTAACTAATATTTTATAGGAGTGGTATATTTCTCTTCCATTCTGAAGCACAAAGGTACAACTCTCAGTTTTCTTCAGCTTCTCATAAGAGATTTAATATAAGTATTAGTTTTAAATTCCTCAAATAATAGTGTATGCTTTCAACCTGACTGTACTATTATTAGTTGGTGAATTTGATCCAACTATATATATTTCAGATGCTCATTATACTAATGTGTAAGTTAGAGAACACTAAGGTAGCTGATATTAGAACACTATTATCTTGAGACAATACAATTTCACTTTCATGACTTAAATACTGTTTTAAAAATAAACTACTTATTTAAATTTTACCTGATAGTTCAATTTTGTTAAAAACTCAAGAAGTTGATTTTTATTTGCATCATACTTCTTTAGAATATAGCTATAGAATTTCATTTTTATATAGCTTAGAAAATGAGGTAGTCAAGGTTTTTAAACCAAGAGATGGTTCCTGTGAGGACATTTTGGATCTTGGTTACGTGCTTTTCTAATCGAAGTTCCTAAAGTGGAGCTCAGCTAAGAGGCAATGTGGCATCATGGTTAAGACCATGGAGTCAGAAGTCAGATTGATGAGTATAATTTGTGAGGCTGCCTGGTGGGGCTGGGAGTCTGTGGGCCCTTCCGACATGGGTAGAATGTCTTGTGCAATCAGGCTGAAAGCTGTGGCTGGGAGGCTTATTTTAAGACATCTTCCCCCATTATATCGTCTGTTTGTTGGTTCATACCCGAAGTGCTTATTAAAGTCCAATTTTGTTGAAAGGACTTCTTTGATTGTGACGATTGTGACAGACTTAGTCCCTGCCCTAAGATTGCTTATGGTTAGTTAGGAAGATGAATAGTTGCACAAATAATAGCGTTGAGAGTATCACAATACAAGTAATAAAGAGATCTAGGAAAACATCTTGCAGAGAGACTTAACCTAGGGAATACTTTCCTATATAAATGTTTCTTAATGGAATTAACCAGAGGACAAAAGAGGACTGAGTATTCCAGTCAGAAGTCACATCACAGGTAAATTCCCAGAGGCCAGAGAATGTTTTTAGTCTTTACAGGTAGTGCAGTAGTCTGATCGTAATGTCTGGGGATGAGAGAGCAAGAGAAATGTGATGAGGACATTGGGCAAGCAGGGGGTTAGAGAGATTCTATAGACTCCATTAGTGTGTTGGACTGTAAGTAAAACTGAACAAAGGTTTTAAATAAGACAATAATATTGCAGCAGAGAATTGATGATGGCCTTGATTAGGAAGCTTGCTGTGAGGAGTGGAGAGAAGTGAATAATTTTGAGATATTTTTAAATAGAGTCAGAAAATTGCATATGAAAGTGAAGGGAGAAGCATGAGGGAAAGACGACTTTCACATGTTTGGATTCAACACCAGAGACAACACTTATTTACTCCCTAAATCTCAGTGTCTTCATAGAAGTTGCATATATGTCCCCAACTCAAAGAAAGGAATTTCAAATATCCCTGAAATGATACTGTACAGTTAGTACCAATGCAATTTAATAAGAGTAAATAATACTTACCAGTTTTTATTAACACAAGGTACCAGGTTAAGTGTTTTGGTACTAACTGCACAGTATCATTTCAGAGTTATTTGAGATTCCTTCCTTTGAGGTGTAAACTATTCTTGTTAAAAATACCAACAGAGGTGAAAGGGTTATTCTTCCTTGACCTGCACTCTGCATGCTTTATCTCCACATTTGTCATACTGGACTGTAATAGCTCATTTACATCTCTGGATTCCAGTGCTTACTAATTACTTTTGCTGTCTATTTTTTTAATTCATAGATCCGAAGACAGCAGGCATTAAGCTTTGGAGAATTTACTCAGAAGTTTTTTTCTCTGGATAACTAGAAAATAGCTCAATGGAGATGCCCAGTGTTTAATCAGAGACTGGAGATAGGAAAGTGAAGGAAGAGATAGTTCTAGACAGGGCAGAAGACCCAACATAAGCTGTGAGATGAGATTCAATGGAAGAAATAGAGCTGGAGGGACTTATCACTAATAAACTTTTATTGGGGGTAGGACTTAAGTGAATCACAGAGGAAAAGAACAAAAAGTAGAAAATTGTATGGCTTTCTAGCGTCTTAAATGCTACAGAGAATGTGGGTTGGATTAAGTACTCAGGAATTGTCTTTAGGATTCTATCAGAAAGAGCAATCCCTATAGAGTAAAGGAAGGAATAGTCAAATCCCAAAAGTTTGGTGGACTGGGGTGAAAAATTGAGATGGGTAGAATCTTGGAGTGTACACTGTACTGTCTAGACACCTGTAGTTGTAATGATAATCTCCTTTTGAAAGGAAGCCTTCAAACAATGAATAATTTTTAACATTCTTGATTCAATTCAACATTTTAACTTTTCTTTCTTAAGTAGATATATTTGCCTAAAGCTACTTATTTTATAAAGAGATGAACTACATGTAACTAAATAAAATGCAGGTATAGTAACTGTTTGGAGGATGACAAATTTGTGTAGAAGGACTAATAAGTTAGGAATTTTTTTTACTGAGAAACCATGCTTGGTAAATGCATATAATATGATGATCCCTACAGCATGAATAACAGAAAGCATCAGCATCATTTGTCTTCCCAGTAGTGTCCCTAATTAAGGGCATCTTGCAGTATTTCACCAGATTTTGTGGCATTAACTGGGGCTTATAACTCAAATGTGTTTCATTTACTGCATTGCAACATATGTTTCATCTTGGTTGGAATCATTTAACCTACTGGTAGTTTTCTTCCGTTGGCATCTGGATAAATCCATTCTCATTTTCAAGCAGTTTATGTCTCCAATTTAATAATGGAAGATATTTTGTGAAGAGATGTTTAGTGTTTGTTTATTCAGAGGAGTATTAATATTATTATTTGCATCATAGTTTCCCAGCAGTGGAAGTCTTTGAAAGTAAACATGCCTAATGACCTGCCTTGATGAAGAACTCAAGTGCATCTAATCAATTACGATGAAGCCAACTTGAATTCTGCTGGGCTTGCTAACATGAAAATAATTTAACTCTTTTAACAATTTACTTAATAAGCACCAAATGAGTTTCTGCTTACAGTTAAGGCTCTAATATGCCAAGTTATGGATTTCTGTACCTATTCCCCCAGGAATTTATTGTCTAGAACTGACTGAAAAAGATAAGATTCCTGAGTGATAGATTTACCATGGGCAGCAATGAGAGGACTAGAGTGTAAGTGTGATCTCCCAGAAGAGATCCTGTCCAAGTAGATGATTCACACTCCAATTATCCAGCTATGGCTGCAACTTTGCAATTTTTCCACTTATGTATAATACTGTCCTTTGTTATAGTTTTGGATATCTCAGGTTCATTAAGCAATTTAGAAAACAGCATTACCTGCCTACATATTTAGCACACCACTCAAAGACTACATGGATACTTGTTGAATAGTAACTATAGTAGTGAAGAGTGATTGAGATTTTAGGTTTTACTATGCAATAGACAACAACCTTGAAGGCAAATAATAGCAACTCAATCAAAATATTTCAAATGAGGGGAGAAAGGAATATTTATTGAGAAATCTTATGAAAACTAAATGCAAAAACATTCTAGGTATCAAAAAATAAGCATTACTGATACCAGGTAAGCTATTTGAGACATAAGCAGTCAATTTCTTTCTTCCCATGACTCTATTGCTGCTGCTCATTCTTGTGACTCCACTTCTCTTGATGCTTTTGCAGATTAGAATACATGGGACATCATGTAACTAGATCACCACACCAACCTCACCACTCAAGCTTGCATCACTCCATTTAATAGGCAAAGATCCCATCCCAGGCTGAGAGTGGCATCTAAATGCCAAATCCATATTCAGGCAGACACCCTGATTGTCCCTGATTCAATCAGACACTCATTCCTGGTGTAATCAGCTGGGCCAGGATACACATGTCATCTTGCAGACACAGCTGCTTGAGGCTCGTTCCTGTGGATGACAGTAGGCACTTCTCAGGGAGGAAGGTGGGTTAAGGTGGCATGCTAAACTGCTGGCTAATTGTGGAAAAGAATCTGATAATTATAGTATCAGTAGAACCGGCTGATTAATTAAATGTGGCCATAAGGGAAAATGGGGATTGGTGATAACTCCAAGGGCTCTATACTTGGGGACAAAGAGAGTCAAGGAGGACATCCTTTCGTCTGGACGGCAGGCAGAGGATAAAGAGGGAGTGAAGCAGCCTATAGGAAAACAATACATGCACATTTAAAGATGTAACTCTGAAATTTCTACTCAGAATTGTGAGTTTGGAGACGTGACTGCATAAATTCAATTCTTCCTTGTGCTTCCAAAGTCCTACTCTGAGCTCCCTCTTTTTGACCTCTGCTATGCCATGAGCACTACCCCACCCCTGACCA
The DNA here is from genome assembly GCF_964237555.1 of Oryctolagus cuniculus. Taxonomy (NCBI): domain Eukaryota; kingdom Metazoa; phylum Chordata; class Mammalia; order Lagomorpha; family Leporidae; genus Oryctolagus; species Oryctolagus cuniculus. The sequence goes on along the minus strand of NC_091435.1, from coordinate 64,269,321 downwards.
GGGCATGGCTAGGTAGGGCCAGGTAGCCATAATTGAATTATCCTCAACCTAAATTCCTTATTCTAAGAAGGAAAGGAATGTGTATGTTTTTCTCATTCTTGTACCATGTAGGCCTAGCACAGGCAATTACAGATGGACAGTAAATATATACCAGATTAAAAAAAAAATTCCTAGGAATGAAATTTCCAAGTAAAAATAAGTGTGTTTATGTATACACACACACACGTATACAGATGACATATGTATATGTGTATATATATATGTGTGTGTATATATATATATATACACCCACACCAGATGACAGAATAAATACACATTTTTTCAAAAAGATGTTTACAAAATATCTGGGGAAGAAGAGGAAGATAAACCATAAAAATATAAGCAACATAAAAATAACTGATTTCCAAAATAGAGATTATATTCTTGGACCAGTTTGACCAGAAATTTCTCAGTTCTCTCACTGCAAGTCCCATGTCCTGGAAAACACCTATGTTCTTGGACAAAAATGGATAATTGGTCTCCATACTAAAGTCATGTCTCAGCTGGAAAGCATTAGATTATTTCTCATGAAAAGTAGTCAGATTTTGAACAACATGATTCTTTTCAGGCCAAAGTGAAAAGCGCATACATCAACTCTCCCTTCCACCTAAGGATTTCCCATTCTGTCTTTTCCTTGCTATACATAATTGAAATACATCTAGAAATTGAATCATATCAATGCAAACTAAAGCATGGTAGATATATGTTACTCAGTCCCTAAGAAAAGAAGTGTAAGCCAAACAGAATGAGTTATTTGTCTGAATTGCCAACAGAATTAGTTGTCAGTGTGATTAATACATGGTTACTTAATGCTTCTTTATGAATTCAACATTCTTATAGTATTGGTGTTATCTAAGTGGTCTGTGAATAGTGGAAACAAGTAATCCAAACTTTTTAGTTATGGAAAAGGTGTCCTCACAGTGTAGGGTCCCAGCCACTAATTCTCCTATGATTAGTTAAACCATATATGCTTACTTGCTTGGGGGTATCTCAGATTGTCTTTTGTTAATAGCAACCCTTGTAACTTTCACAAGTGTCCCAGTGTGAAAAAATATATCTAAGTTTGGGTGATATATCATATGATCAATATACTTATGGGAATAACTATATGATTCCCAGAATGTAATCATTTCTCTATGTATTGATAACTCAAGCTCTAGGATGTTCTAGGATGTTCTACACTAAGCTCCAGCTAGAAGTGGTGAACACACAGCAACTTATCAACACCCTTGTACTGCTTCAACCATTTAAACATGTGCAATAACAAATGAAAGTTTACAATGGTAAAACTATACCAAACTGGGCCGGCGCCGCGGCTCACTAGGCTAATCCTCCGCCTAGCGGCGCCGGCACACCGGGTTCTAGTCCCGGTTGGGGCGCCGGATTCTGTCCTGGTTGCCCCTCTTCCAGGCCAGCTCTCTGCTGTGGCCCGGGAGTGCAGTGGAGGATGGCCCAGGTGCTTGGGCCCTGCACCCCATGGGAGACCAGGAAAAGCACTTGGCTCCTGGCTCCTGCCATCGGATCAGCGCGGTGCGCCGGCTGCAGCGCGCCGGCAGCGGTGGCCATTGGAGGGTGAACCAACGGCAAAGGAAGACCTTTCTCTCTGTCTCTCTTTCTCACTGTCCACTCTGCCTGTCAAAAAAAAAAAATGTTTCCTTCTAACAGAAATATCTTTCGTCTTATATTCATCTGTGTTTGTCTATCATGAGTGAAGTATGCTCTCCTGTTTATTTTGCTGACAAGTTTGGTATGTTTACTTGTTTTAGGTGTTTAGGCTCTTTCATTTTTCCATTTTAAGGTACTGATATGACCAGGCAGTGAAAAATAATGAGTTATTCTATGAATGAAATTTTAAAGCCATGTGTTTGGAATTGAACCTAAAGGGACTCGAAGTTCAGTGGGACATTAGGATGTTAGTGGGTACTAGAGGATGGCAAAGAGGAAGGACGATGCTGATCCTTGTTCAGATGAATCATTCTCTTGGCCTCCATTATCCAACACCAAATGGTTGCCAGGCCCTCCCTATTCTTAGCACACACAGATTCCTACTTCCAGTCTAGTGCCAGCTGCTACATATTCTGTTTCTTATAAGCTTTTAAATATGCTAAATGTTCCAGACTTGGAAGGAGATTTACACAGATGTGTTTTTTATGTCTTGATGTGATCTTTTTATCCCTGCATGTTATAATAAGAACTACTTTTGAAAAACCTGTTGATTATGAAAGTATAAGCACTTGCCATGTGTTAAACGAGACTAGAATGGAATGAAATGAAAGGTAGTTCCCCACAGATCTCCTGTTTCCACTTCCCAGACAGATATCGTTTTCTTAGGTATCTTTCCGGGAAACCCACACACTTACATACATCTATGGATATCTTTGATATCCCAAATATACTTCCAAAGCTCTACTGTCTCCTGAATGCGAACCACCAGGAAGTCACACATAGAGGACTATAGAGTGCAATTCTCTCAAAAATATGTACCCACGAAGTGTTTTCCTGGCTGCATCTTCAACCTTTCCCAATCCACCTAGAATATTCTGCACAGACATTTCCCTAAAATAATCCTTTCTCCAGGCTCTTGCCCAAATAGTCTATATTTTCTATCATCTGGCTCAAAACTTCTCAGCCAAACTTTCAGAGCTTTGCATTGCTCTATTAAAATATCTAGTAATGTTATTAGTAGTGTTATTGTAATTCTTACAAGTCTTAAATGTGAATACTAACTCACAGAAAGGTCAACTATGTCTTTTTCCCCTGAGAAATGCCACCTTCAATCCCATCTCTGGAACTTTACTTATATCATTTCTTTCCTCATTATAAGTCATTAATACATAGAGCATTCTTTTCTCCACTCAGGGAGATATTCTCCTATATTATCTGTTTGCCTTGCACACGTGAAGGAACTGTACCTGCAAAGGTTGGCTGATTTCCTACATACCCCATGTCTATTTTCTGGGAGAGAGAAAACTAACTCGTGGATGTACCACTAGTCTTTACTTTAAACCAAACTCTTTTAAACTACATCCCAGGAAGGGTATCATAGTACCAACTCATGAGAAAAAAAAAAAAAGGAGTAGATTAACTACAGTCAGGTACATTAGTTTATTGGTTCTGTTCATTGTTACCAGTGTGTGAGATAAAGTAATTCCCATTCATATCAAGGAAGCTACACCATGGTGCTGAGCATTCCTCAAATGTGACAACGGGCTAAGCAAACGTTCCAAATTTTTCCTCCCTTCTCACTTGTAAACAGAACTAATAATACTTGCCTGGCATGCTTGAGTGGAGAGGAAGATTTTATGTTTGAATGTAATAGTTTCTCACTTTGGATCATGATGATTCAGTTTACTTCTTTTTTTCATTGCTGTTAAACATATGAAAATTAAAGATTAACTATGTAAAGTATTTAGTATTTAGTACATGTTCAATGAATGTATCCTTGATAATTTTTTCACCAATTCTGTTCCTCCAAGACTTATACTTTCCTTTCATGAGTCAATTAACTCATTTACTCACATCTACTCCATTGCCTTCCCTACCCCACAACTTGCCTCCCACTTCCAGCCTGACCTCCCCACTCTTGCTCTCAACCAGTTTTCCTAAATACTTGTCTGCATGTATTTTTTATAAATCAGCTCACAGACCTCATCTCTGCCAGGATACTAACCTTTTTGCTCCTATATTCTCTAATGCTGAACATTTATCTGAACAACTTCTCCCCATTTGTCACTATCTTCTGGCAGTCATGCTCTGTCTACCTGGTTGCAGTTAGATACCTCTGAGCCCCTTTCAACTCCTGTCAAGGGAGCAAGTGTCTACCACTTGACATTTCTTAGTCTGGCCCATTCTACCAACTGCAAGGCCAGAATGCAACGCTCAGGGTTGCAATAAGACTTTTACTGGCTATACTTTTGTCTTTGGGTGATTTTTCCACAAAAATATTACATATTATATTTTATAATTACACTAGTACAAGCAGAAATATGAGTATAATCCAGGATGTATTCATTATTAAAGGTCATTAATATTATGTACATGTTTTTCTTATGATAAATTTTGCTGCAAAAAGAATATTCTGTTAAACTCCTTTTTAAAAAAAGAAATTAAAACATTTCATGGGTCCCCTAAAAGGATTGTATGCCCTAGCCATTGTGCCTTCTATATCTACAGGAAAAGTTGGCCCTGCTGGGCTTTGATGTTTTGGGCCTTTTTGTTATAAATTTGGGACATGGCAGAGAGAAAGAAGAGGTACAAATAACTTAAACAAAGTAGACTTTTTATTCTATTATAGAGAATTCTATTATTCCATTATAGAGCCCGATGCCTCATTTCCTTTTGTTTGTTTGTTTGTTTTTTCTTTTTTCTTCCTATCTTTTGCAGAGTAAATCCTTTTGGCTCCCTTTTAGGCCTAACCCTTTTAGGGTGAATCATCTGAAGAAGGATGGACCTGTCAGAGCTTGGAGAAGCTGCAGCTTTCCTCAGAAGAAGTGAGGCTGAGCTTCCTCTGCTACAGGCCGTAGCCTTTGGTGGTAAGTCTTGGAGTGACTGCTGGCTGCATTTTATTTTACCTTGTCAAGATGGCAGCTAGGCTGTGTGATTGGGAGGAACCACCCATTCTGGAGCTCAGCTTATTTGCTAGGATATAATCATGTAATCATTCTCTTTGAATCTCCAGCTCTTAGCAACTAAAGAAATCGTGATGTCCAGGGGATGAATGGACATTTACAAGGAAAAAGAGGGTAGCAGGGAGACAGTGCAGACATGGGCCCTTATTCATTGGGTACAAGACGTGAATTCTCTTTAATCCTGATAACCTCAGGACTGGTCAGGAAAAACACTTCCTCAGAAACCTTTGAATTGTCAGTGAATAAATACTGCAGAATAAATTCTGACCTGGACTGGAGTTGGGGGTTTTTACCTTGTGAGGAAGAAAAAAGCAAAGACTCTGGGAAGTCTGGAGAAGTAGAAGCTGTCTCTGATTCTGTCCAGAATTTTCTGAAATGTGAACTTTGCCTTGTGGTGATCTTCTTGGTCAGCAGGGTTGCTCAAGCAGCAATAAAGGAGAGATAACTAGGACACCTACTCAGCCTGATTCATGATTTTTGGCAGTAACAGGCAAGGCCAAAGGTTAATAAGGATTTTGCCTCGAGACCAAGACTAAAATCTCTAAATAAATGCTCCTCCCTACCTATTTTAAGTGTTTGGACTATGTGATCATCTTCTGAATTTCAGCTAATTGGAGAATAAGAAGTCAGATTCACTGTTTGATCTAATAACAAGCCACTGACATGTCTTAATTCCAAAACTATTCAACAGCGTAATGTAAAAAGTGAGTTAATATTGTTCTTATATTCAGAATTGGTCAACATTGGACTTTAATATGACCAATGATAATTCAAGCCAGTTATGTAGGACATTATATTTCCATCACAGACCAGTCCTGGATCAGTTCCCAGTTTCTAGTCATTGGAGTTCATTACTGTTATTGGATTTGAGAGTAGCTAATTATAATCCGTTAAATCAAATACAATAACAGAACTGTCCCTGAGGCCAGAACTACCCATGTAGAAGCTTATCATAGGTAATTAACCAGCTAAGGACAAGATGATAGTGTTGCCAGGAAAAAAGGCAAAATCGGGCCAAAGCTTTAGAGATAATTCGAAATACATTAGTAGAATCAGCATTGTAAATAATTAGTAAAAAATAACAATACACATAATTTTAATTAATTTTTTTGGGCCAAGCACTCCTTCCTCCTACAAATGTGCTTTCAACAAAAAGACAAGGGTCAGCAGAAGTTTTGCATACTCCAGGGCTCGTAGACAATGAAGTTTGCTGTGTTGAACTCAGGTCAAGTGGGAGAAATGTGATAATAAGTATTTGGCAGCTAACTTCAGATTCAACTCCTTCTCCCTGTCCCTGTCTGGCTGTGAAATTAGAGAAATTCATTTCACATTATTGAACTTCAGCTTCCTTACTTGTCATATGGGAATGATAATACTTGCCCTACCTTCCTCTATTGCTATAAGGATCAAATGAGACGTCAGCATAAAAAAGGAAACATAATTTATGATACCTAGAGAAAAAACCAGAATTCCAGGGTTTCATGGAGGAGATTATGACCAAACACTATTCCCAATCTAAATGTGTTTTTTTTTTCTCAAGACAGGTAAACAATATTCTTTAAATAACTATAAAACTGATGATAATATGTCTCTTATTTTGATCAATATTATATAATACACCTCCCAAGAAATGCTTTAAATTGATAATAGTAGTTATCTCTGTGTTGTTTGATTATAAATCATTTAAAATTATTTTTCTTTATACATTTTTACTTTTGAAATTTTCTCCAGTAAATCCATGTTATATCTATATTAGATAATACAATTCAACATCTAAATATATGAAGTCATATAGGTAAAAATCTCAATTTATAGATGTGAAATCTAAAACTGCAGGCAAGTTGATTGTTTTACATCCCTTTACTATGGAAGCCACTACTAAAATCCAGGTTACCAGACAAATCCAATCCTATTTGCAATTTCAGCTCTGCATTATTGATGAACACAAGGAATTAAAAGTTGACTGAGCTTATTTATTTACTTAAAAATTTATTTATTTTCATTTTATTTGAAAGGCAGAGACTGAGAGAGAGAAATCTTCCATCTGCTGGTTCACTCCCCAAATGCCTGCAACAGACAGGGCTGGGCCAGGCTGACGCCAGTCTTGTACACGATCCATCACCTGCTTCCTCCCAGGATGCACATTATCGGGAAGCTGGATCAGAAATGGAGGAGCCAGACTTGAACCAGGCACTGCAATATGGGAAACAGATATTCTAAGCAGCCATTTAAACCCTGCAGAAAACACCCACTCCTATTTACTTCATTTAAAACGTGTTCGACAGGGACTGAGTCTCAGCAGGGAAGGAGTTTCGGACATGTCTTCTTTCTCACTGTTTCCAGGGTTGATGAAAGAGTTCATTGTTAGGCACGTGCTGATGCTGCTCCTTGAAGAGGTGAAGGAATAAAAACTAAGCACATGCTAAGAGGGAGCACAGCATGATGGAGGAGCACTGATTTAAGAGATGGGTGATCTAATATCTACAGTCATTATTCTAATGACTGGCACTAATTAGCTATGTGACTAGGGGCAAGTCTCTTTATCTCTCTTCCTAGATTCTTTTCTTAAAAAAAGAATGTGTGTGTGTGTGTGTGTGTGTGTGTGTAAGAGAAAGAGGGAATGAGGGTGGGAGGGTGGGAGAATGAGAGACTGTGCCAGGTGATCAAAATTGTTTCAAGTCATAACATTTGGTTTAAAATGCAGAATATTTACTCTAAACATACACACATGAAATACATATTAAACGGTTGCTTTTCAAAATCAAGTATATTTTCAGAGACACAGCACAAAGCAAAATAAGTTTTTGCAAAAATGGAACAAAATAATACATATAATGGAAAGCCAGTATTTGAAACACATTCGTCAAGTAGGAAGAAAATACAATCAATTTGATGGGAATATACAATTCTCTTGTCAAGCAGTTTTAGTGGTTAATTATTTGTAATTAGGGAGCTGGAGAAGGCAACCTGTCGTAGATTGTGATAGCAAGAAACTTAGTGAGCAATACAAAGCTTTGCAGAAATAAGTTTAGTGGAATAAGAAGCAAATGGTGCCCCAATTCCCCTCCTGTGTATGTACTCCTTCCTCAGTCTTAATGCTCACCCCTGGGAGAAATAGCTGCAGAAGGCCAGCTGTCCTATAGCAGCAAGGATGCCTCTCTAGCTTTTGTGATTCAGACACTAGAGGTGGTGGCGGTGACTGGGTTGGTTCTCCCTGTCAGGGCTATGGTTATTGTGGCATTTTCAGCTGGGTCTCCCCTGGCCATAGGCTAGTATTTTTCTTTCTTCCAGATACACATTCTTTGTTCACCCTTCCCCCAATATATCTGAGCAGTTATGATCTAGAGAGTTCTACGAGCTTCTGCTCACACACACACACACACACACACACACACACAGAATCTTCATTTTTGGCCTTGAGTGGGAGAGAACTCAAGAAGTAGTGAAGTTAAATCAAGTGCAGCTACCTCAGATGCACACAAGAATTCTAGCTCATTTTAGTTAGAAACTTCCTGTTGACTGATCACCTTATGGAAGGCTGCTTTAAGGATGAGCCATTGGAGTGAAGAGGCTGAAGTGTATAAAAGCCATATATGACATATATGAGGAGAAATAAAATGAGTCAGTATGATAATAATAACCCTTTTTTCCCAGTCCTCATTCCCTCTCTAATTCTATCACACAATTATCTTAACAGATTTTCTTTCATAGATTAAAGCTAAGGTCTAAAGAAACCCCGCAGGAAATGATGACTAGGCTAGATTATCAGTTAGTTGTAACCAGACTTTTTGAGTGATGGTTTTGAAGGGGAACTGGGAAGGATGTCTGACACCAGGGTAACCACCAGGCGTCTGGAGTCAAAGTTAAGTTATGGAGTTGGGAGGGATGTAGAAGGATTTAGTTGGTGCTGATAGGTGTTTGATGCCCCAAGGTGTCAGCTTGCTGAGATATTTCTTCTTCCTATGGAAAATGTGTGAGTATAACTTGAGAGTGAGCATTCATGCTTTTGTCTAACTACAGTTTCCTATATCCGTGACTCCATGTCAAGAAGCAAACTAAGCATTAACAATATTGTATATATCAGTTTAAAAGTATCCAATCTATATTTCTATAAATACTGTAATTACAAATAATTATTTTTACTCTACAGGGGAGAAGAAATGCTGGGTTCATGATGGCACAAAAGCTTACATTGAAGCTGAGATTAAAGGGAGTGAAGATGATGGGACAATAATGGTTGAGACTGCAGATGGAAAGGTAAAGGAATCTTTATTCATCCTAGAGATGTTTATGCTATCAATTTATCAGTAAGTATCTCCTTACTCTGATATTTTTATTAAATACCTGGGATAGGAATGACACGGAGGCACTCTGGAGACATTTATCTTTAGGAAGTTCCTCCATGTATCTTGATGATATGTTTAATGAAGAACACTAAATAAATCAGAGTAAAATTATTACCAGTGGCAGAGATCATTGACTCTGGAACTCAACCATTTCCACTTCTTTCCTCAGTCTTTCAAATTCTTCTTTTCTTATAGGTACTCTTTGAATGAATAATGAACTATGAAGAAACACACGTTTGTCATAGTGTTCATTTCACTTTAACAGGTTTCCTTTTTGGTGCTCAGTTAGTTGTCACTGATCAGGGAGAACATATGGTATTTGACCCTTTGGGACTGGCTTATTTCGTTCAGCATAATGCTTTCCAGATTCCTAACAGGGATCACTTTTCAGTTAAAATTTAAACACCTAACAATAATTGTGTGTTAATTACAGAGTTCAACCAATACTACTAGAACAAAAAAAAAACTAAAATGGATAAAGTATTACATTGTTCATCAACAGTCAGGACAAGAGCTGATCAAGTCACTGTTTCTCATAGTGTCAATTTCATTTCAACAAGTTTCCCTTTCGGTGCTCAGTTAGTTGTCGCTGATCAGGGAGAACATATGATATTTGTCCCTTTGGGACTGGCTTAATTCACTCAGCATGATGTTTTCCAAATTCCTCCATCTTGTTGCAAATGACCGGATTTCATTGTTTTTGACTGCTGTATAGTATTCTATAGTGTACATGTCCCATAATTTCTTTATCCAGTCTACTGTTGATGGGCATTTGGGTTGGTTCCAGGTCTTAGCTATTAAGGTGCAGACAGCTTTTTTGTTTGCCAATTTAATTTCCTTTGGGTAAATTCCAAGGAGTGGGATGACTGGGTTGAATGGTAGGGTTATATTCAGGTTTCTGAGGAATCTCCAGACTGACTTCCATAGTGGCTTAACCAGTTTGCATTCCCACCAACAGTGGGTTAGTGTCCCTTTCCCCCACATCCTCTCCAGCATCTATTGTTGGTAGATTTCTGAATGTGAGCCATTCTAACCAGGGTGAGGTGAAACCTCAATGTGCTTTTGATTTGCATTTCCCTGATTGCTAGTGATCTTGAACATTTTTTCATGTGTCTGTTGGCCCTTTGGATTTCCTCTTTTGAAAAATGTCTATTGAGGTCCTTGGCCCATCTCTTGAGTGGGTTGTTTGTTTTGATGTTGTGGAGTTTCTTGATTTCTTTGTAGATTCTGGTTATTAACCCTTTATCTGTTGCATAGTTTGCAAATATTTTTTCCCATTCTCTTGGTTGCCTCTTCACTTTCCTGACTGTTTCTTTTGAAGTACAGAAACTTCTCAATTTGATGCAATCCCAAATGTTAATTTTGGCTTTGACTGCCTGTGCTTCTGGGGTATTTTCCAAGAAGTCTTTTCCCGTACCTATATCTTGCAGGGTTTTTCCAATGCTCTCTAGTAATTTGATGGTGTCGGGTCATAGATTTAAGTCTTTAATCCATGTTGAGTGGATTTTTGTGTAAGGTGAAAGGTAGGGGTCTTGCTTCATGATTCTGCACGTGGAAATCCAGCCCTTGCCCTGACTATTGATGGACAACTTAATACGTTATCCCCCTTAGTATTTTTTTTTTGTTTATTTGTTCTACTTAATACTTTTGGTTGAATACTGTAATCAATACACAGTTATTCTCAAGTGTTGAAACTTAACTGAAAAGTGATCGCTGTTAAATATAAGAGTGGGAGTAAGAAAGGGAAGAGATGTGCAATTCGGGACATGCTCAAGCAGACTTACCTCAAACGGTAGAGTTAGAAACATACCAGGGATTCCAATTCAATCCCATCAAGGTGGCATGTACCAATGCCATCTCACTAGTCCAGGTGATCAATTTCTGTTCACAATTGATCATAATGATAGGACTAGGAGCCAAAGGGAGCACATAACCAAGACTAGTGTCTGCTAATACTAGCTGATAGAATAAAAAAGGGAGAGAATGATCCAACATGGGAAGTGAGCTACACAGCAGACCCATAGAATGGCAGATGTCCTAAACAGCACTCTGGCCTCAGAATCAGCCCGTAAGGCATGAAGATTCGGCTGAAAAGCCCATGAGAGTATTACAGGCATGGAAAGCCAAAACACTCTGGAAAAAAAAAAAAACCCTGCATGAAGGATCTCTGTGAGTGAGATTCCAGTGAAAGGAACAGGTCATCAAAGAAGGAGGTACCTTTCTCTGAAGGGAGGAGACAACTTCCACTTTGACTACGACCTTGTCTAAATATGATCAGAGTTGGTGAACTCAAAGGGCTTCCATAGCCTTGGCAGCTCATGACAGGAGCCTAGGGTGATTACTGATGCCATAAACAAGAGTGCCAATTTGTTAAGTCAACAACAGGAGTCACTGTTTACTTAACTCCTGGTGTAGGATCTCTGTCCTTAATGTGCTGTACATTGTGATTTAATGCTATAACTAGTACTCAAACAGTATTTTTCACTTTATGTTTCTGTGTGGGAGCAAACTGTTGGAATCTTTACTTAATGTATGCTAAACTGATCTTCTGTATATAAAGAGAATTGAAAATGAATCTTGATGTGAATGGAAGGGGGGAGGGAGCGGGAAAAGGGAGGGTTGTGGGTTGGAGGGAAGTTATTTGGGGGGAAGCCATTGTAATCCATAAGCTGTACTTTGAAAATTTATATCCATTAAATAAAAGTTAAAAAAAAAAGAAACACGCGTTTGTCAGATTAGCAAAGAGTTGTATAATGTGAATAAAAGTAGCACAGTGGAGAAGCTAAGAGCTGGGAGAAATGGTTAGACATGTCTTATGCTAGGGAAAAATATTGTAAGGGATTGGAGAAAGTCTTACATATGAGACTTATAAAGTCATCTATGACTTCTGAAATTAAAAGTCAGGTCAAGGGTTGGTATGTAAAATATACTGTAAGAATCCATAGTGGGAAGCCATGATAGTCTCCAAATACAACCTCTACTTTTTGTCCTCAGGGCATTCAAAGCATCAGGTGAATATTGAGAAGACATCTCATTCTCACGACCTTTGCCTAAATCACTGACCTTATGTTCCTAGTGTTACCTGTCAGCCTCCTGGTGTGAATGTGGCCCCTCTTCTACTCTGATTTGCATTGACATCTTCTTACAAATTTTACAGATGCTTCCCTTTCAATATTAACTTTCCTGAACTCATCCCAGTTCTGCCCCATTTCTATCTCCTTAATAATCCACATTCTATAGCAGCTATATATTGTTATTAAGGATGGTTGTCTTTTTCATTTTCTTATATTTGATTTTGGACAACTTCAGAACTAAATTATTGCCTTTTAAGTTGTAGAAGTCTGGATACCACTCAAACTAGCACTTATAATGCTTTAATATAGCTTCTTGACAGTCAATTCTATATGTAAAAAATCCAAAATTAGGTATATTTCATATAGCCAACTAATGTAGTAAAGGAAGGAACTTGATCCTTTCAACAGGGACATAAAGAGGCAGGCAAGGAGAAATTCAGAATGTCCTAAATAAAAAATAAAAAATAAAAAAACTAAGAAAACAGAGGGCCATCCAACCTTGAAGCAATAGTTTATTGGAAAAGAGAATGCAAATTTGATTGTCTCTCTTCTCTTTTCTATAATTGTTTGATAAAATTAATTTATTTAAAGATTTATTCATTTTATTGAAAGGCAGAGTTACATAGAGACAGAGGCAGAGGGAGTGTGCTTCCATTCACTGGTTCAATTCACCAGATGGTCGCAATGCCCCAAGCTGTGCAGATTTGAACCCAGAAGCCAAGAGCTTCTTCCGGGTTTCCCACATGAGTGCAGGGGCCCAAGCACTTGAGCCATCTTCTACCACTTTCCCAGGTCATAGCAGAGAGCTGTATCCAAAGTGAAGCAGCTGGAATGCGAATCGGCACCCATATGGAATGCTGCCACTGCAGGTGGTGGCCTTACCCGTTATGCCACAGCACCAGCCCCTTGATAAAACGAATTTAAAAACAATTCCATTGAAATAAAATGTATGCACAATAAATAGTATACCTCTTTAAAGTGTACATTTCAATAGGTTTTTAAAAATATATTTACTGAATTGAGTATAGTAGGGAGAGGTAGAGCAAGTTAGCAGCTGAGTATTATGCTCTAGCAATCAGTTCTTCACTGAAACAATAATTTGAAGAGCAATTCACACATCAAGCCCTTTATAAGAGCAAAGTAAGCCAGGTGAGAGACTATGGTGTCTGGTATTACTATAGTAATTAGAAAAGACAGGAAAGAGAGATGCCTGTGTCACTTCTCCCTGTGCTGCAAGCTGTTCAGCTTAGGGAGAGATCTCATGCCCTCAGTTCAAGGGGAGGGAGAGAAAAATTAAGCCCAGACCTTAAGCTTGAAACCAATTATCAGATGTGTGTCTGTCTCTGGAATGGGCTTGTTTTGTCCTATATTACCACCAGCCTGCATAGGCCTGGCACACACCATGAAACTGAAGGGCCCTGTGGCTGCTAGACTTAATTGCCACGTAACTTAGGTTCAGCCTGGGTGGCCTTGGACAGATAGCAAGGAACAAGACTCCAGCCACTGGGGAATAAAGCACAAAACTACACATGGAACTATGTCTGTAACTCATTGCCAAGCTGATAGAACCCAATACTGTTCCTAGGCCAGTTCATATTAATAGTCTATGTATCTGTCCTGGTGCCCAGTGCAGACTTGTGGTAGCAGGAGGTTGGACTTACATCCTAACAAACACTACCTGTGGCTCGTAACAGTGGCCTTGGACAATGAGTATCACAGCAACAGGCAGCCTATAGCAGTGTTGACCTTGATCCTCCTCCTGGAGTACACTGGCCTCAGTGTTGTAGACACTAGATGTAATCTGACTTTGTGGCATTGATGATTACAGACTATGTACCCCATTATTCCCCAACTCCAGGTGTTGCAACACAGTGACAGTAATTGTCCACTTGAGAGAAGAAAAGGAAAGTCATTTTTATAAGAATCTGGGGCTGATCTCTCCACAGTAGGGAATAGAGCCAGATAGAATCCTATGGTGCTTGGCTACAATCCAGCGTTATCTGGGCCTGACCTAAGCCCAGGAAGAGGCTTACAGAGATAGACTATTCATTTTCAGACACGTCCCAGATTCATTCTGAACAGCACACCAACTGTGGATTTCAGAAAAACCTGAGATGGGACACCCTCCAGTGCTGAAACAGTAATAATAACACACTAACAGTAGACTTGCAGCATGCCTTGATTTAGGGTGCTGTCTAGTGCTGAAGTAGCAGAAGTGTACCCAGACTTAGAGAAAATAAATAGACTGCTTAGAATTTCTGGGAGGCAGAGACAAGCAAAGGCAATTTACAATGACTGTCCTAATACTTCAGTGCAAAGAGGATATTATATGCTAATAAGCATCAAGAATTTTCATTAAATAATGAACAAAGTAAGGTATTAGAAATCTGTCAGATAGCAACTGATACATGCAAATTCAAAATGCAGAATCCAAAACATCTATTTTTAAGGAAGCTCAACAAACTTCATGAGAACACAGAAAAATAATTTAATACTCTAACAGACAAATTTAACAGAAACTAATTTTTAAAAAATCAAATTCTTGAGCTGTAAAGTACACTAAGCAATATTTAAAATATGAAAGAAGGTATCCATAGCAGAATATATCAATAAAGGAAAGAATTAATGAGCTAAAAAATAAGCTATTTTAAAATATACACTCAGAGCAGAACAAAGAAAAATGAATGGAGAGTAATGTATGAGGCTTATGAGAATATTAGGATAACATTAAACAAGTAATATCTGACATATAAGGTTCAGGAGGGCCTTGCAAAATGCCAAAGGGGTAGAAAGCATATTTAAAGAGGCAATAGAAAACTTGCTTAACTTAGAGACAGATACAAATCCCCAGGTGCGGAAAGGTGAAAAGGCTACCAGTCAGATATGACATTATCATATCTATGCCCAGGACATAAATAATTAAGCTGTCTAAGATTAAAGATAAAGTAAGCAGTCTCAAAAGTACATGAGAAAAGAAACAATACAAAAGGGTGTCCTGTTTTCCTGAATGTAGACTTGTCAACATAAAGATATTCTCAGAGTCTGAAATGATTTATCACCACCAGACCTTTTCTATAAGACTTTCTTTTTTAAAAAATTATTTATTTGTAGACTGGCATTGTGGCATAGCGAGTAAACCCTAATGCACAGCACTACAATGCTGGCTTTGAAGATATGTTTTGAATTAAGTCTGAAAGAATGAGGTCTGCCTCGGTTCACCATAACAAATTCCTTCTTCTAAACCTGAGAGAGATGTTGGGACGCTAATAGAGGGGACAAATCATGATGCATATGCTCTCAGAAGTCATCAGGGTCAGCGAAGACCTACAAGAATAGAACACTGAAAGACAGAAAATCTTGATCTAGCAAAAATATTTTACTTCATCTTTAGGAAAAGAAAAGGATTTGGCAGGGGGAAATGGGATTCTTCCATAAATGTTGATTTAATCTCTTCTGGACCCATCCCCTAAAGAGGCATCATTTTTTTTTTCACTCTGGATATTCTTCCCAATGCATGAGGAAATAAATAGGCATTGGAAAAATAGGGGCATATGTCTAAGACTTCTCTCCTCCTTGCAGATTCTGAGTGTCAAAGAGGATACGATCCAGCAGATGAATCCTCCCAAGTTTGAAATGATTGAAGACGTGGCAATGCTGACTCACCTCAATGAAGCCTCTGTGCTACATACCCTGAAGAGGCGCTATGACCATTGGATGATCTATGTGCGTACTCCATTGTCTGCTTTACTGCTGAAACATCATGCTGACACTCATTGGGTGATGTTCCAACCTCTCCCTGGTGATATTTTACATTGAATTCAAGCGTACTCATGTGGGAATGTCCAATGGGGAGAGACCTTAGTGTTTCCTCATGTTTATTTTGCCAACATTCCTTTTTCTTTTCACAGATTGTCATGATAAACTGTAAATGTGATACTTAGAGTCTTGACAGATTAGTGTCCTGTTGTTTACTTATTGGTTTTTAATTTTCTTAACTTCTTAAAATAGCCTTACCTATAAAGTGGGACAACACTGCCAGGTCTTTTCAGTGATAATTTAGGGAATTAGTTAAAAGAATGTAAGTAAAGCACATAGTTCAGTGCCTGCCTATTAGTGCTTAATACATAAGGTGATTATTTTCTTCATCATTACAGTAATAGCTGATTGTGCACACTATTTGGCTGTTTAAAATCTATGCAGTGGAAGCAGCACTCGGTATATAGAAGTCATAACATGAAACCTGTCTGCACTTTTGTTGTCTGGCCTACCTTATCACTGTAATTCTTTCCCTGGGAAAATTATCATAAATTGGTTGCTTTAAAATGACAGAAAGTTATTCTCTTATAGCGCTGGAGGCCAGAAGTCCAAAATAAAATCAAATTTACTGTGTCTCACTATTCCTGGAGGCTCTAAAAGACAGTCTTTCCTTGTCTATTTCAGTTTGTGGTGGCTGTTGGCAGTTTTTTTGACTACCTCATTCCAATCTCTGCCTCCACCTCACCATCTCTGTGTGTCTTTTATGAGGTCACCAATCATTGGATTTAAGGTCCACCAGAGGGCATCTTGAGATCCTTAATTGTATCCATAATATCCTTTTTCCAAATAAGAGCATACTCATGGACTCGGGGGATTAGGACACATTTATATCTTTTTAGAGGTCACAATTAAACCACTGCAGTGACTAACTGACCCACTTGAGCAATTTATTCTCCTTTGGGCCCTAAAAGTCAGGTTCTCGATATTACTGGTGCACACATGTTCCCCTCTGGCCTCAAGTGCCTCGTTGATTGTTACTGAAATCTCTGCCAGCCTGCTGTTAGCTTCCACTCTGGCTCCAGGAGCTACATGCGACAGATATTTTAGTAGTTAGTGTGCCTCCCAGGGAGAAGAAATCCCAGGTCCTGTTTTACTCTAACCTTGTTCTATGTTTTCATATTGGAAATCCCTTGCTGACAAGAATATGAATATTCCTCCTGAGTTCTTTTATAAGTACATATTCAATCAAATGTTTTTGACAGGGGAAGAGCTGACAAACCTGGAAATATTACTAATCCATTTTCTGAAATCTTTTCTGTTCTTCCCTCAGACATATTCAGGTCTCTTCTGTGTGACCATAAACCCTTACAAGTGCCTCCCACTGTATCAGAAAGAAGTCATGGCTGCCTACAAAGGAAAGAGGCGATCAGAAGCTCCCCCTCACATCTTCGCTGTTGCTGATAATGCCTTTCAGGATATGCTTCGCAGTAAGTAGCTGCCCTACAAAATGAAGAAAAGCAGCCCATCTGCTTTTCTCCATGTGTCTGAGAGGCACTTAAGCATTATGAGTGCGGCCTTTACAGTTACCTAATCACCTGAAGCCTCAATTTTCTTCTAGATAAAATGTGGGCGAAATAGCACCTACTTCCCATGGCTTTCAGGATTACGAGCTTGCATGCCAAATAGAGATCACACACTTAAAGTGATCAGAACAGTGATTGGCCCAGAGTCAGGTTTCATTACATTGAACAACTGTTACAGTATATGACACAAAGAACCTTTGGTTGGCTATCATTCGTATTTAGAGCAAGGATATTTCTATGACTGGAAAACATAGGAGCAAGAAAAAAACTATTTTATGCTGCATCATTAAATGATATTTTTTACTGACTTTAAATGGAGCAAATTCTTCCCCTTGTGTCTGAATTCAAACTTCAGCTGAGAAAGTTGTGAATAAATTCATGCGAACACATAAGCCTCTAGCATAAGAATATTCTGACATTTTCTTTTATTTTGTAGAGGGAGAGAATCAGTCTATACTCTTCACGTAAGTGTTTGCCTTGTTTTTCTCTTTGGCTTACAGCAATTTTTAATGGAAACACACACCTACATTTCACTGGGAATAAAACTTACCTTCACTATCTTTGAATTGTTTGATTTTTAGACATAAAATATATTCTAGGCAAGAGTAAGATCCTCAGAAAATTGTCATAATTCTTTATTCCAAATTTGGTGTCAGCTAGTCTGCTTCCATCATTTTAAAAGATACTTTAGAAACACAAGTATACAAGCTGTGCTTAATTACTTTTTTGATTGGGAAAGCTCCACTATTGTGAATGATCATCTTCAGAGACCTCTGGAGTGGCTAATTAAGCAGAGGCTGAAAGTTAAATAAATCTGAACTTGGAATGGGTAACATGCTACTGTAAGCAGGCAGATTGAGGAAGGCCAAGGTACATTAAGTAGCAGGAACTACAAGAGGGTAAGACTTGGACTAATAAGTAAAGATAATGAGAAGGAAGGAAGGTGGAAGGAAATGACTTTAGTGGTAGCTAATTATTTATTAATTTTGGTAAAAAGAGCTCTGCCAGGCCAAGGGAATATTAGCATGGTGGCTGAGACCCAGAGGCTCTGGACATCCTATATAACGTAGATGCCACTTCATGTGTTGCTTTCAATATTGGCTCCCACTATGCAAACAGGGATCATAAGGCATCAGAATATTAGAGCTACCTATTCATCTTTAGCCCTTTGCCACAAGGATAGAACTGTTTTCTGGAGTTTCGTAAGAATAAGAATAGACCTTGATTCTATGATGCTTTGTGTGAAGAGGCTATCAGCTTACTACTGCGTTCTTCCCACATTCCCAGTGTTACATGGTTATCAAAGGAAAAGAGGAAGCTTAAAGTCCAACTGCCTGATAAAATGATTAGTAATGGGGCTGGCACCATGGCTCACTAGGTTAATCCTCCGCCTGTGGCGCCGGCATCCCATATGGGCGCCGGGTTCTAGTCTCGGTTGCTCCTCTTCCAGTCCAGCTCTCTTCTGTGGCCCGGGAGGGCAGTGGGGGATGGCCCAAGTGCTGGGGTCCCTGCAGCCGCATGGGAGACTAGGAGGACGCACCTGGCTCCTGGCTTCAGATCGGCGCAGTGTGCCGGCCATAGTGGCCATCTGGGGGGTGAACCAACAGAAGAAAGACCTTTCTCTCTGTCTCTCTCTCTCTCTTTCTCTATCTCACTGTCTGTAACTCTACCTGTCAAATAAAAAAAGTGATTAGCAGAGTTCCTTTTCTGGGAAAACAGCTGGGCTTGATCACGTGTTAGCCTTAATATGCAAAAGTCTCTTGAACTGTTAGTAATGAGGAGACCAGTCTCTAGCAGAGGTCTGTGCTTTTTGTTAATAGGACCATGAAGAACAGGTTTATTTCCTTTAAAAAAAAAAAAAAGATTTCCTTTATTTATTTGAAAGAGTACAGAAAGAGAGACAGGGAGAGACAGAGAGAAAAAATCTTCCATCTGCTGGTTTACTTTCCAAAGGCTGCAATGTCAAGGGCTGGGCCAGACTGAAACAAGAAGCCAGGAGCTAGGAGCTTCTTCCAAGTCTCCTACAAGGGTGCAGGGGCTTCAGGACTTGGGCCATCCTCTGCTTCTTTCCCAGGTGCCTTAGCAGGGAACTGGATCAGTAGTGGAGCAGCCAGGACTGAACAAGCGCCAGTATGGGATGGTAACACTGTAGGCTGTGGCTTAACCCGCTATGCCACAGTGTTGGCCCCAAACTGGTTTCTTGATTTTATAAGTTATTGATCTTTCTCAACTCCATATTTTTGTTTTTCACCCGAAGCTATGCTTTCCCTTCTCCTAATTAAAAATTAACATATTCACAAGTTCCATCCTACATTTTACTTTTCTCTAAAATCTTACTTCTTGCTTTAGCCTTTATGATAAGAATTTCTTAATGTTCATGACATTGACAATCTGAACCACTTAAGTACATCACTGAATTTCTAATCACAGAGGAGAATCTGGTTCTGGGAAGACTGTGAACACCAAGCATGTTATCCAGTATTTTGCTACCATAGCAGCAATGGGTGAGTCCAGGAAGACACTGGTAAGTGTTTATCTTTCTTGTGGTAAGGTAGCTCCCTGTCCTCTGGATCATGAAGATTCTGCTCTGATAAGTCATGGGGAGGAGGAGACAAGAACCGCAGATCAATTAGTAAATTATAGAAAGAAAGATCTTTCTTCCCCCGTTTTCCCTTGCCCCTTGAGAGGTTCAGATTTTCTGACCTGGCCTTCATTGGTTGAATCCTCCAAGAGTTGTGCATCAGGATCCAAAGCATTTTACCTAAAGGTTAGGGTCACCAGTGCTTTAAATGGACACTTCTTTTGTTTTTAAGATTTTATTTATTTGAGAGGTAGAATTATAGACGGTTAGAGAGAGAGAGAGAGAGAGAGAGAAAGGTCTTCCTTCTGTTGGTTCACTCTCCAAATGGCCACAACAGCCGGAGCTTCACCAATCCCAAGCCAGGAGCCAGGAACTTCCTCCGGGTCTCCCACGTGGGTACAGGGGCCCAAGGACTTGGGCCATCCTCTACTGCTTTCCCAGGTAACAGCAGAGAGCCAGATACAAAGAGGAACAGCCGGGACTCGAACCGACTCCCGTATGGGATGCTGGCACTGTAGGCAGGGGATTAACCTACTGCACCACAGCGCCAGCCCCGGACACTTATATATCCGAATGCCTTTGGCAACCATGAGATGACAAGCTTCCACCAATTTGCACAAATTAAAGAATTCCTTCTCCTAACTCCGAATAATATCTCAAATACTCAATGGACATGCCCTCAACTTTAATCTCATTCCATATCCTAAAACACTTTACCTCCTCTAAATTTTATCATCGGTTATTTTTAATTTAGCTGATTTTGTTTTAGCATCATTAAAAGGTTAGTGAGCTTCACAATGCTTGAAGGATAACTCGACCATGAAGATTTGTATGCAAAATAAAATGAGATGATACTGAGCAGAATAAGTTGTTGAGCTGTTTAACTTTTCACAGTTATTTTGCTTTTTAAACTCAATCTGATATGTCACATGCTATTTTTGAAAATTAAAAAATATTAATAGACATCTGGCCCAATTTTTTAGGTATCCTTGAATTCAGTTATTCACTAGATATAACTTTTCCTTCATATCTTTGTTTTTTGATATGCATCACTCCATTTGGTCTAGACACTGTATCTTATGATAATTATAGCACAATATATTATATGTAATATTTCTATGGAAATATTTGCTTCTATGGCTATTTTACTTATTTTAAGAAGGGTAGACCCATCTTACTTAAAAGGAACTTAATATTCTTAATATTTTATAAATCTGTATATTTTTGAATCCTATATTACATAATTCTTATAAAATTAGTCTCTTCAGGAAGGAGGATATAATGTTTAGTTATATATATAAAACTCTATATATTTGCTTATTTATTTATTTATTTATTGCAGTCAGAGTTAGACAGTGAGAGAGAGACAGAGAGAAAGGTCTTCCTTCCGTTGGTTCACCCCACACAATGGCCGGCGCACTGCGCTGATCTGAAGCTGGAAGCCAGATGCTTCCTCCTGGTCTCCCATGTGGGTGCAGGGCCCAAGCACTTGGGCCATCCTCCACTGCCTTCCCGGGCCACAGCAGAGAGCTGGCCTGGAAGAGGAGCAACCGGGACAGAATCCAGCGCCCCAACCGGGACTAGAACCTGGGGCACCGGCACCATAGGCGGAGGATTAGCTTAGTGAGCTGCGACGCCAGCCAACACTATTTATTTATTAAGTGAACAAATTAAAGCGTTTTTAAGATCTGTTTATTTGGGGGCTGACAGTGTGGCATAGCAGGTAAGGCTGCTGCCTGCAGTGCTTGCATCCCATATGGGTGCCTGTTTGAGTCCTGGCTGCTCCACTTCTGATCTATCTCTCTGCTATGGCCTGGGAAAGCAGTAGAAGATGGCCTAAGTCCTTGGGCCTCTGCACCTGCATGGGAGACCCGGAAGAAGCTCCTGACTCCTGACTTCGGATCAGCCAATTGGGGAGTGAACCGTGGGATGTAAGACCTCTCTTTCTCTGCCTCTGCCTCTACTTTGTAACTCTGACATCCAAGCAAATAGATTTTTTTTTTTTTTTGACAGGCAGAGTGGACAGTGAGAGAGAGAGACAGAGAGAAAGGTCTTCCTTTGCCATTGGTTCACCCTCCAATGGCCGCTGCGGCCAGCGCACCGCGCTGATCCGAAGGCAGGAGCCAGGTGCTTCTCCTGGTCTCCCATGGGGTGCAGGGAATAGATCTTTTTTTTAAAAAAATGATTATTTATTTTATTTGAAAGTCAGAGTTACACAGAGAGAGGAGAGGCAGAAAGAGAGAGGGGAGGAGAGACAGAGAGAGACAGAGAGATCCTCCATCTGTTGGCTTACTCTCCCAATGGCAGCAATGTTCAGGCCTGGGCCAGGCCGAAAATAGGAGCCAGAGCTTCATCCTAGTCTCCTACTTGTTTACAGGGGCCCAAGGATTTGGGCCATATTCCAGTGCTTTCCCAGGCACATTAGCAGGGAGCTAGATCTGAAGTGGAGCAGCTGGCACTTCAACCAGCATCCATAGGGGATGCTTGTGCAGCAGGTGGTGGCTTTACCCACTATGCCACAGCATGTGCTGCTAAAGCATTTTATATGACTACAAAAGCAAAGAAAATTTCCATTAATTTTGACACTATTTATAACAAAGAAATTAGATGTCACACATCTGAATTCCTCACCCCCTTTTCTTCTTATCTGGTCACATGATCTCCCATACCTGGGATGAGTGATATGTGTATCATTATATTAGAATATCTTGATTCTTCAGTATATTTGAAATTGCAGGTATTTTCATTTCAATTACTTACCTTTTATCATTAAATTATTTTGTTTTTTAAAATGTTTGACTAGCAAGCAATACTTGTTTCATGTTACTTATACATTTTGATGGAGTACACAGCAATATTTCAACACACATACGTAGTGTAAACCAATCAAAGTAGACAGGCTTTTCATTATCCTGTCACCTTGTGTATGTTTGTAACCCACCAGCTCCTCTCTTCCCTGCTTTATACAATCCATAATCATGAACTGTAGTCTATAGTGCTATGGAACACAAGAACTTGGTACTTCCATTTGATCATATTATCCAACCTCCCTCTATCCCCATTCTTCCACCCTTCCTAACATGTAGTAATGACTATTCTAAGCTCAGGCTACCTATTTTGCTTTAGCTTCCATATATGAGAAAGAAAATGTGATATTTGTCTTACTATATCTGGTTTTCTTTTTTGTATAATGATCTCCATTATCTGCAAATGCTATGAATTCATTCTTTTTTTTAAAAAATTATATATTTGAAAGGCAGAGGTACAGAGAGAATGAGTTGGGGTGGGGTGGTCCATCTGCTGGTTAACTCTCCAGATGGCCACATTGCTGGAGCTGAGCTGATCCAAAACCAGGAGCCAGGAGCTTTGGCCAGTTGCAGGGACCCAAGGACTTGGGCCATCTTCCATTGCTTTCCCAGGCCATAGCAGAGAGCTGGATCAGAAGTGGAGCAGCCAGGACTCAAAGTGGCGCCCATATGGGATGTCAGCACTGCAGGTAGCGGCTTACCTGCTATGCCACAGCACCAGCCCAATTTCATTCTTTTTATGGTTCAAGAATATTCCATTATGTATACATACCATATTTGATTAATCCATTCATCCATTGATGGGCATTTAGGTATATTTCATATCTTGGTTGTGGTGAATGTTGATGCAATGAACCAGAGTTCAGATATGTCACATATGTTGATTTCATTTTCTGCAAATGTATAACCAGTAGTGGGATGACTGGATCAAATGGTAGATCTATTTTTAGTTTTTTGAAGACTTCAGTATTGTTTTTCATATAGTTGTACTAATTTGTATTCTCACTAACAGGTATGTGTTCCCTTTTCTTCATAGTTATCAGCATTTGTTATTTTTCATCTTTTTGATAGTAGCCATTCTAACTGGGGTGTGATGATACCTCATTTTGGTTTGATTTGCATTTCCCTGATGGCTAGGAAATTGAATGAATTTTTGTCTTTGTTGGCCACTTGTATTTCTTTTGAGAACTGTATTTTCAAATGCTTTGCCCATTTTTTCATTGGATTGCTTATTTTGTTGTTGAGGTTTTGAGATATTTCTGCATTCTAGATATGAATCTGTTTTTAGGCAGTTTACAAATACAGTATCTTATTCTCTTCATTGTCTCTTCACTTTTGATTGCTTCCTTTGCTGTGCTTAAGTTTCTTAGCTTGTTTCTTTTTCTTCTGTTTCCTGTGCTTTTGGGATCGTATTTAAAAAAAAAAAAAAAAAACTATTTTCTGTTCCAGTATCTTGACGAGTTTCACCTCTGTTTTCTTCTAGTATTTTCATAGTTTGAGGTCTTACATTTAAGTTTTTAACCCATTTTGAGTAGATTTTTAATAGGGTGAGACATATGCTAAGGTTTAAATCTTCTGCATGCAGACGTGCAGTTTTCCCAGTACCACTTATCACACAGATCATCCTTTCTCCAATGTATCTTTTTTGTGATTTTCTCAAAGATCAGTTGGATATAGATGTATTGATGCATTTATTGGCTCTCTATTCTATTCCATTTGTCTTTGTGTTTGTTTTTACACCAAGTTCCATAGCTTTGAATTATGTCTTGAAATCTGATATTGTGATGTCTTCAGCTTTGTTCTTTTTTCATGATCGATTTTTCTATTTGGGGTCTTTTGAACTACCCTATGCATTTTAGGATTTTTTCTATCTCCATTTAGAATCTCTTCAGTATTTTGAGGAAGACTGCTTTGAATCTGTAAATTCCTTTGGAAATTATGGACATTTTAATAATAACATTAATTTTTCCAACCTATGAACTTCAGAGGTATTTCCATTTTTTGCATTTCTTCAATTTATGTCATCAGTGTTTTGCAATTTCAGTGTAGAAATATAACTTATTCCAAAGCATTTTAATATTGTTTGTAGCCAGTATGAATAGGGTTACTCATAATTTCTTTTTCAGTGAGTTCTTCATTTGTGTGTGAAAATTCTAATATTTGTGTGTTAATTTTATACCTGCAACTTTACTATTTCATTTATTAGTTCTAATAGTCTCATGGTGAAGTTTTAGGTTTCTGTCTATATAAAATCATGTCATATGTAACCACCCGTAATTTGGCTTACATTTCTTTGATATGTATGCTTTTCATTTACTTCTCTTGCCTATTAGCTCTGGCTTCCAGTACTATTGAATAACAGTGGTGAGAGTGCTCATCTTTGTGTGGTTTCATATCCTGTAGGAAATGCTTTCAGCTTTCTCTTGTTCCATATGATATTGGCTGTGCATATGTTATAGATAGCCTTTGTTATGTTGAGTTTCTTTCTTCTATACTTTTTGTTTAATGTCTTTATAACCACAATTGGATAACTTTATTGAATTTTTTTCTGTATTTAATGAGAGGATCATGTAATTTCTTTTCCTTGATTCTGTTGATGTGGTATATTACATCTATTGATTTGCATATGTTGCACCATCTCTGAAAGCTTGTGAAATATCCCACTTGATCATGGTGAATGAACTTTGTAATGTGCTGTTGGATTTGATTTTCTAGGATTTTGTTGAGAATTTTTATATCTATTACCACAGATCTTGGCAAAGAGTTTTTGTCTTTTTGTGTCTTTCTCTGATTTTGGAATCAAGACATGTTCGCCTCAAATAATGATTTTATGAGTTCCCTCTGTTTAAATTCTTTGGGATAGTCTGAGAATAATTGTTATTAATTCTTCCTTAGATGGTTGTTTAACTCTTTCTCCAAATTTGGAGTTTTCAGCTATTATTTAATTAGATATATTTTGTATTGCTTTCTTTACCCTTAAGGATCTCTGGAATTTTTTTTTCTTTTTTCTTTATTTATTTAATAAATGTGAATTTACAAAGTGTTGCAGTTGATTTCTCAACAATATTGCAGTGGATTCGTTTCTGAGAGGAGGAGCATGGTGGGGGCAAGATCTCCGGAGTCACCACACAGACCCCGGGAGGCGGGTGAAAGCGGGCTTGAGGCAAGCAGCCTGCAGACTCATTTATTTCAGTTAGCACAACAGCTTATATAGTCAAGACCAGCCAATCCTGTCAAGGGGCAGTCTATACCCCAACCAATCACAGCCTGTTGCCAGTCAGGCTCTTGTTGCCAGGCAGTTGCTGAAACCATCCAATCACGGCCTGCCGTCAGGCTCTGTTGTCATGTGGTTTCTGAAGCCATCCAATCATGGCCTGTTGCCAGGCAGTTTCTGTTGTCAGCGGCCATCTTGGCATGAACTTTTCACCTCAGCGGCCATCTTGATATAAACTTTTCACTTCATTCCACCACAACAAAGTGCAACTTTTGCATTGTTGTGGCTTCTGCCCCACAACCTCCCTCCCTCCCACAGCCCTCCCCTCTCCCACTCCCTCTCCCATCCCACCCTTCGAGTTTCATTTTCAATTATCTTTATATACAGAAGATCAACTTAGTATATACTAAGCAAAGATTTCAACAGACTCACACAACTATACAAGGTATAGAGCATTGTTCGACTAGTAGTGTTATCTTTAACTCACATAGTAAAACACATTAAGGACAGAGATCCTACATGGGAAGCATGTGCCCAGTGACTCCCATTGTTGATTTAACAATTGACACTCTTATTTATGACGTCAGTAATCACTCGAGGCTCTTGCCATGAGCTGTCGAGTCTATGGAAGTCCCTTGAGTTTACCAACTCTGAACTTGTTTAGTCAAGGCCATATCACAGTGGAGATTCCTTCCTCCCTTCAGAGAAAGGCACCTCCCTCCTTGATGGCCCGTTCTTTCTGCTGGGGTCTTGTTTACCAGGATCTTTCATCTAGGTTGTTTTTGTCACCGTGTCTTGGCTTTCCATACCTGTGAGACTCTCGTGGGCCTTTTAGCCAGATCCGAATGTCCCAAGGGTTGATTCTGAGGCTGGAGTACTGTTTAGGGTGTTTGCCATTCTATGAGTCTGCTGTGTGTCCTGCTTCCCCCACAGGATCATTCTCTCCCTTTTAATTCTATCCTTCATTATTTGCTTACACTGGTCTTATTTGTGAAATCTCTTCAACACTTACCCTATCTTTTTGATCGGTTATATACTTATACTTACAACTTTACCAAAGTTGGTGAGCAAAACATTCCAGAGGCTGTCTTCATTTATATTTATCATTACATTTTTTGTTTGTCTGCTATTATTTCAAATGACCTGTCTTAAGTTCAGATATTCTTTCTTTTCTTTTATCTAGTCAGTTGTTGAAACTGTCAAATGTGTCTTTATCTGATTTATTCAGTTCTTCATTTCCAAGATTTCTGTTTGGTTCTTTATCAAGATCTCTGTCTCTTTGCTGAATTTCTCATTCATATCATACATTTTTTTCCTGGATTCACTCATCTGTCTGCATTCTCTTTTTATTTCTTTGAACATCCTTATAATTATTCTTTTAAATTCATTTTGAGACATTTCATCAATCTCCTTTTTCTTGGAATCCATTATTAACTTAACATTTTTTGGAGGGACATAATATTCCATTTTTCCATACTTCTTATGTCCCTGTATTTATATTGGACTGCCTGACAGATTATTTGTTTCTAATACTTTTAATGAGTGACTTTCCTGGTAAAAAGCTTTTTTCTGAAGACGCATGTTCACGTGTTGGTTTGGTAGCTACATTGGCTTTATTTTTAGTTGGATGCTATTGTACATTCTCCCTGAATCTTCTTCCACAACAATTGATGGCAGTAGCATTGGAGGCATAGGATGTTTTTTCACAAGCTGTAGGGTTACATGGATTTTGGCAGAGGCTCATGGGGTCCCTGGATTGCTGGTTTTCAGTTCACTTTGACTGGGTTTGTAGGGGCTCTGGGCTGTAGTCCTAGAGTGTTGCTTGGCTATTCACATTGGCAGGAGCCTGGCCAGGATTTTTACAGAGCTAACTCAAAGTCTGACAGGTACATGTGAGACCCTACTATCCCAGCCTAAAGTTTCTAAGTAATGTTTTGGCACCCATCTACATTTACTTCCTCCAAGAAGGCAACCTCTTTGTGTATTGTTACCTGAGGTTGGGAGAGGAATGGAATAATGAGTCCTATGGCCACCTATGTCACAATGATAGATCCCATCTGGAGCCCACAGCATTACCTGACCAGTGTGGAGTAGGATCAAGGCCCAGTTTGCTATGGGCTACCTGCAGTTGAGGTTGACTTATGGCCTGAGACCACCACAACCAACCACGAGTGATGCCGGCTGGGATAAAATTCCAATTGATGGGAGCCATATGTCTCCACTTCAGAAAAACAGGTCCAGAATCCAGAGTGACTATAGGCACCTAGGCTGCCACTAAGCTGGATTGTACCTGAATAGCACAATAGGACCCTGTGCTCTTTTACAGGTGCACACTATATCCATGAGGAGCTAGGGGCCATGCAGACTGAAAGAGTTGCCTGTCCACTTAATGCTGGAGCATGTCTGGAGACCTGCCTGTGGGTACTTCCCTGCTTATAGTGGCTTCTGGTCTCTTTTTGATGCTGGGTCTCACCACAGTGAGACTGAGCACTGAATTTCAAGTCAAAGCTCTGAGCTTACTTTTCTGTCCTGTGTTGTGATTGAAAACTTCTTCCCCATTTTCTGCCCAAGTTGGGAGAGGCAGTTGAAACAATCCTGTGACCATTCAAGCTAATGCAACACTAAGTTGCACCTAAGTCTCAAATTATAAGCCTCATAGTATTTGGCAGGTCTCCATGATGCCGGTACTTATACAGGTTGAAATGAGTCTGCTCTGCTAGGCTTCAGGTCTCTGCCTGATATTGGGGCAAATACAGAAGCTGTGTCTGTGAGTTCTGGCCTGGATAAAGGGGCTGTTGAGATTTATCTGATGTTAACTCTCTTCACAACAGGCTCAGCTCTGAGCTTCAAAGAAGCTCTCTTCCCCTCCCTAGCAGCTGGAGTTTCACTCCTTGCTATCTGCTAGAGGGTGGAGGGAAGGTGGTGGAGGTAGTCTGTTGGCTGCCCTGGCTGACACTAAGCTGGACTACACCTGAGTCTCATGGTCACTGTGCCCTGCATTGTCTGGGCTTTGTACACCTGAGCCACATGAGGCTGGGTGATGATAGTAGGGCAGATTTAGAAGCTACATATCTGAGCACTGGCCATGGGATGGAGGCCTTCCAGCTTTATCTAATGCTGTATCTCACTGCAGAAGACCTGGATCTCAGCTTCAAAGCAAAATCTTAAATGTGCTTTCCCACCTTACTCCCCAGTGACTGGAGTTTTGGTTTGTTGTATGCTAGAGTTGGGGAGGGGGGTACTGGAGGTGGTTCCTTGGTTGCCTGACTAAGAAGGATCCAGACTGAGTCTGCAAGTACTGGCATGTTGGTAGAGGCTATGGGGCCCCATCAGGCTCTGTGTTTCATCATAAGCAAACCTGGAACTGAGTTTCAGGCTAAGGTCTGAACTTACTGCCCTTCCCATCCCCCAAGTAGGAGGCATCATCTCTCTCCATGGTGTGTAACTGGGAAGTAGAGGAGATGATGCAGCAACTCTTTCCTTCATGTCTTCTTTACTTCATCTTTTCTTAACATTACACCAAACCGGCACTGTGGTCCTTACTTGGCTTCCTTAGCCTTTAAAGATGACTTGGTGCATGAATTGCTGTTCAAATTGGTATCTCTATGGTGAAATGAAAACTTGAGCATCCTTTTCAGCCTGCAGCATCTTGCTCTGCCTTCTAAAATAGATCCTTAAGTCTGTGTGGAAAGCAAGAAAACCACGTTGCAATGTGAGGGCTGGGTAGTCATTCAAAATTACTCTATGTGGAGATCTCTGTTGATTCATCAGCTTGAACACTCAAGATTGAAATTCAAGACCAAGACTATTATAAGTCACTGCTTATTGTGAGCTTCTGGATTGCTTAGGAACAGTAGAACAGAAAAATATAATCAAATAATGCCAAGACTCTAGAGCATTATCCTAGGATGAATTTCCAGGTGTGAGGATAAGATGTGGGAGAGGAAGATTAACAATAGGGAAATATATGGAATAAAATTTGTTTGGAGATGGGCTATGGTATTTTAGGAGGAGGGGGTCATTTTGTAAATAATCATTTTCTCTTCCCACTGAGGCCAATGCCAACCAAAAGAGAATCAGTTAAATGAGCTCCCATGAATGTTCATAGGAATATTATGTATTAGTCTCATTAACATTATTTTTACTAATTTTTTTTACTATTTTTACTAATTTTCACTCATATTATATATTAGTCTCACAGCCATCTGTCTTTCTTAATTCCCATTTCTAAAATAATATTGTATAACCAAAATTTAAACAGCTTTTCACTACTAGTTATCAAAGCAAGAATGAGGTTTGACCAGGGTGGGCTTGGAGGACTTTCCATGTCACAGGATTTCTGCTAAAAATCTCATCAGTTGTATATCTTCTGTATGTATTACAGGGGACTTTAGAAGATCATATCAGGCAAGCAAATAAGATCTTGGAAGCATTTGGAAATGCCAAAACTCTGAGAAATGACAACTCCTCTCGCTTTGTGAGTAATATGATTTAGCGTAGTATCATAGTCTTTAATTTTTAAAATTTGAATTTTAATTAGCTTTTAACAGAATCAGTGTGATTTATAGAGACAGTTCTAAGAAAATATTGATATTCCCTTCCTCCATCCCCCTTTCTCCATTCCACCCTCATTTCTTCTCCCTTTCTTTTTTTTTAAAGTTTTTGAGATAACATATTTTAAATTTACAATATAGTAAAAAGACTTAATACTTCACCAAATAAGAAGTTTAACAAGTAAAAAGCAAAAAGACTCAGTTTAATGGGAATATAGATGATGGCTATAAACAATAATTGAATGGAAAAATGACCATTTCAACTATATATAGTAAATTTTAAAGTAATCGGAGATCATTAAATCCACAGGAGTATGGCATTCTTAACCATTGGTTTGATAAAGGTAAAAAACAAAGTTTTACAAAACTATATTTGCATAATACTGATACATGCATACATTTCTTTTTGTTTTGATTTTCTTTTTCTGAGAAAAATTAGCTCCCACAATAATGGAGAGCATGGCAGTATTATCTTTCTGTGTCCAACTTAGTTCACTCAACATGATGTCCTCCAGGTATATCTATTTTAATGCAAATGGTAGAATTTCATTCTTTTTTATAACTCAATAATATTCCACTGTGAATATATACCACATTTTGTTTATCCATTCATCAACACCTTGGTTGATTCTAAACTTTGGTATTGTGAACAATGCTGCTGTAAACGTGGTAATGCAGGTATATCTTTGATTCACTGTGTTCAAGTCTTTCAGGAGTAGAGTTTCTGAATCTTACGGCAAGTCTATTTCTAGTTTTCTAAGAAATCTCCACACTGTTGTCTACAGTGGCTGAACTAATTTACATTCCCACCAACAGTGTATAAGTGTTCTCCTTTCTAATAAAACTGGACTTCAACAACTCAGTAATCTCTAGATGATAAGGAAACACATGGAGACTGAACAACATGCTTCTAAATGAACAGTGTGTCATAGAAGAAATCAAGAGAAATAAAAAATTTCTAGAAAGAAATGAAGATGACAGTACATCATATAAAAAGTTATGAAATACAACAAACACAGAGTTAAGAGGGAAGTTTACAGCATTCAGTGCCTATGTGAAGAAATTGGAAAGGTACCAAATAAATGAGCTATCAATGCATCTCAAAAATACCAAAAACAAACCTAAAATTAATAGAAGAAAAGAAATTATTAAAGCTGGAGAAGAAATAAACATTGAAAACATAATAATCCAAAAAATTTGTGAAATTAAGAAATGTTTTTTAGAAAAAAATGAACCTAATTGACAGACCAATGGCACAACTAACCAAAAAAGGGAGAAGAGCCTAATCAATAAAATAGGGGATGAAAAAGGAAATGTAACAACAGATACCACAGAAATAAAAAGAATCATCAGAAATTACTACAAAGAGCTGTATGCCAACAAAATTGGAAACCTAGAAGAAATGGACAGATTCCTAGACACATGCAATCTGTCAGAATTAAGTTATGAAGACATAGAAAACCTAGGCAGACCAATAACCAAGATGGAAATTAAATCAATAATAAAGAGCTTCCCAACAAAGAAAAGCCCAGGAACGGATGGCTTCTCTGCTGAATTCTACCAGACGTTTGAAGAAGAACTAACTCCAATTCTTCTCAAGCTATTCAAAACAATTGAAAAAGAAGAAAATCTCCCAAACTCCTCCCATGAAATCTGTATTACCTTAATTCCTAAGCCAGAAAAAAGATGCAACAGAGAAAGAGAACTATAGAGCAATATCCTGATGAACATAGATGCAAAAATCCTCAAGAAAATATTAGCTAATCAAATCCAGCAACACATCAGAAAGATCATTCACCCAGACCAAGTGGGATTTATCCCTGATATACAGGTATGGTTCAACATTCTCAAATCAATCAATGTATTACATTGCGTTAGTAAAATGAAGAACAAAAACCATGTGGTTATCTCAACAGATGCAGAGAAAGCATTTGATAAAATACAACACCCTTCCATGATGAAAACCTTAAGCAAATTGGGTATAGAAGGAACATTGCTCAGCACAATCAAGGCAATTTATGACAAACCCACAGCCAGCATCCTATTGAATAGGGAAACCTAGAAGCATTCCCGCTAGGATCTGGAACCAGACAAGAATTCCCACTCTCACCATCGCTATTTAATATAGTACTAAAAGTTTTAGCCAAAGCCATTAAGCAAGAGAAAGATATCAAGGGATGCAAATTGGAAAGGAGGAAATAAAATTATCCCTATTTGCAGATGACATGATGCTTCATATAGGGGATCCAAAAAAAATCCACTGAGAGACTACTGGAACTCATAAAAGAGTTTGGTAAAGTAGCAGGATATAAAATCAACACAGAAAAATCAGTAGCCTTTGTATACACAGACAATGTCATGGCTAAGAAAGAACTTTTTTTTTTTAACTTTTATTTAATAAATATAAATTTCCAAAGTACAGCTTATGGATTACAATGGCTTCCCCCCCATAACGTCCCTCCCACCCGCTACCCTCCCCTTTCTCACTCCCTCTCCCCTTCCATTCACATCAAGATTAATTTTCAATTCTCTTTATATACAGAAGATCAGTTTAGCATACATTAAGTAAAGATTTCAACAGTTTGCTCCCACACAGAAACATAAAGTGAAAAATACTGTTTGAGTACTAGTTATAGCATTAAATCTCAATGTACAGCACACTAAGGACAAAGATCCTACATGAGGAGTAAGTGCACAGTGACTCCTGTTGTTGACTTTACCAATTGACACTCTTGTTTATGGCCTCAGTAATCACCCTAGGCTCTTGTCATGAGCTGCCAAGGCTATGGAAGTCCCCTGAGTTCACCAACTCTGATCATATTTAGACAAGGCCATGGTCAAAGTGGAAGTTCTCTCCTCCCTTCAGAGAAAGGTACCTCCTTCTTTGATGACCTGTTCTTTCCGCTAGGATCTCACTCACGGAGATCTTTCATTTAGGTTGTTTCCCCCACCCCCCCACCCCAAGTGTCTTGGCTTTACATGCCTGAAATACTCTCATGGGCTTTTCAGCTGGATCCGCATGCCTTAAGGGCTGATTCTGAGGCCAGAGTGCTGTTTAGGACATCTGCCATTCTATGGGTCTGCTGTGTATCTCACTTCCCATGTTGGTTCGTTCTTTCCCTTTTTTATTCTATCAGCTAGTATTTGCAGACACTATTCTTGTTTATGTGATCCCTTTGATTCTTAGTCCTATCATTATGATCAATTGTGAACAGAAATTGATCACTGGGACTAGTGAGATGGCATTGGTACATGCCACCTTGATGGGATTGAATTGGAATCCCCTGGTATGTTTCTAACTCTACCGTTTGAGGTAAGTCAGCTTGAACATGTCCCGAATTGCAGATCAGTCCCATTCACAGTTGCTCCAAAAAGAATCAAATACCTTGGAATAAATTTAACCAAGGATTTCAAAGATCTCTATGATGAAAATTAAAAAAAAATCAAAGAAAGAAGTAGAAAAAGACATTAAAAAATGGAAAAATCTTCTATATTCATGAATCAGAAGATCAATATCATCAAAATGTTCATACTACCAAAAACAATTTACAGATCCAGTGCAATCCCCATCAAAATATCAGTGACATTCTTTGCAGATCTAGAAGAAATTCATATGGAACCACAGGAGACCCTGAATAGCTATAGAAATCTTACACAACAAAAACAAAGCTGGAAGCATCACAGTACCTGATTTCAAGACATACTACTGGGTGGTTATAATCAAAATAGCCTGGTACTGGCACAAAAACAGACTTGTAGACCAACGGAATAGAATAGAAAATCCAGAAGTCAATCCATAGATCTACAACCAATTTACCTTTGACAAAGGAGCTAAACTCAATCACTGGGGTGAGGACAGTCTATTTAACAAATATGGTGCTGGGGAAACTAGATTTCACATGCAGAAGTATGAAACAAGACCCCTACCTTATACCATACACAAAAATTTGCTCAAAATGGATCAAAGACCTAAATCTACATCCTGATACTGATGATCCTGACCATTAGAGAATATTTGGGAAACCCAGAAAACATTGGCATAAGGAAAGACTTCTTGCAAAAGACCCCATAAGCACAGGCAATCAGAGCCAAAATTGACGAATGGGGTTATATCAAGCTGAGAAGCTTCTGCTATGCAAAAGAAACAATAAGCAAAGTGAAAAGGCAACCCACAAAATGAGAAAAAAGATCTGAAAACTACACAACTGATAAAGGGTTAACATCCAGAATCTATAGAGAGTTCAAGAATTTCAACAAACACAAAACAAAAGTTCAATTAAGAAATGAGCAAAGGACTTGAACAGGCATTTTTCAAGAGAGGAAATCCAAATGGCCAACAGACACTTGAGAAAATGCTCAGGATCATTAGCCATCAGGGAAATGCAAATGAAAACCACAATGAAGTTTTTCACCTCACTCTGGTTAGAATGGCCCACATACAGAGGTCAACAAATGAAAACTGCTGGTGATAATGTGGGGAAAAAGGTACCTTGATACACCGTTGGTAGGAAAATAAACTGATGCAACCACTGTGGAAGAAAGTATGGTGATACTTCAGAAACCTGAATATAGACCTACCAGCCATCCACTCCTGAGAATTTACCCAAACCAAAATAAACCAGTATATGAAAGTTATCTGTACTCCCATGTTCATTGCAGCACAATTCACAATAGCCAAGATATGGAATCATCCCAGATGTGCATCAACTGATGAATGGATAAAGAAATTATGGTATATATACACTATAAAGTACTACTCAGCTGTAAAAAAACGAAATACTGTCTTTTGCAATAAGATGGTCACAACTGGAAACCATTATGCTTAGTAAAATACGCAGTCTAAAAAATACAGATATCATGTTTTCTCTAATCAGAGGTAATGAATAGAGTACATGAAATATAGTGTATTGAAGTGAAATAGACATTTTGAGAATCAATGATGATTTATAGCTCTTGTCTTTTTCATTGAATAAGAGTTTTGTTTTGCTTTGTTTTGTTTTCTATTTATATTATTTGTTGAACTCTTTTATTTAGGGTAGCATTAACTATATGAGTGTCAAGTGTACTAATTAATTAAGAGTGGAAATACAAGAGGGAGGGGGAGGAAGTGTTGGAATATGGCTGGGAGGGATGTTGGGGGGGAAGTGCCTCTCTGTTCCTATAATGCAATAAAGGAAATATATGAAATTTGAATAACTTAAATAAAATATAAATTTTTAAAAAAATGTTCTCCTTTCTCCAGATCCTCTCCAGCATTTGCTACTCTTTGCTTTTTGGATTTTAGCCATTCTAACAGGAGTGAGGTGATACCTCATTGTGGTTTTGATTTGCATTTATCTAATGGCTAGTGCTATTGAGCATTTTTTTCATGTATTTGTTGACCAAATATATTTTTTCCTTTTAGAATTGTTTATTGAATTCCTTCACTCATTTCTCAACTGGATTGGTGTTTTTTTATTGTTGAGGGTTTTTTTTTTTTGAAAGATTTATTTTATTTATTTGAAAGGCTGAATTAGAGGGAAAGAGAAAAGGAGAGGTAAATGGAGAGAGGTCTTCCATCCACCTGCTCCCCAAATGGCAGCAATGGCTAGGGCTGGACTAGGCCAAAGCCAGCAGCCAGGAGCTTCTTCTGGGTCTTCTGGGTGTCAGTTTGCAGGAACCCAAGAACTTGGGTCATCCTCTGCTGCTTTTCCAGGCACGTTAGTAGGGAGCTGGGTCAGAAATGGAGCAGCCAGGACTCAAACTGGCATCCATATGGGATGTTGGAGCTGGGGTGGCAACTTAACCTGCTTAACACGCCACGGGGCATGACCATTTTTTTTTTTTTAAGTTGGTGATTAATCTTTTGTCAGATAGGTGGTTTGTAAATTTTTTTTATTCTTTTTTTTTTTTTTTTTTTTTTTTTTTTTTTGACAGGCAGAGTTAGACAGTGAGAGAGAGAGACAGAGAGAAAGGTCTTCCTTCCATTGGTTCATCCCCAAAATGGCCACTATGGCCAGCGTGCTGCGCTGATCCGAAGCCAGGAGCCTGGTGCTTCCTCCTGGTCTCCCATGTGGGTGCAGGGCCCAAGCACTAGGGCCATCCTCCACTGCCTTCCCGGGCCACAGCAGAGACCTGGACTGGAAGAGGAGCAACCAGGACAGAACCAGCACCCCAACCGGGACTAGAACCGCAGGCAGAGGATTAGCCTAATGAGCCACGGTGCTGGCCAATTTGTTTTTCGTTCTGTTGAATGTCTTCACTCTATCGATTGTTTCCTTTGCTCTGCAAAGCTTCTGAGTTTAATGTAGTCCTATGTTTTTAGTTTTGCTTTTGTTGCCTGCACTTTGAGGGTCTTAACCAAGAAGTCATCCCCTACACAAGTAACTTGAAGTGTTTTCCCTACATTTTTTTTCCAGCAACTTCATAATCTCAGGATTTAAATTTAGGAGTTTAACTCATCTTGGGTTGATTTTCACATATGGCAAGAGGTATAGATCTAATTTCATTCATCTACATTATATATATATATATTCTTTATATATATGTATATATGTGTGTGTATATATATATATATATATATATACTGTAGAAATTTTGCCAGCACCATTTTTGAAGAGATTATCTTTATTCCACAGTATGGTCTGAGCACTTTCATCAAAAATCAGTTGGCTGTATGTATGTGAATTAATTTCTGGGCTCCCTTTTCTGTTCCGTTGATCTAAGTATAGGTTATGTCAGTTTCAAGCTGTTTTAATTACTATAGCCTTTTAGTATGCTATGAGGTCAGGTATTGTGATGCCTCTAGCTTGATTTTTCTTGTTCAGGATGGCTTTGGCTAGTCTGGTTCTTTTGTGATTCTTTATGAATGTTAGGATTGCTTTTTCTAATTCTATGAAGAATATCATTGGTATTTTTGACAGGGATTTCATTGAATCTGTAGATTGCTTTAGGTTCTATAGACATTTTTATGGTATTGATTCTTCCAACCCATGAGGAAGGAATATCTTTCTAGTTTTTGTGTCCTTAATAACTTCATTCATCAACGTCTGATAATTTTCATTGTAGAGATATTTTATTTCTTTGGTTAAATTTATTCCCAAATATTTGATTTTTTGTGGCTATTGTGAGTGATATTTCTTTCTTGACTTTTATTGAGTTCATTATTAGCATACAAAAAATCTATTTTTATGTATTTATTTTGCAATCTGCAACTTTATTGAAATGGATTATCAATTTTCACAGCTTTTTGGTGGATTGTTTTAGTTTTTTTCACATATAACATGATGTCATCTGCAAATGTAGATAATTTGACTTTCTCTTTTCCAATTTTGATGTTCTTTATTTCTTTCTCCTCCCCAATTGCTAAAACTTCTAGTATTATATTAAATAATAATGGCAAAAGCAGACAATATTGTCTTGTCACAGATCTAAGTATTATATTCAAGATTATATTGGCTGTTGGTTTGTGATATGCAGCCTTTATAATTTTAATGACCATTCTTTGCATACCTAATTTCTGGATGGTTTTTATCATGGAGTGGCATTGAATATATCAAATGCTTTCTCTGCATGTTTTGAAATGACCCTTATGGCTTTTGGCCTTCATTCTGTTGTTGCAATTTATGACATTTATTGATTTGCAAATGTTGAAGCACCCTTCCATTTCTGGGATAAATCCAACTTGATTATGATGTATGATCTTTTTGATGTGATTTTGGACTCAATTACTCAATTTGCTGGTATTTTGTTGAGAATCTTTGCATCTATGTTCATTAAAGATATAGGCCTATAGTTTTCATGTCATATATTTGGTTTCATATCAAAGTAACACTAGCATCATAAAAATAATTAGGCAGAGTTCAATCCTGCTCAATAGTTTGCAATAATTTAAAGAGTACTGGAGTTGCTTCCTCTTAGACTATTTTGTATAATTCAGTAGAAAAGCCATCAGGTCCTGGACTTTCCCCTGATGGAAGACTTTTGATTACTGCTTCAATTTCATTGCTTGTTATGGATCTGCTTAGGTTGCCTATATCTTCTTGATTTAATCTTGGTAGGATATATGAAGCCAGGCCTATTTAACTGCCTCTGGCATTCTGATATAGGAATTATCATCTCTGGAAAAGATTTCTGCCCCCAGTGGATACTGTCTTATGAATTTTCTTTGAGAAGCAAGGGTGTGTTTCTATTATTTATACCAACTACCAAGGCTAGTCCTACAATCATTCTGGTTTCTCGACATTAACTGGTCCCATCTCATCTCAAAGGTTGCATTTTTTTCTTAACTTTTGGGAAAGTAGTTTCTTTGGTAGTTTGTATATTTTTATAATGAAGACACTGTAATGGTTGGAAAGTTTGGAAGGTGACTGTGTTCTGTGCCCATCCAGGGAAAATTAATCAGAATGCATTTTGGTGCCAATGGTATGCTGTCTTCTGCAGACATCGATATCTGTAAGTACTTATTGTACTGACTATTTTCTTTTAAATTTTGTAACAACTTCTAAGTGTGAATTTTTAACCATTTCTCATTGTGCAGATTTACTTGAAAAATCTCGAGTGATTTTCCAGCAGGCTGGAGAGAGGAACTACCATATATTCTATCAAATTCTGTCTGGAAAAAAAGAGCTTCATGGTAAGTGTAGGATTCTGGAGCTGAGAATCATTGCAGAATGAAAGAGAGAAGACAGACTTCTAGGACTGAAACACTTATTTCAGTAATTCTGTTAGCCTCTTTAAAACTCAGTGTATTCATCTGAGCACTTTTTTATTTGTAGAGAGCAAGTGCCAAAAGTTTTCTTCAAGTTCATAGTGAAAGAAAGAAGAATGTTTGAAAATGGGTGGGCTGCCCAACAAAATTAAATGAGTGTGCATGGTGTGTGTGTTGGTGGAAAGATATTAGAGTCACTTGTGTAGCATAGACAAAAGGTTGCAGGAGGGAGATGTTAGCATGGTTTGTAGTGGCCCATGGAAGTTTCACAGAGAAGTGGGGGCTTGGGGGAACATGAAGATTTAATCAGGTGGAGTGAAGAATGGAAGGAAGTTGCAGAAGGAGAAGCAGTGTATACATGTCAAGAAAAGGACATGCAAGATCAGGGAGCAAAGAAACCCAGGTGATGGGAAGAAACCACTTACCTGGAGGAATAGTGGAGATTTTATTCTGGTGGTTATTCAGGGAGTTGAGAGGATGTCCATTTGCGTCTGTGCATTGTGAATGTGAATGTGGAGTGGAGTAATAAGAGGTCATGATTTATTGGTGACAGTGTGTGGGATAGTTAAGCTGCTGTGATGATCAGGAGCTAGAAATCTTAGAGAAAAGCAATGGTAATAGTCCCAGTAGGAAATGACAGACAGTTGTCGAAGATAACAGATATGGCAATGGGGGATCTGGGGGACAGATTCAAAGAAAAACAAGATAGGTGTTGACTGTGAGTGGCATTTTAAAGGTATTACAGTTGAGATATGGCATTGAGGATAACAATTCTCCCACTAGAGTGAATGTAGGATGAGGTTGCAGATACAGACTAGCACACTGATAGCAAAACCCCTCCCAGTTCATTATGCTTATTAGCATAAATCAGATAGTATTTTGCCTACTTGTTGTACAACTCCAAAATGCCTTCAACGGGGTGGATAAAGATCTGAAAACTGGAGAATTATCAGCCATGGGTGTAATACGGGATATATAAATAGCAGAAGTTCTTCTCTTCATTTTCCTTCCACTTAAACCTGGAGCAACAAAAATAACACTTGTTTTTTGATCTTCCCTTGCTTAACCCTGTGAAATCTAATATTTGTCAAAAAATTTGGGCATCTGACCCAAAGGATTCAATGTGGGTACCAGAAGCCATCACATCACATTCTTTAGAGGATCTCTATTTGCTAATAGAGCTGTCTAAAGCTTTTGGTCTGCTATGGAAGATGCATGTTCATACTGAATTCATGTATCTTGTTGAGTCCTAGGCCCTGCTCAGATTAATTACTATGGAAATGCTGACATCTGGTGGTCTGAAAAGAATATTGTAGTTCACTTGCTTTTAGTGTCATATTGTTTTGGGAGACATTTAAAAGTGATTGGGAAATCTTTCCACTCATTTTTGCCAAAGAGTTTCAGAGCATTTTGAAGATGGCTGTAGGAGGATGTGTGTTGTAAATATGAATATTTGTTTAAGTTTCTTGAAATGTGAGAAAGAAGTGACCTGTACAAAAAGGAAGACCAGGCATGGTCAGGTATTCTTAAAGAAAATTGTGAATTATAGTCAAGCATTGGTGATGAGAAGAAATAGGAAATATTTGGAAACTAAAATAGCTGAATAAGCTTAGGAAACATCTTCTATAATATTTTGATTTTAGTTAATAACAAGGTACTGTGCACCTGAAAATTGCTAATTAAGTGTTATTTAAAATGCTTTCACCACAAATAAAAAATAGTAATTTTGTGAAGTAATGGCTATGATAATTAGATGGATTCTACAATGTGTACTCATCAAAATATCATGTCTTATTCCATCAATATATATACTTTTTATTTATTAAATAAAATATGTAAAATCACTTTTAAAGTTATACATTTTTATTATTTATATTTCTATCAAAATACATGTATTTTCTTGTACTTCTGTTGAGTGAGCCCATTTTCTTAAAAGATTTTTTAAGATGTATTTATTTATTTGAAAGGCAGAGTTATAGAGAGAGAGGGAGAGACAGTGAGGGAAAGAGAGAGAGAGATCTTTCATCTATTGATTTTCTCCCCAAATGTCTTCAATAGCCAGGGCTGGGCGAGGCCAAAATCAGGAACCAGGAGCTTCTTCCGGGTCTCCTACATGGGTGGCAAGGGCCAAAGGACTTGGGCTATCCTCTGCTGCTTTCCCAGGTGCATTAGTAGGGAGTTGGATGGGAAGTAGAGCAGCTGGGACTCAAATCTGTGCCCATATGGCATGCTGGCATTGCCGGTGCCAACTTTACCTTCTATGCCACAACACCTACCCCAATTTAATTTTAAAGATTGAGTAACAGAGGAGAGACACAGAGAGAAAAGAGATCTTCCACCCACAGATTGAGTGCCCAAGTGGCTGCAACAGACAAGTCTTGGCCAGGCTGAAGCCATGAGCCAAGAACTGCTCCAGGTTTCCCACATGGGTCACAGATTCCCAAGCACTTGTGCCATCATCTGCTGCCTTCCCAGGCACATTAGCAGGAAGCACCCAAAATGTGAATTGGCACTCTGTTATTGGATGCCAGTGTGCAAGTGATATCTTACCTTGCTCACCACAATGCCAGGTGCTAATTTTACTTTTTAAGTTTTATAGAACAAATTTATTGAAGTGTTATTGAACTGAAATGAACTACATGTGTTTGAAGTGTACAATTGGTAAATATTGACATATGTATATATATGTATGAAATTATCCCCTTAGTCAAGTTAATACAGGTTATCTGTTCAAGTTTTCTTCATGATCTTTTATAATCCCTCCATCCTGCCCCTTTTCACTCATTGCAGCTCTTTAAGCCCCAGCCTAGGCAACCACTAATATACTTTCTGGCAATGTAGATTAGATGACATATTCTAGAATTTCATAAAATGGGATTATATTGTATACACAAGGATATTTTTTAAAGTTTCTGGAAAATGGAATTAAAAGATGCATTTATTTTTGGTGCAAGAAAAATGTGAAATGCATGCAGATTTTTTTCATAGCATGCATTTTCCATGAGCCATTTAAAGAATCCTACTACTTGTTTTTTTTTGGGGGGGGGGCTTGGCTTGGCTTATTTCACACAAGATTTTGAAATTTCTTTTCAGAATATCTATTCACAGTTCATTCTTTTGTCTGTATCAATATACTGCAGTTACTTCATTGAACCACTCATGGATATTTGTCTTATTTGCAAATAAAGCTTCTAAGAACATTCATTATTACTAACTGCATTTTCTGTTTGTTTTTTTTTCCTGAGATTTAGGGTCCAGGACAATAGATTTTCATTTCACTGAGAGATAAGCAGACAAACAAGATTAACTGAATGAAACTTCATTGGGAACAAGTGTTGGGCAGGAGGTTAATGTAATCTGTCAGTCAGTTGATGATGTGTTGCTGCCAACCTGCCCTGGTTTCAGCCTACATTAGTTTCCTGACCAGGGGATCATGTCCGGAATCCTAGGCAAATCAGAGTTGCAATGTTGAACACAGTGGCTGATTTGCAGATCTCTTGAAATTCATTCTCAGACTTCTGATAGCAAGGTTGTGAAGTGACAGAGATACACTGCTAAGGTTTTCTGGGTACAAGCCCCAGGATCTGGCTGCTTCCTAGCCTTTGAAGTTCAGCTCTGTTCTACAGAATATTTTACCAAACATTATTTTGTCCTTGGGCCCTCAGCCATGAACCTCCGTCAAATTCCTGTGTCAAAGTTTTGGCAACACACATTATCTGGGTTTTTTTGTTTGTTTGTTTGTTTTTGTTTTTGTCTTATACCAGTTGAAGCTGCTACAATTGAATCTGCTTTGGAATTCACCAGCCTGTTCTCCTGAGAGGCATGGACACATGATGGACAAGTTATTAGAGGGAAAAAATTGATTGCAAAAGTTTGGGTCTAGAATTTGGATATTATTTGGGCTTGTTTACAAGTATGCTATAAGCTGTAAGAGTAAAGTGTCACCATTGGTCAATTATTTTCTCAGGCCTTGAGGATTTCTTTAAGCTGTCTAATGGATGTTTTTCCCACTGTAGACATGCTCCTGGTGTCTGCAAATCCCTCTGACTTTCACTTTTGCTCCTGTGGAGTAATTACTCTGGAGAGCTTGAATGACATTGAAGAATTGCTGGCCACACAAGTAAGGATTGTTAGTTGTCAAAGCAAAGTCTCCAAATAACAATGAGAAATGAAAGAAAGCATCTTAGAGTTTGAGTCTGCATAAAATATCTAAAGAAATGGCCTTGCTTCCCTTGTGTGTTAAAGGGCTGCTTCTGTTTTCTTATTTATTGTAAAAGCATATGTTGTTAGTATAGTAACTTTAGACCACATGAAAAGTAGAATGATGTTTCAGCTCAGTGGGCAGTACTTTTTTTAAT
Organism: Oryctolagus cuniculus; assembly: GCF_964237555.1. Taxonomy (NCBI): domain Eukaryota; kingdom Metazoa; phylum Chordata; class Mammalia; order Lagomorpha; family Leporidae; genus Oryctolagus; species Oryctolagus cuniculus. Next base: position 64,225,693 of record NC_091435.1, on the reverse strand, counting down.
CTGATGTATATGTTTACAGTCTATTTCTATCTATTTGAGATCCCATTTGTATAGTCATTATGATGAGCACATGGTTTTTGTAAAAGATTGTAATCACATTGCATACCTTTAAGGTTCACATATGGAGTTTGCTTTTCCAACTTAGTCATAAGTACTTCAAGTGCCATTAAAAACTCTTCATAAACATTTAAATGAATGTTTAATTTTTATCAGGCATTTGTTCTTTTGATTATTGAGCCATTCTCTTATTATTAGACTCAAATATTTTTGATCTTCCTACTCTCCTCCCTTCCCCTCACACACACACTATGGTAGACATCTCTGTAGATAAAATTTTTTTCTGTATATCAGATTTACCTTTTGTTAGACTGTTAACAGTGAAATTAAAAGGTGAGGATTGTGTATTTTTTGTCTCTTGATACATACTTTAAATTAACCACTATAAAGATTACACCATTTTTTACCCTATTAGAGAATATGACAAAGCACATCATGCTAAGCGCAGTAGTTCCTTAGGAGGTAATTCTATGGTGATATTGAAATCGGAGATGACCCCCTAAAATTTGTACTAAAATGTGGCCCCTTCGAGTTCCCCAGAAGCACCACATATGCTACCAGAATTTGGGGTGCCATACGATTTCACCATATGCTTATTAATAAATCCCCAATATTAATAAGCCTGAGAGGGTTCTTGCCTAATATTTAGAGAAGAATTCTAAATACCAGCACAGATAAACGAGGCAGCAAGGTACATTTTAAGCCTTTATTTAGTGAGAAAGATGCATAGAAGAGTGAGAGCTTTATTTAAGAGAGAGAGGTAAATCTGGGTTCATGCTGAGACCCAGGAACCAGCCACATAGAGGAGCTTCTAGGTCAGGAAGCCTAGAGGCGCAGGGCTACAGCAAGCCCCCCTCCTGGCAAGAGGCCAGGGCCGAAGAGAACGGCAGGACACACCGTGTCCAGGCTTTTCACCCACTTCCAAAGGGGAGTTGTTGGAGTTGTTAACCTGATTGGCTGGTGGGCACCCAGGTGTGGCCAGGAAGAGGGATGAGGTCACACAGGGCCGTGGTGAAGGTATCAGATAGGGCGTGAGGTCACACAGGGGCATGGAGAAGATGTGGTCTTCCAGCTCACAGACCTAATTGATTTTAACCTGTATGCCTGCCCACTTCAATATGATTTTTCTTTTCTTAAAACTTCCTTGAATTTATCTTTGAGTTGCATCTTTTCTGGAAAAAAGTCAGAATATGTGATATCACAGAACTCAGCAAGCCAGCAAATATAGTACTTTCTGCCATGATCATGAACAGCAAAATAACTGACCTCCTATAGCTATTTAATGATCATTATTGGAGAGAAGAGACGAGTCATAGGCAATGAGGGAAAGTTCTGAACCTACTAGAAATGAAGCAAGCTAGTCTTTCCTTCTTATTTTTTAAAATGGATGAGCAGGCTACAGGTGACTGACAATAGGACTGATTTGCAATGCTTTGAACAGGGCTGTCACATCTTCACTCTGTCCCATCCCTGCCAGCCCACAGCCAGAGTGTGAGGAGGTGTGACACACAGCAGGGATGAGGTGCATACTGCAATCATTAGGCAAATGAAGACAAAGGCATTTGTTGTTGTTTTTGCAGGAAGCCATGGATGGCTTGGGCTTTCTTCCTGATGAGAAGTATACATGTTATAAACTCACTGCAGCCATTCTGCACTTTGGAAACATGAAATTTAAACAGAAACCCAGAGAAGAGCAGCCGGAAGCAGATGGCACGGAAAGTAAGATCTGCTTTGGAGATGTGGCATGTACTTCCCTTCAAATTCCTGACCCTAGCTCCACTTCATTTTTTCTTATAGTTGACCTCACATTTTGCGCTTTGGAAAAATGTTGAAATTAGTATCATCTCACTTGCTTGCTGTTCTTCAAAATTAGTCTCTTAACAACTATTCTGATATAGAATCCCCCTACCATAGAATAAGAAGCATTCCTCAAATAGCTGAAGAATTTGCTACACTTGGATGAAACAGTTGAGTAAGACATGGTCTGCCTTTAGCACATAGACTTGGGAAAAACAGAGAAAGGAGCAAATTACCATAAAATGTATTAAGTGACTAATTAGAGATGTGAACTGAGATCCTTTGAATTCAAAGGCAAAGTAACTAAGTCCACAAGGGTGAGACCACAAGGCTTTTTTCACATGTGTGGGAGGGACACAGTTACCTCACCGTTGCCTCCTTTGATCTGCATTAATAGGAAACTAGAGTCAGGAGCCAGAATTGGGGGTTGAACCCAGGTAGTATGATGATGGGGTGCAGAAGCCATACCTGCTAGCCAAATGCTCACCCCATTTACTCATTTTTCAAATTGTTGTTTTTATTGAAAAATAATTTTTGAGGTCAATCTGTGACAGGCACTACTCTTGATGCTGGGGGCTCATCTGTGTACAAAGTATTGTCCCTCTCTTGTCTAGTGTGGGAGATGCACAAAAGATAAATAAAGGTCCTTTTAATTATTATGAAAAGAAAATAATGCAGAGGAAAAGAATAAAGAGAAATAGGAGACAGGGATTATTATAGACAGGGTGGTCAGGAGGTCCCCTTGGAGAGGAGCACACTTGAACACAGATGCAAATGAAGTGAAGGAATGTGACATGAAGATCAATATTGCAGATATTGTGTATATTAACACATTAATGTGTGCTTTCATAGCATCTTATTTTGTTGTTTTCTTGCTTGGCAATGCTTTGAAACAAAGTTTTATCACAAAAGCAAGGCATGCTTATTAATAAATCAGAAAACACAAATGAGCAAATGAAGTGACCCCCCCACCCCCCAGTCTCCCTCGTGGCTCCTTCTCAGTTCTTTGCAGAGCATCCCCTTCTTCCCCACTGCTACCTGCCATAGGGCTGCAGAGTCCGACTTTCCTGTATTCTATTCTATACTCATGTCTTAGGCGATAATCTCAAACTCAACATGCATAGAACCTAACTCTTCACTCTACACTGCGCTCACTAACAGCTCTTCATTTCTCAGTTTTTTTAAATGCATGCCAACTGGAGTCTCCCAGCTGCCATGACTAAAATCTTAGAATCATTCCATTTTCTTCCTTCTCCCTCCCTCCCACCCTCCCTCCCTCCCTCCCTCTTTTCCTTCTTTCCTTCCTTCCCTTTCTCCCTTCCTCCCTCCCTTCCTCCCTCTCTCCCTCCCTCTCTCCCTCCCTTCCTTCCTTCCTTCCTTCCTTCCTTCCTTCCTTCCTTCCTTCCTTCCTTCCTTCCTTCTTCCTTCCTTCCCTTTCTCCCTCCCTCCCTCCCTTCCTCCCTCTCTCCCTCCTTTCCATCTTTTCTTCCTGCTTTTCATTTAGATGTTTCCAAAAGCTCACAACATCTCATGATCATGTCAGCTGTTACAATTTACCCGAGCTTCTGTTTCTTGCCTGTAAAAGATTGTTGGTAAAACCTCCTTACTGATCTCCTTGCCTGGCCCTTTGCCTGTGGTACTTAGTTCTGTATGTGAAAGCTAGAGGCAGTCCTTTCCTCATGCATGCCAGTCCACGACCACACTCTGCTCTAAACTGAACATGGCTCAGAGCTTACTCCACAGAAATTTCCTAGTCCTTATCATAGCCTCCTTGGCCACTGCAATACCTCTCTAAATTCCTTTCTAGCCCCATCTCCCATTATTTCCTCTTTCCTCTCTCCCCTCTATTCAGTTACCCTTTCTTCTTGGTTCTTTTTTTTTTTTTTTTTTAATAAAGATTTACTTTTTACTTACTTGAAGGGCAGGGCTACAGAGAAAGGGGGGGTGGAATTTATTTATCTATCTTCCGCTGGTTCACTCCCTAAATGGCTGCAACAACTAGGGATGGGCTAAGCAGAAGCCAGGAGGCAGGAGCTTCTTCTGGATCTCCCATATGGGCGCACCAGTCCAAGCACTTGGGCCATCTTCTGCTGCCTTGCCTTCCCAGGTGCATTCATAGGGAGCTGGATTGGAAGTAGAGCAGCCAGGCCTTGAACCTACCCCAATAAGGGATGTAGACATTGCATTCAGGGGCTTAATCTGCTATGCCACAATGCCAGCCCAGAGCCTCTTGGTACCTTCTGGGGTACCAAGATTTTTTTTTTATTTTTTCTGATAGAATTTCTTTTCTTAGGCATCCTCCTAGTTTATTCCCTCACTTTATTAACATGACTTCTTTGATGATACCTTATCAGAAATGCCTTCTCTGATACTCCCACCATCCCATCACTAACCCCTTATCTTGAATATTTTTCTCTATGATTCATGCAACTATTGTTTTATTGACTGTTCTTCCTGCACTACCTGTAGAACTCTTCTTGGTCTCCACAAGGTGTAAGCTCCATAAGAGCGGGGACCTAACTGGGTTTGTTCACTGTGTTATTTCCAGGTTTTCAAGTGTGCCTGTCACCTATAGATGGATTTTTATTTGTTAAACAAGTCTCACCTTTCAAGGACAATCAACCTTATTACCACAGGACATATATGTCTTTCACATCTTTTTCCACCTTATTATGCATTTGTAATTTTTAAAATAAAAAAATTGATGATATTCTTCATGTTGTTTTCTGTAAGATTATTAAAATTGAATTATATATGAACATATTGTTCATCTTTTCTGCAGTATCCTTTTATATGCCTATAAAATATTCCATTGTATGGATGTACCATACTAATTTAAAGATGTTATTAAGTGTTTATTTCTAGATTTTTTGCTATTATGAACAAAGTTTTGGTGAATATCTCTTTCCTGACTACCAATCCTACATTTCTGATGTTCAACCACATATTCTGTGGTATCTTGAACTCTGCATGGCTAAAACTCAGTGCACTGTCCTCTACCACAACTGTTGTCTTCCTGTTCACATTCATGATACTACTCCCTGCTGCACAGACTGGAACATCTCGGTCATGTTTCTCAATCTTATTTTTCCCCACCATTTTCATTATTATTTAGACCTTTAGCATCTTGCATTTTGATATCCTGCCATGCATTCATTCTCTGCATCCTTTTAAACTCTTCCCATTATGGTCTTTGTTGCATGCTTCTACAAGTATAATTCTGATGCATAACTCTAATTATGATTTTTTTGTTCAAAGTTCCTTTAACACTTCTCCCAATTATTTAATACCTTAGAGTGTCATCAGCCATCTTCTACAAGCAGAAGTCACCCCCCTCTTCTCAGTTTTCTGCTCAGTCATGACATCATGGTTTTATACATTAAAGTCAGAACTTTGATTATATCTTGAACTCCGATATATCTGTGGCTTCATGCCATTCTGAGAAATTCTTGTTCTCCTTTATTTGCCTAGCAAAACCACTCAAGTCTCAGATTAAATGTTGGTTCTTTTTTGAAATTGCCCCAGTTATGCAGTCCAAAAGAGCTCTTTTCTTATTTCAAACTTTCTTGACACTCAATTTCTGTGTCTCCTTTACAGTTGTTTTATTGATATGCTGTTTGTGCCTATGTCTTATTTACTTTAATGGTTTATAAACTTCTTGATGCTTGGGAGTTATGTTTAATTTATTAATTTAAAAAAATATTTATTTTACTATTTATTTGAAAGGCATGTTGACAGAGAAAGAGTGAAGGACAGAGAGTAAGATCTTCCATTACTGGTTCACTTCCCAAATGATTGCAATGGCCAGGGCTGAGCCAGGCAATACCTGTGAGCCTGGAACTCTATCCAGATCTCCCACATGGGTGTTAGGGTCTCAAGAATTTAGGCCATCTCCCACTGCTTTTTCAGGCACATTAGAAGGGATCTGGATTGGAAGCAGAATAGCCAGGACTCCAACTGATCCAACAATATGGGATGCTGGTATTATAGTTGGCAGCTTAACCCTCTGCCACAATGCTGCTCCTTGATCTTCCTAGTAACGTATCTAGCACCAGGCTTTGCCCATACCAAGGGCTTAGTAAATTTGACAAATTAATGAAGCTATTTTACAGACTTTGCTACTTTTACAGTAGTATTAACTAATGTCAATGAATGTTTATTCATTGACTTACACTGTTTTCATATATATAAACATATAGTGCAAGTGAAGTAATTTATTTTCTGGAACACAGTGGTCACTGTTTCTGGCCCATAGGAAGTATGGAGCACTTGCATGATGCTGGGATAAATACAAGGTACGTCGTTCCTGTTTGTGGATACTTAGCCATTTTTGGAGTGGGGGAGATATTATGCTGTAACACTAGATACTATTTCTGTTAAAGCCCAAAATGGGAAATGGTACAGAGTATTTGGGTCTCCTTTGTTCATGGGAAAAATTAGACTCAAAACATTGTCTTTAACGCTGGAAAAAGGATGCATGAAAGCTCTTGGTGTGGGAAATTATTCTTTGAGACTATTGCTTGTATTATTCATCTGAATATTTCCAAAGCTTAGAAACCCAAAGTTTTAACCTTTTCTGCCTGAACAGAAATGTAGAATTGTTCATTTGTCCCATTGTCAGCTACTAGTCTTTTGTATTCAGACTGATCAAGCACATTTCATTTATTTCTTTCTTGTAAATATTGTCATATTTGGTTAGATACTCTCAAGATGTCTATCCACTCAAAAGGTTTATGTTCCAACCCGCTGGATCCTCAACTTGAAATAATGTCTTTTGTCTGCAAACATGACACTCTTAGCAGGGACATGTCAGCTTAGGGTGGGGATGTCTGCTGTGCTTTTAATTTTCCATTTGTTTCCATTGTGCTCCCAAAGAAGCTTTATAAAATTAACACCAATGGGCATCAATTATCTCAGGATCTCATGAATGAACCCATAGATTTTAATTATGCCACATGATCTTCATTTTTTGAGATTTCATTATAGCCTGGTACCTACACCGTTATTCTTGTAAATACACTAACATAAAGTAGTTGTGTAGCTTGTAGGAAAGTGTGTATAATTTATATTAATTTTAGTTAAAAACAAATTAAACATTTCAAGCTCATTAAGCCTCTGTGAAAATTTTAAATACCCATAAAAAGGAAATTGATATCACTAATACAAATGATATATAGTGCTCTAATTGTGTTCTGGTTTTACTTCATTCCCTGTTTGTGATTAACTTCTAGTATAATACATTATCCTAAACATATGTTAGTGAATCTCAGAATTCATTTAAAAGGGAAAACATTCAGAGAATTTTCACATGAGTGGGAGATTCATTTTGTTTAGCAACTGAAATAATTTACAATTTGAAATACACTTATTATCTTTTTGCCTGTGGCATTTTGTTGTATTATTGTCACTTTATAATACTTGATGTGATAGATACCTTTTTGCTTTTCCTTCCCATAACAATTTTTCTCACCTGTGTCTTTCCTTTGAAAACTGAAATTTTATTCATTTGGTGTCATGGATATTAGTATTGTTGCTGGGATCTTTACTTAATGTATGCTAAACTGATCTTCTGTATATAAAGAGAATCGAAAATGAATCTTGATGTGAATGGAAGGGGAGAGGGAGTGGGAGAGGGGAGGGTTGCGGGTGGGAGGGACGTTATGGGGGGGAAGCCATTGTAATCCATAAGCCGTACTTTGGAAATTTATAGTCATTAAATAAAAGTTTAAAAAAAGAAGTATTGTTGCTGGGCAGCAGAGGGCACTATAGAGTAAACAGACTTCACTAGAAAAGAAAGATATTTTAACAGAAACTAGGTGTATGTCCTGGTGTCTGTTGATTGGTGGTTGTCTTGAATTTTCAAAGTATAGTGCCCAGTCCCTGCTTTGCTGAAATAATCTAGAATTATGTACATAGGAGGGGAAACAGGCAAATAATAAGCATGGGATTCCTCATATTCTTCAGAGTTTGTTTTCCAAGAGTGCCAGTATTGAATAATATTTGTTCAAAAAGTGAGATATTATTCACATAACATAAAATTGAGTCTTTTAAAGTGTATAGTTCAATGGATTTAGTATATTTATAAAGGGGGCAACCACCACCACAATTTCATTCCAGAACATTTCACCTGCCCCTAAAGAAATCTTATACCCCTTAGTAGTTATTCCCATTCTCTCATCTCTAAAGCCTTTGGCAATCACAAGACTATGTTCTATGTACATGGATTTGCTTATTTTGGACAATTCATATGAAGGGGATCCTACATCATGTGGCCTTTGAAATCTTTCACTCAGCATAATGTTGTCAAGCTTCAGCCATGTTGTACCATGCTTTGGCTCTTCATTGTTAATATTGCAATGTATGGTTAGATCACATTTTATTTATCTCTTCTTTGAATAATGGACATTTAATTTTTTTCCATTTTTGACTTTATAATAATGCTGCTGGGAACATATTAAATAATTTTTTGTGTCCTTTTGTGTATGTTTATATTTCCCTTGGAGGTATGGATAAGACAGGAATTGCATTTCACTTTCAAATAACTTGGAATCTGGTTTCTATAATGTCCACAGCATTTTGCCTCCCCATCAGCAATACATGAGAGTTCCAGTTCACCTTATCTTTGCCAACATATTTTATACCCATGTTTTTTTTTTTATTATAGTCATTCTAGTTGGTGTGAAGTCACATTTCACTGTAATTTTGATTTGCATTTCCAAGAAATAAATTCCTTTAAACATTTAGAGTCAGGCATTTATTTTAAAGGTGCAATCTACTTTGCTGTCCTGATCTAAACATACCATCAGTCTGTCCAGTGGGCAGTACATTTGACTGTGATGTAATGAATTTTAACAGTGTTTCCTCCATCTCACCCTTCCTTCCTCCTTCTCTTTCTTCTTGTGTTATGACCAGGTGCTGACAAAGTTGCTTTCCTCATGGGCATTAACTCCCCTGAGTTGGTGAAGGGCTTGACCCATCCTAGAATCAAAGTTGGTAATGAATATGTCACCAGAAGTCAAACTGTAGAACAGGTAAGATGGTATTTTGAGAATATGTGATCCTATGGGCTTCTAATAATTATGTGAGTATGCATACTGTACTTGTAAATCTTTTAACTACTGAGCTTATCTACAAAAAGGGCTTCTATAAATAAGCAGGAAAGAACTATTGTGATGACTATTCCACATATAAGCTATGTGGCGCACCACAGTAAATGCTGTTGTGTTAAGAGTCTGTCTAGTCTGAAATATACATTTTGACAGTTTTTCCTTAGGTAGCAAATCTCTTTATAGATGCAAACCAACGCTCCACTTGTGTGAACAATGTCTTTCTTGTCTAGCTAAAAAGCTTTCAGGTCTGCTGATTCCTGACATGAATACAATTGGCAAATTGGCATCTATCACCTATCTGGCATATTGACTTCTTTAAGTGTAAAAGACACATGGCATATTAGTAAAGATTCAGAACAAATGCTGAAGTTAATCTTGAAGGAAGGGGAGGTCTGAAAACAGGAATGACAGATGGAAGGTCATGTAGATTTTATTTAGCACCCAAGAGAATTTTATAATGGTTGAATAACAAATGCTCTGAGGATTGCTGATCTGGAGGCTTTGACTTCATGCAGTAAATATTCCCAGGCCTGCTGGGTAATGAAGCTATGTAAGTATACTAGTACATTTCAAAATAGCAATTTATATCTGTAACGTATATTATTATGAGATAGGCTGTGCCATCATAATACATGTGCACTGAAATTTCAGTAACACAGAACATTTATTTTTTTATATCAAGTCTAATACAGACTATACAGCCTTCTTTCTTTTTATAGTTATGCCATGGCCTCCAGAGTTCTTGCCCAAAGGGAAAATATAATTTTGAAGAAAGTATACTACCTTAAGTGCTTAGGGCTAGAAATGCTATCACTTTCACTAATATTCCTTTGGTATGAATAAGTCAAAATATCCACTTTACTGGTGGGGGAGCCTGTGAGATGTCTTTTTGGAAAGAAGAAATAGTGTTTTATGGAAACAGACTTGTCTCTCTATCACAGAAAATGTGTAGAGCATTCAAAGATAATTCAAAATTATCTTCTTCCATTATTACAACAATACTCAGAGGTAAGTAGGGCATGAAAACTTAATTTAAATTTTTCCAATTGAGGAATCTGAGGATAAGGAAACAGACAACTTTTCAAAGGACACCCAGCTTGTATTTAGGTGAGATTTAGCTTTTCTAACTCTGCATATAACTTAAATATGAAAATGAGATAGGCATATGAAGAAATTTTTGATTAAAAGACAATCATTTGTACTGCAATAAACTTGTTTCCCTTGTATATTAAGGTATCTGATGTATTTGTTATTTAAAACATTTAATCAGTGAATCAAAATTACTTTTATAATTAGCCTACTCTGTAAATCAATAATTCTATTCTGCCATAATACTAACTATACCACTTTAAAATAATCTGCTTGCATTTTTGTCCTCCCTGGTGACCTAAGCTCCTTGAGGCCATGGGCTGTGTCTAATGGTCTTGGATTCCATGGCATTTAACACATGGCTCTGCAAGCAGTAGGTGCTCCACAAGTGTTAAAACAGACTAAACTGAGTTGCATCTGAATTGCAATCAGCAAGACAAATAATTGAGCTATTTCTTGGTAGTGGGGTTAGAGTTAGTTAGCAGTCTCATTCTTTCTTAGATGTTCACCACAACATGCATGCATGACATGCTATGATCATAGGATAGTATCTTTCTATGTGTTAAACTAGTGAACCTATAGGAGGACTGAAGTCAAACATTTGCCTCTTTATTATTGTGTTCTAAAGGACTGAGTTACCACTCTAACCTTTACTGTAATACAACTAGCCAGTGAAGCAAGGTAATGTATTATTATTCAACATTAAAAAAGAAGGAAGTCATCATTCTTTCCTTCTCTCTACTAGAGGCAGAGTAAGAGAAATCACTGTAAAAGGCTTTTCTTTTCCTAGGAATTTTATCGATTTTATAGAGCCAATTGCCAGTGCTAAAAATGGAGATGTGTGTGCTCAATTGGTGGCAGTTGTAAAAGATGGGAGACACTTAGAGTGTTAATAGTCTATCCGAAATTTAACTCTAACTCTAAGAATAACTAACTCTGATACGTTGGCCAAATCTCTTTATCTTCCTGAACCCCAATAAAGGGTTTGAACAACTTTGTGTTTCTCACTTGTGGAGAAGTAGGCATCAAAGATAAGAAAATTGTTCATAAATGCCAATTAAATGCCAGTAACATACTTCATCATTATGAGTAGCAAAATGTATTTCCACATTCACTTCTCCTTCAAGGGAAGGTATTATCTCCAATAGACAACCACTCTTCATGATTATCAAGAACAAATATTTTTCAGGTCTAGTATTTTATGATTTCATGAGAATTCTTGTAGAAGTAAGTCAATTTTAAAAAGATTAATTATTATGACAAAATAATAATAACAATAATCAACATCCACAAAGTACTTGCCGTAAGTGTTTTACTAAGTACTTTGTATGGATTATGCCACTCATTCTAAGAACAAGCTTAAAAGCAGAGCTTGTAAATATTTGTATTTTATAGGTAAAGATAGTGACTCTAAGAAAGAGTTACTGACCAAGGTGACAAAGCCGAGGTAAGGATGAGGAAGTGATGAAGGTGAATAAGGGCTAGGGAAAGGGAAATGAGTATTTACTGGATACGGAATAGCAAACATTGTGCTTTGAAGGTTGGCAGTCTGTCTCACTGGATCTGCCATAACATCCCTGAAATACTCATGCTTTATTATTACTATCTTATATATGGGAAAGGTAGAGTGATTAAGATTTGATGGTTTGACTACACTTTTTTTGTTTGCTTTTTCTGTTATTGTTTTCTGGTATACACAACTTCCTTTTAGTAATCAAAATCTTCTATGAAGTTATTTTATGAAAGGATAATAAATGGATCCATTTAGCCCCTATAAAGAAGGATAAATTTAGTCACTTTATTTTTATTCATTGGACAGAAAATGATTACAATGTTTAGTTAGTGAACAGTGTGAGTATATTGGTCTATTAGTTTCACTAATTCATTTAGCAGACACTGTGCCATCTATTTCTCTCTGCCTTTACTTTACGCTTTCTTCTTGTATTTTTTTGACCACTCTCCACACCTGGTCAAATAGTTTCTCTCCCTTCTTCACTTATTGATTGTTTAGGAAAGTAAAAGTTGTGAGCAAATTAGTCATGTTCTTTTTAAATTTTCATAATGACTACCGTAGATAAAAAATGATTCTCTTGGTGTTGGAGAGAATGAAAATCACTCTGGACACTTTATTTGTTGAGTGTGCTTTTGATACTGATAATAAAAAACTGTGATGCCATTGGGCTTATGGATCACTGTGCAAATGACTTCAGATAATGGATCAGATAGTGAATGACTCACAACTAAATCACCACCAGACACCAAGTGGCCCCTGCTATGTGCTCTGTGTTCAGCAGAAGGATCGATGTGATGAGCCCATTTTAAATGTTAAGTGATTGGAGTACATTTGGTTTCTAGGCTTGGAGTACGTCCGGCTGTAACTCATTCCTACTGGAAATCTGTTGGAAAAAAGGAGCCCTTTGCATTTTGGAAGCAGGATCACATTTGTACATTGTCAGCCAGATACAGAGATAGGAGTTTTCACTAGCTCCTATCACAGTAGGGGAATCTGAGTCATATGGATGCACCAGATGGCCATTCTCCATCTGGGAAATTGAGAGCAACACCGGTAACTAATATAAGAGAGTCGAAAGCTGGAACTAGAGAGAACTTTCCAGAGCATTATTAGGATGAAGACACTGCAGTTCCAAAGAGGGTTATGTTATTTGCCAAGTTTACACAATTTATTATCAGCAGCAACTGCAGCATTAGAACAAATGCTAGAACTTAGAGATTTCCCATCTACTATACTAGCACTTTTCAAATTTTATTGTGGACAGTATTAAACAGAAAAAAATTCTGATACTTGTTAGAATGACAAGGAAGACTTTATTCAGGATATTGTAATAGGGATATTGCAATAGTGTAGAAGGTTGGCTCAACTTCACATATAATGACAAGTGAAGATTTTTGTCACAGAAGGAATCAGTGAATAGAAAATTACTAAGAGGAGATAGCATGGGCAAAGACATTCTTAAATTGGTCTAATGATTTTTTGCTAAAAGCAGACCAAGAACTTATACAGTACATTAGAGGTGGAGGAATAGGAACTCAATCAGATATCAAGGGTGGTGGATTTTTGCTAATGAGGCTTAGCAGGATTCTTGCTTCAACTGGTCTAAGCAGGACCAAGATGAGATGAAGGTAGGGTCAGAGGCTCCTGACCACACTTTGCTCAAGGAGAGTCTGTCCATAGGAATCAGCATGGGTCACGTGAGAGGACAGATTGTGATTCAGCAAGTCTGGGACTAGGTCTGTGAGTTTGCATGTTTAACAAGCTCCAAGAGGATGCTGATGCTGCTGTATGTATGATCACACTTTGAACAGATGGGCTAGAACACACTGCAAAGACTTACCTCAGGATGTGCAGTCCTCTACGAAAAAGGACATGATTTCTGTCAGCTACATTTTTGGTTGGGAGGCACAAAATCAGCAAACTCCTTTCTCCTGTCCTTCTCCTTTCCTCCTCTTTCCCTCCTTTACTTGTTTTTCTTTCATTGAACTCAGCAGAAGATATGTACACAGAAGGTCACTAATGTATATAGAATTGACTAGGCACTGGTTGCTGTTAGAGTATGCCCAGGACTGAAATGGAGACTGCTAGCAGATGAAGGGGTTTTCAATGTGGTTTCTAGGTAATATATGCTGTCGGTGCACTATCCAAGTCAGTATATGAAAGGATGTTTAAGTGGCTGGTGGCACGTGTCAACAGAGGCCTGGATACCAAGCTGTCAAGGCAGTTCTTCATTGGCATCCTTGACATCACCGGTTTTGAAATCCTTGATGTAAGTATGTCTCGTAAGAATGAAGTCAGTGCATACATATAAGGAGATTAGAAATTATGACTTCAACATGAGAAAATATGGTCAAAGCATGATGAGAACCTAATAGATATTATAACTAATAGTAGTAATGATTTATTGAGTTCTTATTCAATATTAAAGGGAAATAGAGAAGAGTCTTCCATGATTTTGAATTATAATGTCATTAAGTATTTTATTATTATAATATTTAGTTTGTGGGTATATCTGTAGGAGGCATGAATTTAACTGAGTGTTTTTACTTGTTGGGCTTATTTTACATTTTATGATATTAGTTACAGTTTTCTCTTTACTGTGAATTCTTGTAAGTGAGCCTCAATTTTATTTTTATCTCGTCTTCCTGTATCTTTGAAGTATAATACTCTTGAACAACTTTGCATTAATTTTACCAATGAAAAATTACAACAGTTCTTCAATCAGCACATGTTTGTTTGGGAGCAAGAAGAATATAGGAAAGAAGGCATTGACTGGGTAACTGTTGACTTTGGCCTGGATTTGCAAGCCTGCCTAGATTTCATTGAGAAGGTAATATATATTTTTCTCCTTGTCTAATTTCATTTTTGGAGAATTGTCCCTACTTACAACATTGATCCCTGTCAGGATTTAGTATGTCAGCAGATGGGACATGGGCCAGGAAGGCCTTTTACAACATTTCTTAATGGTCTTCATGTGGGTATACCTGTGGCATACTAACTGGATTCTCACAGTTATCTATTCCATCGCATCTGACACAGCCAATCACAACATATTTGGCCTGCATTCTTATACACCAAGAGAACTGTGGAGATTGAAAACAGTCATAGTCATAACTGGACAAACACGGGACTGAAAATATGAGCACTGTTGGGCTTGGTTGATTAACATAAGGTGAATGAGTAGAACCAATGAAGCTTAGTGATTCTAGCAAATTGGCATACAAACAAACAATTGCCATAAATCTTAAAGATCACTGCCTTGCAGAATGTAGTTTGTTCATTTAATTGGACAAGTACCAGTTAATTTAAATAATTTATGACAACACTTCATGGCTTATTAGTAAATTAGCTGCAGTGTACTGTTTCTGAATTCAGCAATATCCTCATAGTCTGAAATCTTTTAGTGTACTGTGGGGGGAGTTATAGGGTCTGCTGGAGGAATTACATGTGGTCTCTCTGGTTTTGTGCACAGGAACAAGCATGATAGCATGTTAGCTGTCATAAGTCCCTGTGTCATAGATTACAGGGAGTTTTGGAGAGAAGTCTGGGTAGGCTGAGCCTTTATCTTTCTGAAAGGTGTTGGCCATGCTAGCTGATACCTTTGAATCTCAACTAAGGTTATTGGTCAGTTGCCAGCCTTTGTAGACCTCAGATCCGTGTCTATCACTTTTGTTTGTTAAGCTTTCAATGAAACCAAATCTTCCTTTAAGGTAGCTACCTCATGGTAAAGCACATCACATTGATTTTATTTATTTGATAACCAGTGAATTTCCTGGGGTTGGTTAAAAAAAAAGGTTTTTAGTCAAGCATGAAAATTGTGGTAGGTTTGTGAATGTTACTGATTTTTATTAAATCTGGAGTTTGTTGCCTCACTTATGCTGGATTTAGTTATTCCACATAACCCATTAGCAGTACAGAAATAACCTCCTGTTGCATTTTCTACTGATAAGATAAAATGAAAAAAATGCTGATCAGATGATAGAAGAGGAATAAATATTTGATTTCCTGTGAATTATATTAAAAGTATTCAGCTCAGGCAAATGAAAAATACTAAAATTTTTCTTGAAAAGATTTTGTATTTTGGATAAAAACTTTTATGTTGCTTTGGGCCATCAGAAGAAAATTTGTAGCAAATATAATGATCAAATTTATTTGTTGAGATAGAATGAACCATAGGAAATTTTTAAAATTCAAAAGAATGGGGGCGGGTTTGGCACAGCAGTTAATACCACTGTGGAGCTACCCACTTTCTTTTTTTTTAACTTTTATTTAATGAATATAGTCCAAAGTACAGCTTATGGACTACATTGGCTTTCCCCTCGCCCCCGATGACTTCCCTCCCACCTGCAACCCTCCCCTTTCCTGCTCTCTCTCCCCTTCCATTCATATCAAGATTCATATTCAATTTTCTATATATACAGAAGATCAGTTTAGTATACATTAAGTAAAGATTTCAACAGTTTGCACCCACATAGAAACACAAAGTGAAAAATACTGTTTGAGTACTCGTTGTAGCATTAAATCTCAATGTACAACACATTAAGGACAGAGATCCTACATGAGGAGTAAGTGCACAGTGACTCCTGTTGTTGACTTTATAAATTGACAATCCTGTTTGTGAAATCAGCAATCTCCCTATGCTCCAGTCATGAGTTTCCAAGGCTATGGAAGTCTTGAGTTCTCCGATTCTTATCTTATTTAGACGAGGTCATAGTCAAAGTGGAAGTTATCTCCTCCCTTCAGAGAAAGGTACCTCCTTCTTTGAAGACCTGTTCTTTCCACTGGAATCTCACTCACAGAGATCTTTCATTTAGTTCCCTTTTTTTTTTTTTTTTTTTTTTTTGCCAGAGTGTCTTGGCTTTCCATGCCTGAAATACTCTCATGGGCTTTTCAGCCAGATTGGAATGCCTTTAGGGCTGATTCTGAGGCCAGAGTGCTTGCTGTTTAGGACATCTGCTGTTCTATGAGTCTGCTGTGTATCTCGCTTCCCATGTTGGATCGCTCTCCCCTTTATTTATTCTATCGGTTAGTATTAGCAGGCACTAGACTTGATTATGTGCTCCCTTTGACTCTTAGTCCTTTCATTATGATCAATTGTGAACTGATTTTGATCACTTGGAATAGTGAGATGGCATTGGTACATGCCACCTTGATGGGATTGAATTGGAATCCCCTGGTATGTTTCTAACTCTACCATTTGGGGCAAGTCAGCTTTAGCATGTCCCAAATTGTACATCTCTTCCTTCTCTTATTCCCACTCTTATATTTAACAGGGATCACATTTCAGTTAAATTTTAACACTTAAGAATAACTGTGTATTAATTACAGAATTAAACCAGTAGTATTAAGTAGAACAGACAAAAAAAATACTAAGAGGGATAATGTATTAAGTTGTTCATTAACAGTCAAGGCTATTCTGATCAAGCCACCATTTCTCATAGTGTCCATTTCACTTCAACAGGTTTCCTTTTTGATGTTCAGTCAGTTGTCACCGGTCAGGGAGAACATATGATATTTGTCCCTTTGGGACTGGCTTATTTCACTCAGCATGATGTTTTCCAGATTCCTCCATTTTGTTGCAAATGACTGGATTTCGTTGTTTCTTACTGCGGTATAGTATTCTAAAGAGTACATATCCCATAATTTCTTTATCCAGTCTACTGTTGATGGGCATTTGGGTTAGTTCCAGGTCTTAGCTATTGTGAATTGAGCTGCAATAAACATTAATGTGCAGACAGCTTGTTTGTTTGCCAATTTAAATTCCTTTGGGTAAATTCCAAGGAGTGGGATGGCTGGGTCGAACGGTAGGGTTATCTTCAGGTTTCTGAGGAATCTCCAGACTGACTTCATAGTGGCTTCACCAGTTTGCATTCCCACCAACAGTGGGTTAGTGTCCCTTTTTCCCCACATCCTCACCAGCATCTGTTGTTGGTAGATTCCTATATGTGAGCCATTCTAACTGGGGTGAGGTGAAACCTCATTGTGCTTTTGATTTGCATTTCCCTGATTGCTAGTGATCTTGAACATTTTTTCATGTGTCTGTTGGCCATTTGGATTTCCTCTTTTGAAAAATGTCTATTGAGGTCCTTGGCCCATCTCCTAAGTGGGTTGTTTGTTTTGTTTTTGTGGAGTTTCTTGATCTCTTTGTAGATTCTAGTTATTAACCCTTTATCTGTTGCATAGTTTGCAAATATTTTTTCCCATTCTGTCGGTTGTCTCTTCACTCTCCTGACTGTTTCTTTTGCAGTACAGAAACTTCTCAATTTGATGCAATCCCAATAGTTGATTTTGGCTTTGACAGCCTGTGCCTCCTGGGTCTTTTCCAGAAACTCTTTACCTGTGCCAATATCTTGAAGGGTTTCTCCAATGTTCTCTAATAGCTTGATGGTGTCAGGTCATAGATTTAGGTCTTTAATCCATGTTGAGTGGATTTTTGTGTAAGGTGTAAGGTAGGGGTCTTGCTTCATGATTCTGCACGCGGAAATCCAGTTTTCCCAGCACCATTTATTGAATAGACTGTCCTTGCTCCAGGAATTGGTTTTAGATCCTTGATCAAATATAAGTTGACTATAGATGTTTGGATTGATTTCTGGTGTTTCAATTCTGTTCCATTGGTCTATCCATCTGTTTCTGTACCAGTACCATGCTGTTTTGATTACAACTGCCCTATAGTATGTCCTGAAATCTGGTATTGTGATGCCTCCAGCTTTGTTTTTGTTGTACAAGATTGCTTTAGCTATTCGAGGTCTCTTGTGCCTCCATATGAATTTCGGCATCATTTTTTCTAGATCTGAGAAGAATGTCTTTGGTATCTTGATTGGGATTGCATTGAATTTATAAATTGCTTTTGGGAGAATGGACATTTTGATGATATTGATTCTTCCAATCCATGAGCATGGAAGATTTTTCCATTTTTTGGTACCCTCTTCTATTTCTTTCTTGAAGATTTTGTAATTCTCATCGTAGAGATCTTTAACGTCCTTGGTTAAGTTTATTCCAAGGTATTTGTTTGCTTTTGTAGCTATTGTGAATGGGATTGATCTTAGCAGTTCTTTCTCAGCTGTGGCATTGCTTGTGTATACAAAGTCTGTTGATTTTTGTGCATTGATTTTATACCCTGCTACTTTGCCAAACTCCTCTATGAGTTCCAATAGTCTCTTAGTAGAGTTCTTTGGATCCTCTAAGTAAAGAATCATATCGTCTGCAAAGAGGGATAGTTTGACTTCTTCCTTCTCAATTTGTATTCCTTTAATTTCTTTTTCTTGTCTGATGGCTCTGGCTAAAACTTCCAGAATTATGTTAAATAGCAGTGGTGAGAGTGGGCATCCCTGTCTGGTGCCAGATCTCAGTGGAAATGCTTCCAACTTTTCCCCATTCAATAGGATGCTGGCCATGGGTTTTTCATAATTTCTTTGATTATATTGAAGAATGTTCCCTCCATACCCAGTTTGCTTAGAGTTTTCATCATGAAAAGGTGTTGTATTTTATCAAATGCTTTCTCTGCATCTATTGAGATAATCATATGGTTTTTCTTCTGCAGTCTGTTAATGTGGTGAATCACATTGATTGATTTGTGAATGTTGAACCATCCCTGCATATCAGGGATAAATCCCACTTGGTCTGGGTGGATGATTTTTCTGATGTGTTGTTGTATTCTATTGGCCAGAATTTTATTGAGGATTTTTGCGTGTATGTTCATCAGGGATATTGGTCTACAATTTTCTTTCAGCGCTGCATCTTTCTCTGGCTTAGGGATTAAGGTGATGCTGGCTTCATAGAAAGAATTTGGGAAGATTCCATCTTTTTTGATTGTTCTGAATAGTTTAAGAAGAATTGGAGTTAATTCTTCTTTAAATGTCTGGTAGAATTCAGCAGTGAATCCATCTGATCCTGGGCTTTTCTTTGTTGGGAGGGCCTTCATTACTGTTTCAATTTCTGTTTCAGTTATGGGCTACCCACATTCCATATCAGAGTGCTTGGGTTCAAGTCCTGGCTCTGCTTCCAGTTCTAGCTTCCAGTCAATGTGTAACCTAGGAGGCAGCAAATGACGGCTGAATATAGTTGTGTCACTGCCACCAACAATGGAGACCCAGATGAAGTTTCTGGCTCTGATTTTGGCCTGGCCAAACCCTGAATATTGTAGGCATTTGGGAAGTGAACTATTTATTGGATGGAATATCTCCAGCTCCATCTCCATCCATCTCCATCTCACCATCTGTCTTCTTTTGAATAACATGAAAAACAATATTAAAAACACAAAAATGCATCAGTGTGTATGAAATGTTTTATAGCATGTTTTTCTGTATATAAATGAAAAAATTTTAAACCAAACTGAAATAAGGGTATTTTAACACTAACTTTTGCTGTTAATTTCAAGCTTACAGTAACATTCTGCCATATAAATACTGTGTAGAAATTTATTATAGGATTAGCTCATACTTACTTCATTATTTGAAATGTTCTGGGTTGTGTACAACTTGAATACTGATAATTTATATTTTAATATATAAATATGTTATTATATATTTATGGTATTAATAAATCATTAATAAAGGAGCTGTCTCCATTATTTCTTTTTTTTTAAATTATTTATTTTGAAAGTAAGAGTTACAGAAAGACGGGGAGAGGGAGGAGGAGGAGAGAAAGTGAGAGGGAGATCTTCCATCTGGTTCATTCCCCAGAGGGCCATAACACCCAGTGTTGGGCCAAGCCAAAGCCAGGAGCCAGGAGCTTTTTCTAGGTCTCTCTTGTAGGTGGCAGGGTCCCAGGTAGTTGGGCCACCTTCTGCTGCTTCCGAAGGCCATTGGCAGGAAACTGGATCAAAAGCAGAGAAGCCAGGACATGAACTGGTGCCTATATGGAATGCTGGCATTAAAGGCAGCAGCTTTACCCACTACATCACAGCACTGGTTCTGATTGCTATTATTTCTTAATAAATAAAGCCAAAGTTATATGTTTAAAAACTTGTTGGGTCTGGCGCTGTGGCACAGCAGGTTAATGCCCTGGCCTGAAGTGCCCGCATCCCATATGGGCACCGGTTCGAGACCCAGCTACTCCACTTTCGATCTAGCTCTCTGCTATGGCCAGGGAAAGCAGTAGAAGACGGCTCAAGTCACTGGGCCCCTGCACCCACGTGGGAGACCCGGAAGAAGCCCCTGGCTCCTGGCTTCGGATCGGTGCAGCTCCAGCCATTGCGGCCAATTGGGGAGTGAACCATCGGATGAAAGACCTCTCTCTCTCTCTCTCTCTTTGTCTTCCTCTCCTCTCTCTGTGTAACTCTGACTTGCAAAGAAATAAATAAATCTTTAAGAAAAAGTTGTTATCCTTTTTGTTTTGTCACTTGGAAGACTACATCTTTCTTGGAATATTTCATCTTTCATGGAAAATCCCTCAAAGTATTTGAATTAGGATAAGATGTTAAAATTTTACCAGCCTCAAGAGAAAATTTGCTTCAATACTTATCATTTTGCTGGCTTTTGAGTCCAATTTGAATTGTATAATTTGCTGACATTATTTGTATTTTTCATATTTGTTGGTCTGAATGACTTTTGATTGTTTCTGTATAATAATATACTTTCAAAAAGCAGGAACTTTCTCTTTGTCAGTAGGGTCAATGATGCCAAATATCCCCACAAAAGTTGTAAAATACCTTTTTAAAGTTCTGAAAGCATCTTGCCATTATATATCGCTGTTGCCTCCCAAAGAAGGCTCTTTGGATGTGCTTATTCTGGTGTTTTTCATATAAAATGAAATGTTAATACCTAGTTTTATGCATTTTTTGTACAGGAATATGTCTTTAAGCACATAACTCTATTATTTTTTGTTGTTGGCAACTCTTACTATTTTTTAACAACAGCTAAGCAATCTGGGTCCCAGAACTTAAACCTGTATGCATTAGTGTTCCCATGCCAATCAGTTGACTAGCAGAAATTTGCTGAGGCCCTACATTTTGGTTACCCTGGGACTAGGCTCAAGTTCTAAACAAATTAGAATATTTCAATTAATGAAGTAAGTGTGAACTAATCTTGTAGTAAATTTTTCTACAGTATATATATACAGAAGAAAGTTAGTGTGAGCTTTAGTGAAAGCAAAATAATAAATTATTTGGTTTAAAGTATTTTTTTGAATTACAACAGATGTTCTTTTGAATCTTGGGATGATGCCTTTTAGAGTTTGCATGGCTAATAACCCTAAATAATAGGAAAAACATTTATATAAAACTTAAATAAATGTGTTTTAACAACAACTTTAGTCTTAGTTTGGCCTTCAAGCTCACACTAACCTTCTTCTGTATATATACTGTATTCCACAGCTAGATGTTTACAATTAAGTAAAATACCCCAGACTCCTTATAATTGGAGGTGGGATGTTTTTCAATACACATTCTATGAATTGCAGATTGCAGGTCTACAAAAATACAGCAAAGGGCTACAGTATCAGAGTGTACCTTTTCGTGTGAAAGATTCATGTGAATTAAAAAATGCAATCATCAAATAATCTGATGATCCACCACATGGAAGAAGGATTATATTCATTCATATAGTTCCACTGAAATAATTTAGTACAAAAGATTCTAAAAGGCAAATGAATTTCGTTTTCATATGTATTCCACCCAGAACCTTGACTCAGAATTGGTCAAACGTTTTCTCTTTTCATGAAAATATTTGAGTATAAGCTAACCAGCCTGTTAGAAGGCATTTTTGAGGGATACTCAAGAATACATTGGGAAAGTTGGACCAGACTCTCAATGGCTCCTCCAAACCTGATAGGTCAAGGATTGGTCAAGAATCATGAAATCTATAGTGCTTGGAATATAAGTCATGTTCTATCTTGCTTGTTCTGCTTTGGAATTCTCACATTTTTTTCTGTACCTGTTTTATCTGCTTTTTAGTACATAATATTGTATACATGTCTTATCTTCTTGGCTAGATACTTTGGAACCAGAACCCATGTCCGATTCATCCTGTACAATTGAAAGTGTGTGGTACAATAATTTGATCATAGAAGGCAGATCAAAAATGTTTGCAGAGGGGCTGGTGCTATAATACAGTAGGTTAATCCTTTGCCTGCTATGCCAGCATCCTAAATGGGCACCAGTTCTAGTATTAGCTGCTACTCTTCTGATCCAGCTCTCTGCTATGGCCTGGGAAAGCGGTAGAAGATGGCCCAAGTCCTTGGGTCCCTGCACCCACGTGGGAGACCTGGAAGAAGCTCCTGACTCCTGTCTTCAGATTGGCTCAGCTCTGGCCATTTGGGGAGTGAGCCAGCAGATGGAAGGCCTTTCTCTCTGCCTCTCCCTCTCACTGTCTGTAACTCTACTCAAATAAATAAATAAATTCTTTTAAAAGTGTTTGTGGAGTACATTAGTAAAATAAAAATTGGAATATATATTCAAATATAAGAATCCTTTCTTTTTCCCCCATCCTCAAGACCTGTGTGTAGATGTGTCTGTGCATACCACGTGTGCATATAACACTTTTCTATGTACAAATGGTCTCCACAAATTCAATGAAAATTCATATGACCTTTAAATCCAATTTACCATGAACTCTGTGAAGCTCCTCGTCTATGTACATGTATGTTTTGAATGGCGGCAGCCATTACTCAGTTGCTCAGGCCAAGAAACTCTCTTATATCCCATATTCTATCAATCAGCACATTGTGACTCAATCTTCTTTGGACATATATTTTATATCCAAGGACTTTGAACAACCTCCAATACCATCACTAGTGTAGGGCAGGGAAAAGCAAGCTTCAGTTGATTCAAATCCAGTCTGCAGCCTTTTTTCTAAGTTTATTGGAACATCACCACATCCATTTTGTTTATATGTTAACTGCTGCTCTCAGTACTACTATAGCCCTTTTGGGAAAAAAAAGAGTTTCCTTAAGGGAGCTATAAAGATTTTGATCACATATTCTTTTTCTTTGGTGACCTTTTAGAATGGTAAAAGCTCATTTTAGCTCAGTGGCTTTCCAATCCACTTCATCCACCCTATTCTAAACCAATAATTCTTTTAAAGCACAAATCAAACCATATCACTTCACGTTAAAAGTCTCTGAAGGCCTCCCATTACACTTAAAATGCAAACATCTTTGTGGGATGCTTGTTAAGCCAGTTCTTACCTTTCTGAATTTTATGTCATGTGGTGTTCTCTATCTAATTTTTATCTGTCCATGTTTCCTGTGCCAGGATCTCAAGCTTGCTAAGTGGGCTCCTGCCTTAGGGCCTTTGTACTCCTTCATTGTTCTGCCTGAATACTTATGCTCAGATCTTTTCAGGGTGCTTTTCTTATATAGGTCAGAGATGTTATCTGACCACCCCCACCACTTACCAGAGCCCCTGATCCTATTCATTCTCTATCTATTTGCATGATTTCTTTGAGACATTTTTATGGTTTGTGGAGACCATTTGTACATAGAAAAGTGTTATTTATTTTTATATTTAT
Organism: Oryctolagus cuniculus; assembly: GCF_964237555.1. Classification (NCBI taxonomy): domain Eukaryota; kingdom Metazoa; phylum Chordata; class Mammalia; order Lagomorpha; family Leporidae; genus Oryctolagus; species Oryctolagus cuniculus. Next base: position 64,201,682 of record NC_091435.1, on the reverse strand, counting down.
ATATTTGTTTACTAACTTATTATCTTTTTGCTCCACTAGAATGTAAACCACTTGAGGATAGGCACTTAATGTATGTGGGTCATAGCTGAATCATCAGCTTATACTGATATCAGTAGAAGGTATTTAACAAACATTTGATATATAGATGATTGGCTAGGTGTTGGGAGTGAAGATCTTTCCCTTTGTTAACTTATTATATTCTCAAGACAGAATTAATACTGATTTTCTACTGAAAATACTATTTCTTGTTTTATTTTTTTTATTTTTTTTTTTAATCTGCTGCTCATTTGCCTCTCCAACAGCCAACAGGCATCCTTTCCACTCTTGAAGAGGAATGCATGTTCCCTAAGGCTACGGACATGACTTTCATGAGCAAACTCTTTGACAATCATTTTGGAAAGTCGGTTCATCTCCACAAGCCCAAACCTGATAAAAAGAAAAAATACGAAGCTCATTTTGAAGTTGTCCATTATGCAGGAATGGTAAGTCACCTCTAGACTGCTTGCCCTGAATTTTCGTATGTCCGCTTCAAATGCACTCTGTCAGAGTCCATAGATAATATTTAAGTAACATTTATATTAAACAAAGAGATAAACAGAATACATCTCAGTTTCAGAAATAGGAAGTGTGGTGTTTTAGCACACTCTGGGAATGGTATGGCCGCATTACAATGCCATTCCATGTGCACAGAGGTGAAAAAGCTCAAGATGAATTCACTCACCACAACTGAAAGCAAGAGAGCTTCAAAAAGGCATGGAGTCCATCAAAGTCATGATTTTTTCTTTCCACATTTGTCTTTAACTTTAACTTAGCATCATGTGAATGAGTGATTTCAATTGATGTTTCTATTGACTTTTTTTTTTGTTTTTATTCTACCATAAAGAATATAAAGTATAAAGTAATGGCCTCTAAACTATGGCCAACAAAAGTTTATATGACCCTCACAGCTTCTCCTCATTTCCCTGCTGGTATGTATGCCCATTTTTTCTGCTTTTCTGCTTCTGGTCAATGCCTCTGGGTGGAACAGAAAGAGAACTGATAAAAGACAGGTAATACTTCAATCAAAAAATGATGTGCCAAATGTACAGAGGTATTCTTATAGTTCTCATCTTGGACATCCTGGAATGTTAATTAAATGATATTTAGAATAAAATGCCATTCTATTTGCTATTTTTTTGAGTGCTCACTTAATCATTGACAGCTGGATGATTTCATCTGTTTTTGTGATGACAGGCTGCTGATAGGAATTTTTCCAGCTGGAAACATCATTTAATCTCCTTGCTCATCCTTCCTTTTCTTCTCTCCCTCTCCCCGTTATTTTCCCCTTCTCTCTCTCTCTCTTTCTCTCTCTCTCTCTCTGTGTGTGTGTGTGTGTGTGTCTTTTCCTTCCCCTCCTGTCTCTCCCTTTCTTTTGATAATGTGAAAGATAAACTTTGAAAACCTCATTGTGGTTGCACAATGGACATCTAGAAGTATTATTCAGTACTGTTATGTCACACCGATTCAAAGTTAAAGGAGTTACATAACTTGTGATATTTTCTCAAGTGATGAACAGTTTGCTATTATGCAATTTCTCCTTTTGCATGCTTTTCTAAAGGTACCTTATAACATCAATGGTTGGCTTGAAAAAAATAAAGACCTTCTTAATGAAACAGTGGTGGCTATATTTCAGAAGTCTTCCAACAGACTCTTGGCAAGTCTTTTTGAAAATTACATCAGTAGTGACAGTGGTGAGTCAACTTTCCTTCATTTTTGTACCTCAGAATGGAACTCATGGCTGCTTCATTTTACAACAATCCTTGCTTCTTTCCTGGGGCAATCTGTTTCTATTCCCCCTAGTCTAAGTTATCCCATCTTATTAGCTTTTCTGCCCCCATGCAGGTGGTTCTATAGGGAAGTATTGCTAGTGCTCTAAGACATATGTGGACTTTGACCTTAAAAAGTTTATGGAAAAGACATTTTATGAAAAACTTTGTATGCATGGATTTCAAAATATGTTTGCTTCAAAGTAAACATACTTTAATAAACTTTGGGGGCTGACATTGTGGCACAGCAGGTTAAACTGCCACATGCAATGCCAGCATCCCATATGGGCACTGGTTTGAGTCCCAGCTCTCCAGTTTCAATCCAGCTCCCTGCTAATGGCCTGGGAAAAGCAGTAGAAGATGACCTAAGTGCTTGGGATTTACCATCCATATGGGAGACTTGGAAAAAGCTCCTGGATTTATTATCTTAAATAAATAAATACATACATTTCTTTTCTGCCTTCCTTTCTTTCTGTCTCTTTTTGAGGCACAGAGACTATAGATAGATACAGAGACAGAAAGTTCTCATTTGGTAGTTCATTCTTCAAATATCCAAAACTGCCAGGGCTGAGCTAAGAGTGGGAACTCAATCCAGGTCTCCCATGAGGCTGGCAGGAACACAATGACTTAAGCCATCACCTGTTGCCTCCCAGGGTGCAGATTAGTAGGATTCCAATCCAGGCCTTCTGATAACGGATGAGGGTGTCCATTCTGGCATCTTGTTTGGTAGGCTAAATGCCTGCCCTGAACGTACCTTTTAATTTCATTTTCCCAAGAACTTTTTGAAGTAGTTCCATTGTATTAAAGAGTATGTTTGGGGGCTGCTTTTGTTTTCTACTTGATTTACTGCAAAGAGAGAATTGTTACAAATGTAATTTTGATGAATGATTTTTGGAGCAGTAGCAAGTCACAACTACATACTATCAAACATTGCTCTAGTGGCTAGGATATGTTCTGAGAAATGTGTTCTTAGGCAATTTCCTCATTGTCCAAAAATCAGAATGTACCCACACAAATCTAGATGTCAAATCAATCACTCAATGGTGCTCCTTAATGCAATCATGAGACTGAACTCAAGTTACATGAAGCTGCTGTCTGCATAACAGGCCTCCTGCATTACAGTGAATTTTTTTTAAAAAAGTAGGAATGCACTGTAGAAAACTGATGAATAATACAGTGCAAGTATATTTCATTTTATTGCACTTTGCAGTTATGTGGGCTTTTGTTTTTAAAAGTTGAAAGCTTGTGGCAATTCTGCATCAGAGCTCTTAGCACCATTTTTCTAAGAGTAAATGTTCACTTCACATTGCTGTGTCATATTCTGGTCATTCTTCCAATATTTCAAAACTTTTCATTATTTTATATCTGTTATGATGATATTTGGTATGTGATCTGTGATGTTATTAGAATTGTTTCGAAGTTCCACAAATCATACCTGAATGGGATAGTGAACTTAGTAAATGTTTATGTTTTGACTGATCCATTGATAAGCCACTCTCCCATCTTCCTCCCTGTCCTTGGGCCTCTCTTTCCCTGAAGACACAACAATATTGAAATTGGGCCAATTAAAATCCTACAATGTCCTCTATGTGTTCAATTAGAACTTCTCGTTTCTCTCTTTAAATCAAAAGCTTGAAGGGGCCGGTGCTGTGGCGCAACGGGTTAGCGCAATGGCTTGAAGTGCCGACATCCCATGTGGGCGCCGGTTCTAGTCGCGGCTGCTCCAATTCCCATCCCGCTCTTTGCTATGGCCTGGGAAAGCAGTAGAAGGTGGCCCAAGTCCTTGGGCCCTGCACCAATGTGGGAGACCCGGAGGAAGCTCCTGGCTCCTGGCTTCAGATTAGCACAGTTCCAGCCGTTGTGGCCAACTGGGAAGTGGACCATGGGACGGAAGACCTCGCTCTCTGCCTCTCCTCTCTCTAACTCTTTCAAATAAATACATAAATCTTTAAAAAATAAATAAAAAAACCCAAAAGCTGAAAATTATTAAGCATAGTGAGGAATATACTGAAAGCTGAGATAGGCTGAAAGCTAGGCCTCTTGCTCCAAACAGCCAAGTTGTCATGAATTTTTTACTTAGTGGAAGATTAAACTTGTGACTATAAAGTAAGTTGAAAGTATGTTATTGTGAGAATTAAAAGACAAATAAGAAAGAGAAGGAGAAGGGATGGTGGAGACAAAGGAGGGAGGGAGGGAAGGAGGGTAGGAAGTATTATCATTTCTTACAACTGTATATATGAAATACATAGAATCTGTTCCCTTTATGTAAATGAATTTTATAAAGGAAAAGTTCTTGAAGGAAATGAAAAGAGCTGTTCCAGTGAACACATGAATGCTAAGGGAAACATTCCTACTGCTGATATGGAGAAAGTTTGAGTCATCTCTGTAGAAGTTCAAACCAGACACAACATCAGTCAAAGCCTCATACAGAAAGAGAGCCTAATATGAGGAAGCTAAAGAAGAAAAGTTTAGAGCTGGAAGAATTGGCTTCATGATGTTTAAGGAAGGAAGCTATCTTCACAGCATGTAAATGGAAGTTTAAAGCAGCAAGTACTGTTAAGAAACTGTAACAAGTTATCTAGAAGGACTAGCTAAGCTAATTGAGGAAAATGGCTACACTAAACTACAGATTCAATGCAGATAAAATTGTATTATTTAGAAGTAGAGGCCATCTAGGACTTAACATTGCTATAGAGGAGAAGTTAATGCTTGGCTTCAAAGTACAGACTGACTCCCTTATGAGGAGGCTAGGAGCCAGGAACTTAATCTAGGTCTCTCATGGGAGTGGCAGGGACCCATTACTGAGCCATTGCCTGCTGTCTGCTAGGTGTGCATTAGCAGGAAACTGGAACAAGAAGCGCAGCCAAGACTCAAACCCAGGCACTTTGATATAAGATATGGACATCCCAACTGCGATCTTAATCACTTGGCCAAATGCCTGCTCCTCAATGGCCTTTGTCCTAGCTTGTTTTCAAAAATGTGTGCTGCATTTTCATTATCCATAGTCATCCTACTGTGCAATACACAATCAGCTCTCCTTCCTTCAACCTAACTGTAACATAGAGCCCTTTGATGAACCTTCCTTATCTCTCTTTACCCTATTCTCCCCAGTCTCTGCTATGACTCTGTGTTAAGTTCTTTGAGAACATTTTAAAACTCTACATTTTAGTGAGACCATGCAGTACTTTTCTTTCTGCTCATTCCTTATTTCATTTAACATAATGAAATCCAATTCCACCCAGCAAATGGAAAACAACAAAAATGACAGAATTTTACCCCTTTTAGACACTAAAAATATTCCATTGTTATGTTATTGTACTTTCTTTATCCATTCGCCAGGTGATAGACACTTCAATTGCTTCCATTCTTGTCTATTGTGAATAGTACTGAAATGACTCTGGAACTACATGTGTTTCCCTGATGAACTGATTACATTTCTCTTGGACATATTCCCAGGAGTAATATATCTAGATTTTGTAGTTTTAAATTTAGGGTTTTTTTTTTTTTAAGAATTACTTTATTTGAAAGACAGATTTACAGAGAGAGGTAGAGCCAGAGAGAGGTCTTCCATCCACAGGTTCACTCCCCAAATGACCACAATGGCCAGAGCTGAGCTGATCCAAAGCCCGGAGCCAGGAGCTTCTTCCGGGTCTCCCACGTGGGTGCAAGTGCCCAAGGAATTGAATCATCTTCTACTGCTTTCCCAGGCCATAGCAGAGAGCTGGATCAGAAGTGGAGCAGCCAGGACTTGAACCGGTGCCCATGGGATGCCGGCACTGCAGGCTGGGGTTTAACCTGCTGCACCACAGCACCAGCCCCAGGTTGTTTTTTTGTTCGTTTGTTTTTGTTTTGTTTTGTTTTTTAGATACTTCATGTGTAACGATTTTCACAATAGCTATTCTAATTTACCTTCCTACCAACAGTGTATTAAAGTTCCCCTTTCTCCACATCTTGCCAGCATTTGTTACAGAGAGAAGGAGAGAGGAGATCTTCTATGAGCTGGTTCACTCTCCAGGTGGCTGCAATGGCCAAGGCTGGGGCAGGCTGAAGCCAGGAGCCAGCAGCTTCTTCTAAGTCTCCCATGTGTGTGGGGGGGCAGCCAGGACACAAACCAGCACCCATGTGGGATGCTGGCATTGCAGATGGTAGCCTTACCCACCGCGCCACAATGCTGGCCCTGATTTCCACTTAATTTTTGTATGTGGACTAAATAATGCTTCAGTCAGTGTCTTTGCTCAGTTACTTGATGATTTCCAAAAGGAAAAGTACTAGAAATAGACATTTAATGTTAAGTGACATATTTATGAAACTTTGATGTACATTACCAGTGCTGACAGAGGAGCACCACACACTGATGAACTTTGGGGTCCTTTGTTGCCAGTGGCCAAGAGTGGACCCTGAAACTCAAAGCAACAGGCTTTATAAAGACAAAAAATAAATAAATAAAAAACAAGGAAGGGAAGGGGAATACGTGGTTGCTAGGATCAAGCTGACCTGAAGCAAGTGTAAAACTAATATCAATTGCAATCTTGATAATACCAATTACAGTCTTGACATTAATCCAGGTACTGACCTAAGTCATCTGTGGGACATAGACAAATCAAATTGTAACATTAATCCAGGTGCAGCCTATCTGTTCTCAGCTTGAGCAATCATACTAGGGGAATTCTTTGTTTTGTCAAGCAGGATGTAGTACACTGTTACTGTCTTAGTTTTAGACTATAGTTATTTTCAGACTATAGTCTCACAGTGAGGGGTGCTTTCTTAAGATGGAGTCTTGGGCACTCTAAAATGGAGTCCCTAGTATTAAGGCATCACTTCAGTTTTTGGTAGATATTGTCATACTGTTTCTTGAATGTTAATGCATTTATCTTTCCATACACAAGGAATGATAAAATGACAAGAAAAGCTTATATATTTTTTCTATTCTTTCTTTTAGCAATACAGTTTGGGGAGAAGAAACACAAAAAGGGAACTTCATTCCAAACAGTTGCGTCTCTGCACAAAGTAATTTTAATTGCATCTATTTATATATATTATTACTTATCTGAAATTCCATATTTTCAAATAAGCATAAGTATTATAAGTTAACTAACCTGAAAAAGTGGAACTTTATCTTGGTATTATCAAGGACTTTAGATGACATTGTGAGTACCTCACAAGGTCCCTCTGCCATATCTGCACCCATCTTCCAGTTGATGTGAATATTGGTCGTTATACATACCAGTTGCCAGAATTGTCCTTGGCCACATGGGAAGCTAAGCTGCCTCCTTGCCCTCTGCTCCAGATTTTGGTCTCTTCCCTGCCTCAAGAAAGGACCAATTTTGTCATGATTGTTATACATCTATCTATAGCTCCTATAAGGAGCAAGATCAATTAATCCACACAATTGCTTTTTTCTTCTCCTGCCCCACTTTAAACTTCCCTTACAGTCTAAGTTAATCTTTCCAACCAGAGGCTCTATATTCTCTAGGAGTGGAATGCATGAATTTTCTACAGATAGGAAAGTGAGAAACAATTTCTGTTTTCAAGCCATTTTATCATCAAGACATAAGTTATTGCTATCAAATAATAACAAGTATAAATTATTCACGCTGCAACTATGTGTGTCAGATAAATTTTTATTTTCCAAAGGAAGGAAACAATATATTTTTGATAAGGAAGAATGTTGAATTTATTATTTTATGAATTAGTTTTCATGTTGGCTATAATATTAAGATATTTGAAGACAGTTATGAGTTAGATTGGTGTTTTCAGTGATTCGAAAAGTTAATGCATGTTTATTATGTTTTTTACTTTAGAAAACTTTAAATAAATTGATGACTAATCTGAAATCAACAGAACCTCATTTTGTGAGATGCATAAATCCCAATGTGAACAAAATGCCAGGTAAAAACTAAATTTCTTTGCAATCTACACTAGGAAACACATTTTATTTTAGCCACATTGTCTGTCTTTTCAGAAACATTTACTGATCCCTTTTAGATAAGGGTAGAATTTCAGATTGAAAAATAAAATGTAAGTTAAAAGTTAGGTCTTTGATACCTCCTCAACACTGCCTTACAATTGAGATTCAAATCCACACACAGAAGGATTTCACAAAACAGGATCAATCGGGTAATATTGCAACACTTGACACTGCCATTGAAATTTCTTCTTGAATTTCATGCCAAAATGTGAATGTTTCTATGCCACTGTCTACAAGAGCAAAGTATCATAGAATGCGATTAACTAATCAATTGAGAAACCGAGGTAGATATTTCAGCATAAAGAAAATTATTTGGTCTGAATTCTTTAAATTGACCATAAAGACAATTCCTATGTCATTGTATAATTACTATAATATACTAACATCCTTCCCAACACTTTCATCTGCCTTCTTCCTGAAAACATCCATTTCCTTAGTTATATGATTCTAGGAAGTGGGTTTTGTTTTGTTTTTATTTTTGTTTTTGTTTGATGAGTGAAGAGTAGTAGAGGGATGATGTGATATTTTAATGGTTTTTAAGATTTATAAAATGTTTATGATTATCAAAACAAAATTTCTACTGATATTAAGCACGTGGATTGCTTTCTCTACATCATGGATTTAAAGATTCTGAACCATCTCATTATAACTGCAGTCCTTAGAGAGCTTTTGCTGGATGCTGTCAGTCTCACAGGAGGTATATAGCCAGATGTTGCTATATGCTCACTTCCAATGTTCAACATATCTTGCGTTCTTATTAAACCTCCTGTCATTAAGACCTTGGTTATGATAGTCTGTGGCCTATTTGTGGAAAGTGTGATGCTAAACAGTGATAATGTGATTTGTGTTTTGCCAGTGAACTTTATGTTCATTTAGGGTTGCACATTTTTGTTTCATTGCTTCTTTTTTAAAATTTTTACCTAAATTCTACAAATTTCATGCATTTCATATATACAGATTTAAGAACATAGTGATTCTTTCCACCCTACCATCCCTCATGCCCATGTTCCCATCCTTTTTCCTACTCTATCTTTTATTCCCTTTCTTAATTTTTACAAAGATCTTTCACCTGAGTTTTTAATGCACCTAGGAATTCTACTTCCATCTAGCAAGGAATCTAACTAGATGCCTCTGCTTTGGAGCAATGTATCACCTAATAGATTTGCTTTTAATTGAGGCAATTTTGAATTCAGCAGTTTTCTAAAAGAAATTTATGTAAGGACAAACTCAAAAGATTCACCATCTAATCAAAACAATACTTAATATATAGTTAAAGGAATGAGTATGTCTTTGGTTCCTATTTCTGTCTGTTCTTATAGATCGTCTGTTTCTGTCCATGAAGGAGATTACATTACAGAAATATGGGTACATGACTTAAATATATTTCTATGACCTTGGGTATAGACAGAGTCATTTTCTCCCATTTTTATTGGAATTCCGTAGTGGCTTTTGTCATAGGAGTACTCCTTGACTTCTTGTAGAAGACTTTCTGAGAGCAGGATCCAATGGCATCTTGAATGAATTTTCAGACTTCTATGGGAGAGTGTAGCTGACAGCTTATGCAGTATACTAGGGCTTCTTTTGATGAACAAAGAGATCATAAAAGGAAGTATATACTATGTAATATAATTTAGGTCTTGTCAAGATACAAAAAGGAAAATAAAAACCAAACTGCTGTCAAGTCCTCCTAGGCAAAACTGTAAGAATTTTATTGTTGTGTGCATCTGATAGAGGCAGGCAGATAGGATCAAATTGATTAGATTTGTAAGCTGGAAGACCACACCCTCACCCACACCCACTGTGTGATCTCATGCCCCTACCTGATCTCACCTGCATGCCCACCTGCCAATCAGACTATGTAACCACACCCCTTTGGAAGTGAATAAAAGGCCTGGAGCATCGTGGGCTCCTCCCTTGTTGCCCCACACCTTCAGGCGCACAGCGTTTTGGCCTCTGCCTTTTCTTTCTTGCCTGCATGCTTGCTCCGTTGTGGCTCCTGGCCTGCTCTCTGCCTGGTATGGACCCTGCCTGTGTTTCTAGACTTCTTTATCCCCTAAATAAAGCCCTCACTTTCCTGCGCATTTCTTCCACTGAATAGATGTTAAAAAAAAAAAAAAAAACTTACCCTGTTGCCTGGTTTATTTTAAGATGATATTCAGAATTCTTCTCTGAATAGACAGCAAGAACCCACCAAAAATACTAATATTTAAAATTATTAATAGGGCTAGTCGATATCACGTCCACTCCTTTCTTTTTATTCCTCCTTTTTGGAATCCCCTCTCTCTCCTACTTAGAGATGGCAATTCCCTTTTGTGTTTTTATCCTGCTCTCTAGTTGGTTTTTGATTGGTCAATTGCTGGTAAAAACCAGCCATTTACATTATAGTAAAACGTGTTATCTTTTTCATCTTCCAGGAGTATCTCCTTATAAAATCCGTTCTGTGACCTGAAGGTCTTGGTGCATGCTAAAAGTGTTGTGTGTTAATTGAATTTAGAAACTCCCAAATAATAGGATGGGTAGTATAACTACCATCAGGGTGGGAGTGAAGAAACTCCTATGATCTATCATGTAGAGGAACATCAAATTCTAACTCATTTTTAAAACACAAGATGCACCACCTAACAAAAAATCTGGCATAATCTTTTTGCAGATACAGATCCAATAATACTTCTTTTTTCAGGTGTATTGGACCCTCACTTGGTTCTGCAACAGCTGCGCTGTAATGGTGTCTTGGAAGGGATTCGAATATTCCGTGAAGGTTTTCCAAACCGACTGTTGTATGCTGATTTTAAACAAAGGTAAACATCCATCCCAATATTGAAGAACACTGAGGCATCCTGCCCTCTCTTCCCTTCTTTATGAGTGCTTAGGCATGCATTGTTTGTTGGGATATGCTCCAGACTGCAAATCTATGTGTTTTGGTGATGGTGAGATATTTAGTGACAGTTCATTATTGTTTTCCCCTAAACCAACATCTATGTAACTATAATATCCTTAAATCTCTATAACAGATAATAGACCCACATACTGAAGAACTACATATAGAAGTAAAAGTCTAGAGGCTGAATTGAATCTCTGAAATGTTATATATATATATATATTTAATTGTAGCTGCCATCCAAACAGGCAAATACTTTATAAGCAAGCCTGCAAAGGGAAGGAAGCCAGCAGTGTGTGTGTGGCAGGAGGCACAAGAAGCTTCTTTACTTTTTATATTTTGAATTTTGAAAGTGTAAATTATAGATTACCAAGCCATTTGAGCACAGTATGGTAGAGTAAAAAATAACCAATCTCAGAATGAAGAGGTGTATTTGTCATTTTCTGCAAACTCACCATTAGAATGAAGAAATCTTGAAAATATATTCAATGTATCTGTCTTCAGTCTCCTGGTCCATGCAATAGGGATCCTTTTTGTTCACCTTTCTCTCTTACTTTCTCCTTCTATTTTTATGCTTCCTAATAGAACAGACAATATAATGAAGTTGCTTCTAAAGCACTATGACAAGTACAAACTATTATACAAATCTAAAGCATTATTGCCTATTGCCAAGAGTTTTATGAAATTGAACATATTAATGGGAGGGATAGAAGTCCGCATGTTCTTTTGATATGGGCAGGCAGATAGGATTAAATTAATTAGATTTGTGAGCTGGAGACCACCTCCACTGCTGCCCCCTCTGTGATCTCATGCCCTCATCCAGCCTCACCGGTACGCCCACCTGTCATTCAGACGACATAACCACTCTGCTTTGGAAATGAATAAAAGGCCTGGAGCACCTGAGCCCCTCCTCTTGTTTGCCCCACACCTCTTGGCAAGGACAGCCTTCTGGCCGTCCCTCTCTGCTTTCCTGCCTGTGCTATACTACCTATGGCTACTCCTAACCACATGCTTTGCTCCACGTGGCTCATGGTCAGCTCTCTGCCTGATATGGATCCAGCTTACGTTTCTAGACTTCTTTCTCCCTTAAATAAAGCCCTCACTTTCTTGTGTATTTTTCTCATTAAATAAATGCTAAAAACTTACCATGTTGCCTGTTTTATTCGAGCTGATATTCAGAATTCTTATCTGAATAAATGGCAAGAACCCTCAAAATATTAATATTAAAATTATTAATAAAGCTAGCCCACAATACTTTCACTTCATTTGTTCAGATTAGCTTTATTTTAATCATATGGTCTCCTGACTCTATTTCAAAATAGGTACTGCATTCTGAATCCAAGGACTTTTCCAAAGAGCAAGTTTTTGAGCAGCAAAAAAGTTACGGAAGAACTACTTGGCTCCATGGATATAGACCATACCCAGTACCAATTTGGAATTACCAAGGTAACCTGAAAACTGCAAAGAATATATTTGAAGAAGACCAGGAAGAAAGTTTGTGTCTTAAAATATCCATGAATGAGCAGTTCTAAAGCATTTTTCTACTCTCGTGACACACATATAGAATTTAATTAACAGTAGGAACTTCATTGCTGTTTTAGAAAGAAAACTCAATGCTTAATCCTCATTCTTGACTATATTTACATTTTTAAAAAATATTCACTTATTTTTATTTGAAAGTCAGAGTTACAGAGAGGGAGGGAGAGGCAGACAAATCTTCCATCCTCTGGTTCACTCCCTAACTGGCCACAATGACCAGAGCTGGGCCAGACTGAAGCCATAAGGCAAGAGTTTTCTCTGGGTCCCCCACATGGGTCCAGGGGCCCAAGTACTTGGGCCATCTTCTGCTGCTTCTCCAAGCTATTAGTAGGGAGAAGACTGGAAGTAGAGCAGCTGGAATGTGAATGCCACAGTGCCGGCCCCTATATTTACTTTTTTATAATTAGGTAAGCCAATTTATTCCCAGATATAAAATACTGAGTGAATCTTATGGAGCTAGAAAATATGTGTACACATCAGAGCAAGACAAAGGTGAATCAGCTACAGCTTCCTGGTGTTAACTGCCTGTCTGTGTGTGAATTGATTTATCCATGGTTTTCTTTTAAGGAATACATTTTAAATATTTATTTATTTGAAAGGCAGAGTTACAGAGAGAGAGAGAGAGAGAGAGAGAGAGAGAGATGTTCCATCCCCTGATTCACTCCTCAAATGGCTGCAACCACCCAGACTAGGCTAGACTGAAGCCAGGACCCAGAAGCTTCATCTGGGTCTCCCATGTGGGTGCAGGGGACCAAGGACTCAAGCCATCCTCTGCAGCTTTTCCAGGCACATTAGCAGGGAGCTGGATTAGAAGTGGAGCAGCTGGGTCTCGAACCAGTGCCCATATAGGATGCTGTTGCTGCAGGCCACGGCTTTAACCAGCTAGGCCATAGCACTGTCCCCTGGGGAATATATATTATAACACTATTCCCACAATTTAAAACTTTAGAGTCAAGCTAACTATCAAAACATTAATCTGAAAACAATTTCTTTTTTTTAAGATTTATTTTATTTATTTAAAAGAGAGATACAGAGAAATGTAGAGACAGAGAAAGAGGTCCTCCACCTGCTGGTTCACTCCCCAGATGGCCGCAATGGCCGGAGCTGCGTCGCTCCAAAGTCAGGAGCCAGGAGCCTCTTCCAGGTCTCCTACGTGGGTGCAGGGGCCCAAGGACCTGGGCCATCCGCCACTGCTTTCCCAGGCCATAGCAGAGAGCTGGATTGGAAGAGGAGCAGTCAGGACCAGAACTGGCGTCCATATGGGATGCCGGTGTTTCAGGCCAGGGGTTTACCTGCTGTGCCACAGCGCCGGCCCCTGAAACCAATTTTCTTAAATGTAATTCTCAAAATTCCATACCATCTTGGAGGCCCAAAAAAATCTTAGAAACTTCTGACTAATAGATTTAGTTTTATGTTGTATTGAATATCAAGTTGTTCCTGTTGATATCCGTATACAGAACAAATTATTTGAAGGAGAATTGGAAGATCCAGGTAGAACAACACTTTGAGGACCCACGAATCAGTTTTTGCCTTTGTTGATTCCAGTGATCTTCACTGACAGTGCTTTGCTTCCTTGTGTTTTTAGTTTAGTTTTGCTGTATACTACTCATCTGGGTCAGAAGGGACAGAGTGAGTAAGACTCCTAAGCCAAACATTTTAAGGCTTCTCTCACTCTCAGATGATCAAAAAGTACCTAGTGCCTCCTTAAAAGCATTTCACCTTGGTTGCTACTAATTATTTTGATAAAGTATTTTTGTGCATTTTTTAATGCCTAGGACAAATGTGCCTTCTAAGGCAGGCATCTGTCCCAGCAGTTGAGATACCAGTTGGGATGCTTGCATTCTGTATCAGAGTGCTTGGATTTGCTTCCTAGCTCCACCTTTTGATTTAGCTTTCCACCAATGCACAACCTTGAAAGTAGTATTGATTTCTTAAGTAGTTGGTTTCCTACCACTCAAATGGGAGACCTGAATTGGGTTTCTGGCTCTTATCTAAAGTCCCACCAAGTCTCAGTGCTGCTGGACAGGTGGGCAGTGAACTCACAGATGGGAGCTCTCTCTGTCTATAAAAAGAAAAAAATGTTTCTATAAAGCAGGGGTTGGCAAACTATGTCCTAAGGATTATATCCATGGCCTACTTTTTTATATGGCTCACTAATTAAAACTAGCTTTACATTTTTAGAGTTGTTTAAAAAACAAAACAGAATATTCTACAAAAATTATTTGGGGTCCACAAATACTAAAAATATTTACTATCTGACCCTTTAGAGAAAAACATTTGTGAAGTCCTGCCTGGCAATTTATAGCATTGTGTGCCTGGGACCATATTAAAACTTAAAATAAAGTTCCTTAAAAAACCTAGGCACTATGAATAAATAAGAGAGAAAGTTCTGTAAGTTCCTAATTAATCCATTTAACCACAGAATTAAATTTAAAAGTTCTTGCATGAATTTTAGATTCATAAAGCTAAACTTTCTAATGTGGATTTTACCCTTAAATAAAGCCCAAACAGATATTTTGAACTGATTAAAATCCCAAGGTTGTTCACAGAATCATTAACAGCCATTTGCTTCATAGCCATTATGAGTAGAACTAATATCCAACATTTATTTTAGGTGTTTTTAAAAGCTGGCTTCCTGGACCTGCTGGAAGCAATGAGAGATGGGAGACTTTCTAAATTCTTCACATTGTTTCAAGCCAGAGCAAGGGGCAAACTGATGCGAATCAAATACCAGAATATTCTGGAAGAAAGGTATTATCATACCCTCACCTTGCATCCCCACTCCCAGAGTAATGGTATGCCTCAGCCAATATGACTTTATTTCAAATAACAGGCCAAGGTAATGCGCCGCCTCTTCTGTTTAGTCTGGGTCTTAAAATATTTTAATCATGGTATGCCCAAAACACAGAGCACAATATGCTATTTTTGCCCTTATCCAGCCAAGTAAAAGTATAATTATTATTTGCATGTCTTCCAGCCTTTCCTTTGGGAAAGATTCTGTACAGTCTAGAAGTGTGGATCTCTGAAGGCGGAATGGCTCACAGTTTATGAGAGAAGCAGATCTGGAAGGGTTTGCATACATCACACAGCCAACTCTGTGAGGGAGTTTGCTTCACTTTCTTACCCCTCATGGGTGTGAAACTATGGCTCTTAGTAGCATGAAATTATTAATTTCTTATTTTATTTCAGGCAAGTTAACTGGAGATATGTATCTACACATTTGGACATTTAATTAAAGGTTTTGCCTGTTACTTGATAGAATCATGAAAAGCAAGATTTCAAAATCTCCAAAGGGCCATGAGCACAGAATTCTGTAGTTGTTGTATTTATTTTTTCTTTAGTACAGTTTGTCTTTTGGAGTGTGTTTCACAGTACTTATTTTTTAAAAATTTTATTTAAGGTAAAAAAATTCCCTATATTTCATATATGGAAATTTAGAAGCATAGTGATACTTCCCACCATACCCTGCTTCTGCCCATACTCCCACCCTTCCTAATCCATCCTCTCTTATTCCCTCTGTTAATTTGTACCTTGATCTGCTTTCATGTTACTTTATACTTCTAAGATGAGTCATATACTAAGTAAGGAGATGTGCAATTTGGGACATGTTCAATCAGACTTGCCCCAAATGGTGGAGTTAGAATCATGACAGGGGATCCCAATACAATCCCATCAAGGTGGCATGTACCAATGCCATCTCACTAGTCCCAGTGATCAATTTCTGTTCACAATTGATCACACTGATAGGTCTAAGAGTCAAAGGGATCACACAAACAAGACTAGTGTCTGCTAATACTAGCTGATTGAATCAAAAGGGAGAGAATGATCCAACATGGGAAGTGGGATACACAGCAGACTCATAGAATGGCAGATGTCCCAAATAGCACTCTGGCCTCAGAATCAGCCCTTAAGGCATTCGGATCTGGCTGAAGAGCCCATGAGAGTATTTCAGGCATGGAAAGCCAAGACACTCTGGCCAAAAAAAAAAAAAAAAGAAGACCTAAATGAAAGATCTCTGCAAGTGAGATCCCAGTGGAAGGAAGAGGGCCATCAAAGAAGGAGAAAGAAGGAGGTACCTTTCTCTGAAGGGAGGAGAGAACTTCCACTTTGACTATGACCCTGCCGGAATAAGATCAAAGTCGGAGAACTCAAAAGGCTTCCATAGCCTGGGCAACTCATGACTAGAGCCTAGGGAGATTACTGATGCCATAAACAAGAGTGTCAAATTGTTAAGTCAACAACAGGAGTCACTGTGTACTTACTTCTCATGTGGGATCTGTCCTTAGTGTTACTAAGTTACTTACTTCCAATGTGAAGTAATGCTATAACTAGTATTGAAACAGTATTTTCCACTTTGTGTTTCTGTGTGAGTGCAAACGATGAAATCTTTACTTAATACATACTAAATCGATCTTCTGTATATAAAGAGAACTGAAAATGAATCTTGATGTGAATTGAATGGGAGAGGGAGCAGGAGATGGGAGGGAAATTATGGGGGCGGGAAGCCAATGTAATCCATAAACTGTACTTTGGAAATTTATATTTACTAAATAAAAAAATAAAATAAAAAAGAGGGAAATTATGGGGGGGGGGAAGCCAATGTAATCCATAAACTGTACTTTGGAAATTTATATTTACTAAATAAAAAAATAAAATAAAAAAGAGTTCAACAAATAGAAGAAAAACACTGTTTTTTAATAGTTTTTTAATTGTAGAGACAAAGGCTATAAACAATCATCAAATCCCAAAATGTCAATTTCACTCATATACATTATATTTTTGATAATCTATTAGTTGCCACAGATCAGGGAAAACATATAGCTTTTGTCTTTTTTTTTTTTTTTTTTTTGGACAGGCAGAGTGGATAGTGAGAGAGAGAGACAGAGAGAAAGGTCTTCTTTTTGCCATTGGTTCACCCTCCAAATGCCACCACGGCCGGCACACCACGCTGATCCGAAGGCAGGAGCCAGTTGCTTCCCTGGTCTCCCATGGGGTGCAGGGCCCAAGCACTTGGGCCATCCTCCACTGCACTCCCGGGCCACAGCAGAGAGCTGGCCTGGAAGAGGGGCAACCGGGACAGAATCCGGCGCCCCGACCGGGACTAGAACCCGGTGTGCTAGCGCTGCAGCAGAAGATTAGCCTAGTGAGCCGCGGCACCAGCCAGCTTTGTCTTTTTGAGACGGGCTTACTTCACTAATTATAGTGGTTCTAGTTGCATCCATTTTGTTGCAAAAGACAGGATTTCATTCTTTTTTTTAACAGATGGTATATATATACCATAATTTCTTTATCCAGTCATCATGATAGACTTCAGGGTTGATTCAATACCTTTGCTATTGCGAATTGAGTTGCAATAAACATGGGTATAGAGGTAACAGTTTCATATGCTGAACTCATTTACCTTGGGTAAATTCCCAGGGGTTTGATTGCTGGGCCATATATCAGATCTATTTTTAGCTTTCTGAGGTATCTCCATGATATCTTCCACAATGGCTATACTAGTTTAAATTCTCACCAACAGTGGATTAGGGTACATTTTTCCCCACATCCTGGCCAGGGTTACTGTTTGTTGATGTCACAGTTCTTCATTGACAACTTGTTAATTCCATCTGTTTCTCCAAAGAGAACATCAAAGAGGAAGTCAATTGCTACATGAATGTCAAATATACCAAAGAGAGAAATCCTAAGAATCTTCTATAACTATCATTCAGGGGTTAATGTGGTACAAGTGATTGGGGATGAGGAAACAGGACTTCCAGCACAAGTGTGTGACTGTGGAAAAAATCCTTTCTCCATGGTTCATTTCCTTAAATTCCAAAATGAGGCCAGAATGATCCATTTTTTTTCAAAGTTTTGACTTCAAAAATTATTATGAAATATTGTAATGAAAACAACTACAGTGCACACTCATAAAGACATCATATAGATATACAAATTCTTAATATTTTTTCTGTAATTGTTGATCAGAGTTGAAATCCCTGTGTATTTCTTCTTTGATCCAATTCTGAATTTATCATTATCATTCCAGGTTAAAAAACCCATATACAATTATGTTTCCAGAGGGTGGTGCTATTGGCACAGTGGGCTGATCCTCTGCCTGTAGCACTGGCATCCCATAAGGGTGCTGCTTCTAGTCCCGGCTGCTCCATTTCCAATCCAGCTCTCTGCTACGGCCTGGGAAAGTAGTGGAAGATGGCCCAAGCTCTTGGGCCCCTGCACCTGCGTGTGAGACCCAGGAGAAGCTCGTGGCTCCTGGCTTCAGATCGGCACAGCTCAGGCCGTTGTAGCCATTTGGTGAGTGAGCCAGCAGGTGGAAGACTTTCTCTCTGTCTTTCCCTCTCATTATCAGTAACTGTACCTCTCAAATAAATAAAATCTTTAAATAAAAAAGGTATGTTTTCATACTTTACTAGGTAGATATCTTTGACAGGTGCATTGATCTTTCATGTTTCTAGTATTTATGTAAATAATATTCTATATGAATGACTCCTGAGTTTTATTTTATAGTCAGTATTAATACATAATAATAATATTGATATGGGAATAAATTATTGATTTTAACTGCTAAATAGTATTATATTACATGTGTATAGTATAATTTGTTTTCCAGCTCACATGAATTTATTTCCATATATGTATGTATAAAATGCATGTATATATTTTTTGCTGCTCCAATAAGTTCTCCATTAACATTTTTGTAAATGACCCTACATGCATGTATGCAATGTTTCTTGAGGGTAGTGTTACTCAAATTGATCTGTTCTCTGAAAAAAGTTTTAGATGGCAGCTGACCAGAACACGCTTGGAGTCACGATTCCTTATGGCAAGACTTCGTATGTTTTAGATTACATATAGTTTCATCTTTCCAACATATTTCCAAAAACCTTTCCAATTTACTTTCCATCAGCAGAATGTGAGATTACCATTGACTCATTTTCTCACCAACTTGTGGAATTTCAGGTTTGAAAATATTTGTCAAACGTTATTTCTGACACTGGGGAGAACTACTGCTACCATTTCTTTTCATTTTTGTTTCTTAAAGTATATTTTAATCAATCTTTTTTTTTCTTTAATGATTTATTTTATTTATTTTAAAGTTAGAGTTATGGAGACAGAGAGGGAGAGACAGAGACAGGGAGAGAAAGATATTCCATCAGCAGGTTCACTTCCCAAATGACTTCAATGACCAAGGCTGGGCATGACCAAAGCTAAGAGCCAGGGCTCCTTCAGGTTCTCCCACATGGATATAGGAGCCCAAGTACTTGGGCCATCTTCCACTGCTCTCCCAGGCAAATTAATAGGGAGATGGATCCCATATGGGATGCCAGTGCTGCAGGAGGTGGTTTTACCAACTGTGCCACAATGTCAGTCCCCTACTCTTTCTTTTTAAAACAATATTTTCTATATTTTTAGTAATATGATTTATTGTATGGTGGATATTCCTTTTATTTTCTTTTATTGATTTTTTTAAAATCAAGTAAGTGATGAAATATTTTAAAACAATCACAGATTTTTTTCTGATTTAAAGCTGTGTTGAATTAATAATTAATTAATAATTATAATTAATTATAATTAATAATGAATTAATAATTAATTGCTGGCCTTAATTGTGATGTTATCATGAGATTTTGCATTAATACTCAAAAAAAATTGGCCAGCAATTGTCAATTCTTTTGCTATTTTATTTGATCTTTGGTCAATACTAACCTAGCATCGTAAATGAGTTTAAGAATGTTTCCTTATTTCAAAACAGAAAACTATATACTTCAATTATTTGAGAATCTTTGGTAGAATTTGCTAAGAAAGTCATCTGCCTCTTGTGTTTTTGTGTGTGCATGTTTTACAATTTTGATTTAATCTTTAAAATTATTATGGACCTATTAAGACATTTTCCTCTTGAATCAGCTTAAGAAAATTCATTTTTTGCAAAAGAAAATTTATATTTCCTTCAACTTTTCCAATTTAATAAATTACAATTTTATTATAAATTCATAATTATAAATAATTATAATTATACTATATAATTATAATTATAAATTTATTACAAATTCATAATAAATTGTGAATTTAATTAATTTATTTTTTTAATTTTAATCAGTTTTTTTCTTTTTTTTATTTAATGAACATAAATTTCCAAAGTACAGCTTATGGATTACAATAGCTTCCCCCACCCATAACTTCCCTCCCACCCACAACACTCCCCTCTCCCACTCCGTCTCCCCTTCCATGCACATCAAGATTAATTTTCAATTATCTTTATATACAGAAGATCAATTTAGCAAATATTAAGTAAAGATTTCCAGTTTGCACCCACACAGAAACACAAAGTGTAAAATACTATTTGAGTACTAGTTATAGCATTAATTAAACACCTAAGAGTAATTGTGTATTTTTTTTATTTTCCCTCCCACTCACACCCCTCCCATCTCCCACTCCCTCTC
Source organism: Oryctolagus cuniculus (assembly GCF_964237555.1). Taxonomy (NCBI): domain Eukaryota; kingdom Metazoa; phylum Chordata; class Mammalia; order Lagomorpha; family Leporidae; genus Oryctolagus; species Oryctolagus cuniculus. The sequence continues at coordinate 64,181,051 of NC_091435.1, read as the reverse complement.
CCATTCAATTCACATCAAGATTCATTTTCAGTTCTCTTTATATACAGAAGATCGATTTAGTATGTATTAAGTAAAGATTTCATCGTTTGCACTCACACAGAAACACAAAGTGGAAAATACTGTTTCAATACTAGTTATAGCATTACTTCACATTGGAAGTAAGTAACTTAGTAACACTAAGGACAGATCCCACATGAGAAGTAAGTACACAGTGACTCCTGTTGTTGACTTAACAATTTGACACTCTTGTTTATGGCATCAGTAATCTCCCTAGGCTCTAGTCATGAGTTGCCCAGGCTATGGAAGCCTTTTGAGTTCTCCGACTTTGATCTTATTCCGGCAGGGTCATAGTCAAAGTGGAAGTTCTCTCCTCCCTTCAGAGAAAGGTACCTCCTTCTTTCTCCTTCTTTGATGGCCCTCTTCCTTCCACTGGGATCTCACTTGCAGAGATCTTTCATTTAGGTCTTCTTTTTTTTTTTTTTTGGCCAGAGTGTCTTGGCTTTCCATGCCTGAAATACTCTCATGGGCTCTTCAGCCAGATCCGAATGCCTTAAGGGCTGATTCTGAGGCCAGAGTGCTATTTGGGACATCTGCCATTCTGTGAGTCTGCTGTGTATCCTGCTTCCCATGATGGATCATTCTCTCCCTTTTGATTCAATCACTTAGTATTAACAGACATTAGTCTTGTTTGTGTGATCCCTTTGACTCTTAGACCTATCAGTGTGATCAATTGTGAACTGAAATTGATCACTTGGACTAATGAGATGGCATTGGTACATGCCACCTTGATGGGATTGTATTGGGATCCCCTGTCATGATTCTAACTCCACCTTTTGGGGCAATTACTATTGAGCATTTCCCAAATTGTACATCTCCTCTCTCTTATTCCCACTCTTATATGTAACAGGGATCACTTTTCAGTTAGAATTTAAACACCTAAGAATAATTGTTTGTTAATTACAGAGTTCAACCAATAGTACTAGAACAAAACAAAGAGAAAATACTAAAATGGATAAAGTATTACATTGTACATCAACAGTCAGAACAAGAGCTGATCAGGTCACTGTTTCTCATCGTGTCCATTTCACTTCAATAAGTTTCCCCTTTGGTGCTCAGTTAGTTGTCGCTGATCAGGGAGAACATATGATATTTGTCCCTTTGAGACTGGCTTAATTCACTCAGCATGGTGTTTTCCAGATTCCTCCATCTTGTTGCAAATGACCGGGTTTCGTTGTTTTTGACTGCTGTATAGTGTTCTATAGAGTACATGTCCCACAATTTCTTTATCCAGTCTCCTGTTGATGGGCATTTGGGTTGGTTCCAAGTCTTAGCTATTGTGAATTGAGCAGCAATAAACATCAATGTGCAGATAGCTTTTCTGTTTGCCAATTTCATTTCCTCTGGGTAAATTCCAAGGAGTGGGATGGCTGGGTTGAATGGTAGGGTTATCTTCAGGTTTCTGAGGAATCTCCAGACTGACTTCCATAGTGGATTAAGCAATTTGCATTCCCACCAACGGTGGGTTAGTGTCCCTTTTTCCCCACATCCTCTCCAGCATCTATTGTTGGTAGATTTCTGAATGTGAGCCATTCTAACTGGGGTGAGGTGAAACCTCATTGTGGTTTTGATTTGCATTTCCCTGATTGCTAGTGATCTTGAACATTTTTTCATGTGTCTGTTGGCCATTTGGATTTCCTCTTTTGAAAAATATCTATTGAGGTCCTTGGCCCATCTCTTAAATGGGTTGTTTGTTTTGATGTTGTGGAGTGTCTTGATTTCTTTGTAGATTCTGGTTATTAATCCTTTATCTGTTGCATAGTTTGCAAATATTTTTTCCCATTCTGTCGGTTGCCTCTTCACTTTCCTGACTGTTTCTTTTGCAGTACAGAAACTTCTCAATTTGATGCAATCCCAGATGTCAATTTTGGCTTTGACTGCCTGTGCTTCTGGGGTATTTTCCAAGAAGTCTTTGCCAGTAACTATATCTTGCAGAGTTTCTCCAATGCTCTCTAATAATTTGATGGTGTCAGGTTGTAGATTTAGGTCTTTAATCCATGTTGAGTGAATTTTTGTGTAAGGTGTAAGGTAGGGGTCTTGCTTCATGCTTCTGCACTTGGAAATCCAATTTTCCCAGCACCATTTATTGAATAGACTTGTCTTTACTCCAGGGATTGGTTTTGGATCTTTGATTAAATATAAGTTGGCTGCAGAAGTTTGGATTGATTTCTGGTGTTTCTATTCTGTTCCATTGGTCTATCCATCTGTTTCTATACCAGTACCATGCAGTTTTGATAACAACTGCCCTCTAGTATGCCCTGAAATCTGGTATTGTGATGCCTCCAGCTTTGTTTTTGTTGTAGAAGATTGCTTTAGCTATTCGAGGTCTCCTGCGTCTCCATATGAATTTCAGCATCATTTTTTACAAATTCATAATAAATTGTGAATTTTAAATCTCTATTGTATCTTTAGTTAAGTTCCTATAGCATAATTGTAAATTATTATATTCCAAGAATTCCTAGTATTATTTTTGGGCCTTCTCTCCTTTTTCTTGAACATTCATGCTGCATGAATTTTGTTGATTTAATTAGTCTATTTAATATACACTTGTTCTACATTTTATTATTTCTTTGCTCTCTGGTTCATTAAATTCTCATCTCATATTAATTCTTTCTTTTATTCCATTTGTCTTGGGTTTCTTCTTCTCCCACCTCCAGTGTTACTGAGGTTTAGTTGTCAGCTAAAATTGTAAATAATTTGATAGTCTTTTAAACACTATTTATTTATTTATTTGAAAGGCAGAGTTACAGAGAGAGAGGGAGAGACAAAGGGAGCCAGGGAAACTTCCATTGCATGATTCATTCCCTCGATGGCTGCAACAGGCCGGGAATTGGCCAGACCAAAGCCAGGAGCCTGGAAATTCATCCAGTTTTCCCACTTGGGTTCAAGGACCCAAGCACTTGGGTCGTCTTCCACTGCTTTCCCAGGTGCATTAACAGAGAGCTGGATAGGAAATGGAGCAGCCAGGACTCAAATCAGAGCTCATATGGAATGCGGTGTCTCAGGTGGTGGCTTAACCTGCTGAATGCTGGCCCCTAATTTGATATTCTGATATATATTTACATTGTGAAATGATTATCACAATCAAAATAATTAATGATTATCACCTCACATAGTTATTGTGTATTTGTGTATAACATTTTAAGATCTACACACAGTAAATTTCCAGTAGACAATATAGTATTAGTAATTATCATCACCACAGTGTGTATTTTATCTCCAGAGCCTGTTGTTCTTGCCTAACTGAATCTGAGTGCCATCATCAGTGCATTTCCCTCAATCCTTGGCCCTTCTCCTGAAACTGCAGTTCTACTCTGCTTCTGAGTTCAACTTTTTCATATCTCACATATAAATCTGATCACGTGTTTGTCCTTCCGTGACTGACTTATTTCATTCAGCATGATGTCCTCTTGGTTTATACATGTTGTCACTAATGATAGTATTTCCTTCTTTTGAGTGATATTCTAGTATATATACTCATATATTAACATATTTTCTTTAATCACCTGTTGATGAACACTTAGACCAGTTCCATATCTTGCCTAGTGTGAATAATACTGCAATGAACATGGTAGTGCAGATATCTTTTAGATAATAATTTCATTTCCTTCTGATATGCCCTGAAATGGAGCTGGTGAGCCACATGGTATTCTATTTTTAATGTTTTGAAGAACCTCCATTATGTTTTCCATAATCATTGTTCCAATTTACATTCCTACTAAAGATGTACATGATTCCATTTTATTCCTATACTCATCAACACTTCTCTTTGTCTTTTTGGTAATAGCCATTCTACCTGAATTGCTGATATCTCATTGTAGTTTGCATTTCCCTCATTTTTACTATTGTTGAACATTTTTTATTTATCATTGGCCACTTATGTGTCTTATTTTGAGAAATGTCTATCATGTCCTTCATCCATTTTTAAAAATGTTTATTTTTATGCTATGAATCAGTTGTCTGGTTTCCTTATGAATTTTAGATTAACTCATCTTCAGATATATGGTTTGCAAATAATTTCTCTCATTCCATAGGTTTGTCCTTCACTCTGTTGTTTGCTTCCTTTGCTATATAGAAGCTTTTCAGTTTGATATAATCCTAATTGTTTTTACTTGTATTACCTGTTCTTTGGGGATAATATAAAAAGATCATTGCCCAGACCAATGTCAAGAAGGTTTTTTCCCTGTATTTTCATCTGGAAGTTTTATGATGTTCACTTTCACATTTAAGTCCTTTTATTTTTTTATTTCTGGTATTGAGTATTAATTTGATGTCAACAACAGCAAAACAAACCAACATATCATCTCCAGGACCCAGGACATTGGATGCTAATGCACTAGCCATGACATTTTTATTCTGCGTTGGAACAGATCATGAGGAATAGATTTGTGAGAACTGTAGGAGTTAGGAAAGAAGAGGTAATTAACAGGGACTCTAATGTCAGAAAGTAGCAATCCATTATGCTTAGTATTTATATAAAGTCATTATGTCAAGTGGGGTAATTTTTTTTCTATGGCAATTTTTATTTGAAAAACCTATTAACATAAAGATAACAGATTTCATGTATTTCACAGGTACAATTCTAAGAAGATAACAATGCTTCACTCCTCTCAGTCTCTCTCCCTCAGCCCACTTCCTTTCTTTAACTCAATTATATTGGTTATTGTGTATGGTGTAAGGTACTGTCCACTTATTCTTCAGAATATGGATTTCCAATTTACCAAATCATTTTATTGAAATGATTTTCCTGGGGTTGGTGCTGTGGCACAGTGGGTTAAAGCTCTAGCCTACGGTGCTGGCATCTTATATGGGCGTCAGGTCAAGTCCCAGATGCTCCAATTCCAATCAAGCTTGCTTCTATGGCCTGGGAATGCAGTAGAAGATGGTCCAAGTCCTTGGGCCCCTGCACCCATGTGGGAGATGTGGAAGAAGCTCCTAGCTCCTGGCTTGGGGAGTGAACCAGTGGATGGAAGACCTCTCTGTGTCTCTGGCTCTGCCTTTCTCTGTAACTCTATCTTTCAAATAAAGAAAATAAATTAAAAAAAAAAAGAAATGATTGTCCTTTCCACATTGTTTGTTCCTGTAATCTTTTTTGTGTGTGTGTTCTTGTAATCTTTATCAAGATCAGTTGCGTATATAATTAGATAGATTTATTTCTGGACTTTCTATTCTCTTCCATTGTCCTATTTGTCTGTTTTTATGTCTGTATTTTGATATTTTGATTACTACAGTTTTGAAGTCTATTTTGAAATGAGGTAATGTGATTACTCCAATTTGTTTTTTTTTTTTTTTTTTTTTTTGCTCAATTGCTTTGGCTGCCTGAGGTTCTTTGTGGTTCCATATGGATTTTAAAATTTTTCTTCTGTATGTGTGAAAAATGCAGTTAGAATTTTTTTTAAGATTTACTTATTTATTTGAAAGTCAGAGTTACACAGAGAGAGGAGAGGCAGAGAGAGAGAGAGAGAGATCGATCTTCTATTAGTTGGTTCACTCCTCCAGGGGCCACAATGGCTGGGCCAGGCCCAGGTGGAAGCCAGGAATCTGGAACTCCTTCTGGGTCTTCCATGACGGTAGCAAGGGTTAAGTACTTGATCCATCTTCCACTGCTTTCCCAGGCACACTAGCAGGGAATTGGATTGGAAGTGGAGCAGAGTGGACTTGAACTGGAGTTCATAAGGGATGTTGGCATCCCAGGCAGCAGCTTCCCCCACCTATACCCCAACACTGACCCCAGTAAGGACATTTTAAATATGTTAATTCTTGCAGTCCATAAACACAGGACATTTTTTTTTTAAAAACCACTTATTTGTATCTTTTTCAATTTCTTTCATTGGTGTTTGATTTTAGTGTACAGGTATTTCACCTCCTTCATTAAATTTATTCTTAAGTATATTTTTGATGGTTTTGTCAATTATGTTGTTTTCTTAACTTCTCTTTTTGGATAGGTTATTGTTAGTGTATTGAAATACTAGTCATTGTTTTTTTTATTTGTTAACTGTATTCTGCAACTTTACTGAATGATTTATTAGTTTTAATCATTTTTTGTTTGAATCTTTATGATTTTCTTCATATAAGATCATGCCAACTTCAAACAAAACCAGTTTAATGTCTGCTAGTTTTGATACCATTTATTTCTTTGTCTTCCCTAATTTTCTGGCTAGCATTTCCAGTACTATGTTGAATAGAAATGACTACCTGGGCACTCTTCAGTTTCTTACCATTAACTATGATGCTATTTGTAGGCTGTTGTAGAATAGTTGTTTTATGTCATGGTACTTTTCTTTCTCTCTCTCTTTTTTAACTCTATTTGCTCTTTTTATCTTTTTGAAATTTCTTATTTATATAAATGGAACACATTTCACATATTTCATATATAATTTTAAGAGCATAATGTATATTCCCTTTAATCTTAATCCGTTGAAGGTTTTTAGCAGAAAGGTCAGTGAATTGTATCAAATGTAATTGCTGCATCTATAAAGATTGTGTTTTTCTCTTTCATTCTGTTAATGTGATGTACTGTGGTGTAGGTAAATCCCTTGAAATTCCTGTGTTGGAAAATTAGTCTCCAAAATGATATATCAACAGTTTACAGAGGTGGGCCTTTGGAAAATAATTAGGATTAGATGAGTTCATGAGGGTTGGACCCCCATGAAGGAATTCGTGACCTTGTAGGAAAAGGAAGAGAGATCCAAGCTAGCACATTTGCCCTGTGCTGCAAGTTATGCCCTCTGACATGATGTATCCAGAAGGCTTCCACAGGACGCCACCATCATGCTCTGGGACTTCCCAGCCTCTAGCACCAATAGATAAATAGATGAATTATTATTCTTTATAAATTCCCAATCTATGATATTCAGTTAGAGCAATAGAAATTGGTATGAGATGCAATGTATAACACTCTCATTTGCAGATGTTGAGCCTTCCCTCATGTTGCACTGGTGTACTGTCCTTTCAACAAGTTGTTGAATTTGATTTGCTAGTATTTTAGTGAGTATTTCTTCATCTATACATTTCAGGGATGTTGGCATGTAATGCTTTTTGCTTTAGTTTCTGTGTCTAGTTTTGTTAAGAGGATAAGTTTGAACTGTAATAAGTTTAGAAGTGATTTCTGCTCTTGATTATTTTTGGAAGAATTTGAGAAGGATTGGAATTTTTCTTGAAATTTTTGGTAGAATTTTTTTTTTTTTTTTTTTTTGGCCAGGCATAGTTAGACAGTGAGAGAGAGAGAGAGAGAGAGAGTTATAAACAGTGATAGAGAGACAGAGAGAAAGTTCTTCCTTCCATTGGTTCACTCCCCTTATGGCTGCTATGGCCAGCGCTATGCTGATCCAAAGCCAGGAGCTGGGTACTTCCTCCTAGTCTCCCATGCGGGTGCAGGGACCCAAGCACTTTGGGCCATCCTCCACTGCCCTCCTGGGCCACAGCAGAGCGCTGGACTGGAAGAGGAGCAACTGGGACTAGTACCCGGCACCCTAACTGGGACTAGAACCCAGGGTGCCGGCACCACAGGTGGGGGATTAGCCAAGTGAGCCACGGCACCGGCCATGGTAGAATTTATAGTGAAGTTATCAGGTCCTAAACTCTACTTAGATTTTCATTACAATTCAATATTGGTACTCATTCTTTATTCAATTTTCCTACTTGTTTATGATTCAGTCTTTTTTGGGTTGTGTGTTTCTAGGTATTTATTCCATTTCTCCTAAGTTATCCAAATTTTGGACCTATAATTATTCATGATATTTTTGTGAAATCAGTTGTGATGCATCCTCTTGTATTATAATTTTGTTTATTTGAGTCTTATCTCTTTTATTCTTAGTATAGATAAAGGATTGTCATTTGTTCATTGAACATTTTTTATTTTTCTAGTTTACTTATTTTTTTTTGTTGTTTTCTTCCTTGAAGTGTAGTGTTAGATTGCTTGACATCTTTTATTACTTATAAACTTTTGTCTTAGAAATGATTTTGCATTGTCTCATAAGTTTTGGTAGGTTGTGTTTCTATTTTAATTTGTATTAGTATAGTTTTCTAAATATATCCCTTTTGATTTTCTTTGAACACTTGCTTGTGAAGGAGCTTATTACTTAAATTGCACAGACTAGCAAAATATCCTATTTTCCCCCATTATTGATTTTTCATTTCCAAGAACTATAGTTGTAAAAGATACTTGCCGGCGCCACGGCTCACTAGGCTAATCCTCTGCCTTGCGGCGCCAGCACACCGGGTTCTAGTCCCGGTCGGGGCGCCGGATTCTGTCCTGGTTGCCCCTCTTCCAGGCCAGCTCTCTGCTGTGGCCCGGGAGTGCAGTGGAGGATGGCCCAAGTGCTTGGGCCCTGCACCCCATGGGAGACCAGGAGAAACACCTGGCTCCTGCCTTCGGATCAGCGTGGTGCGCCGGCTGCAGCGCGCCGGCAGCGGCGGCCATTGGAGGGTGAACCAACGGCAAAGGAAGACCTTTCTCTCTGTCTCTCTCTCACACTGTCCACTCTGCCTGTCAAAAAAAAAAAAAAAAAAAAAAAAGATACTTGTGATGGTTTCACTCAACGTCTGGAGATACGCCGATCTGAAGCCAGAAGCTTCTTCCAGTCTCCCACACAGGTACAGGGGCCTAAGGACTTGGGCCATCTTCTACTGCTTTCCCAGGCCATAGCAGAGAGCTGGATCAGAAGAGGAGCAGCCGGGACTAGAACCGGTGCCCATATGGGATGCCGGCACTTCAGGCAGGCCAGGGTGTTAACCTGCTGCACCACAGCGCCAGCCCCCTAAAGATCATTCATTATACACTTCAAAAGAATGTGTATTCTGCTTCTTTTGGATAGAATGATATCTATAGGTCTATTAGGGCCCCTGAGTCTATGGTGTGGTTCAGGCCACTGTTTTCATTTTTTTTTTCTTTATTTATTTTTAAATTTATTTGACAGGTAGAGTTATAGTCAGTGAGAGAGAGAGACAGAGAGAAAGGTCCTCCTTCCATTGGTTGACTGCCCAAATGGCCGCTACGGCCAGTGCTGCGCAGATCCGAAACCAGGAACCAGGTGCTTCTCCCTGGTCTCCCATGCGGGTGCAGGGCCCAAACACTTGGGCCATCCTCCACTGCCCTCCCGGACCACAACAGAGCTGGATTGGAAGAGGGGCAACCGGGGCTAGAACCCAGCGCCCATATGGGATTCCGGCGCCGCGCCGCAGGCAGAGGATTAACCAAGTGAGCCACGGTGCCGGCCCCAAGACCACTGTTTTCTAATTTATTTTCACTTTAATGGTGTATGCATTGTAGAAACTGGATTGTTAAAGTCATCTACTGTTATATTTCTGTCTATTTCTTTCTGTTCTGCTAATTATTTGTTTTATATGTTTAAGTGTCTGAGTTGTATTAATATATTTGCAATTGTTATATTCTTCTAATGACTTGATCTTTTATCTCTTATTCCAATTTTTTACTTAGTCTTTTATCTGATATAAGGATAGCTACCTTTATTCTTTTTAAAAATATTTATTATTGTTCAAAAGAACTTTTTAAATTTACATTATATCCTACAGTTTATTGGCTTCAATAAATAAAGAGTTCAACAAATAAAAAGTAAAAGATTATAGACCAGCAGGAAAATAGGCATCTTCTTATAATTTTTGCATTATCATTTATGTGGAATATCTTTCTCCCTTCACTGTGTGTGTCCTTAAAGCTAATGTATTGTTCATGGGCAGCATATAATTAGATTTTGTTTTCCTGTCTATTCAACTACTTTATGTCTTTTGATCAGATTTATTTCACTTATATTTAAAATCATTTTTGTAGGTTAGGACTTAGTGCTGTGATTTTGCTCATCATTTTCTGATTGTTAGGTACCTGATTGTCCTATTCCTTTCTTGTTGATTATTTTTATGGTGGTTTACCTTGATTCATTTTTCTTTATCTGCAGTGTATATACTAGAGATTACGATGTGGCTTATAAAAACTATGGTTATAACAACCTGTTTTACACTGTATAACATTCTTTATGTTATGTTATTCTGCCCTAACATTTTATGCTATTTATGCCACAATTTATATAATTTTATATTATATATCCATTAACCAAATTTTGTAATTATAGTTACTTTTTAAACTTTTATCTTTTAGTGTTTATGCTAGGGTCAGAAACAATTTATATATCACTCTAATGATATTGTAGTATTGTGTATTTAGTTACCTTTTGCCATTATAGTGAGCTTTATACTTTCATATATTTAATGGTGTTAGTTCGCATCAATTTTTTTGGTAAAACTCCCTATAGGATTTCTTATAAGGTATGTACTGGTGATTGACTCATAGCTTTTGTTGGTTGAGAAAGTATTTATCTCTCTTTTCTTTATGAGGAGCACTGTAAAAATTACAATACATTACACTCATTTCTTGAATATTTCTGCTTCAATCCAGTAGTATAGTAAAAATCTGACAAACTCCAGTGGGGCTGGACTAAGACTTTAAAAAATAGCTGCAGTAGTTATATTTTCCTTTGATGTCTTTCTTCTAGTGGCTGAATACTTTAGTCCTCCTTTTCATTGAGGGTACAGTCTTTGATGGCCTCTGCCCTTCCTCTATCTATATGAATATGAAAATGCAAATGCTCACACCACCAACTGGCTCCTTTACATAAAGATGGTCAAGTTATGTGTACATTTACTTACTGGTCAGATTTTCCCCTCCTTCTGTGTTTCTTACTCTCTTATAGGTTCAGCAGTCATTTAGAGGATGAAAATGATTGAAATATTTTCTAGACATCTACTCCATATTGTGTGAGCCCCAGAAATCCCTCCTAGAGATTTTGTACAGAATCAAATGATGACCCAGATATAAAATGCCCTGGAGGCTATTGAGAATTTATTATGACTCCTGAAGTGATGTGCTTACTGAAGATCTTAAGGAAAATAACCCCTTAATGTGGTGTAGGTTACTTTGGTTTTCTTTTTGGTCTTGATTTAGGAATGCACTTCTTTTGATCCAGTGGAACATAAGAGCTTTCATGGCTGTGAAGAATTGGCCCTGGATGAGACTCTTCTTTATGATTAAGCCTCTTATTAAATACATGGGAGTGGGAGATGAGATAGCCAAACTGAAAGAAGAATGTATGAAACTGCAGAAAACCTTGGAAAAAGCAGACTCTCAGAAGGAGGAACTGAATGCGAAGCAAGTCTCCCTCATTCAGGAAAAGAATGATTTACTTCTTCAGCTGCAGGCTGTGAGTGGCCCCTCCGTTTTCTTTGAATCAAGTTTTTAACTAGAATTCCTTGCTTCACAGTTAATGTTGTCTTGAAAAAAGTAAGCAGAAGTCCAGGCTCATCAAATATCATGGAATTTCAAAAAAATTAAACCAGACCATAGAAACTTATAAGATCATTTATGTCATAGTAAATGTTTTATTATTGTTATTATTATTAGCAGCATGTCTCTGAAAAAGGGAAAAACTATCAGAAGTGTTTTCACTGTATATAAAGCACCGTAGCTATTATGGGTGTTATGAAACTCTGGGTCCCAATTTAAAGTAACCAATTAGAAAATCAGCTGGGCTCAACAGTTAATTGAGCTTAACTGAGAGCTTCAGGATTATTGCAGTGTTTCTACTTGTATTTCCTTATTTTGGTATTCTTACTTCCTTTTCTGTGGTCCAAATATGCATTATTAATAAGTTCTTAAAGCAGCAATTCTCTAATTTCGCTTTGTATTGAATTTTTTTGTGTGTGAAGCATTAAAACAAAGACAAAAGATGCCTACACCTCACTCTCCGCTATTTTAAGTTAAGCAAGCCCTGTTTTGATCTAAGGACTCTACATGGGTGATTCTTTTTAAATTTTTAAATTAATTTATTTTTACTTTATTTGAAAAACAGAGAAATAGACACAGAGAACTCTGCCATCCACTGTTTTACTACCCAAATGCCACATCAACCAAGACTATCCAGATTTAAGCCAGAAGCAAAGAACTCAATCCAGGTCTTAAAATGAATATCATTGGCCCTGATAATTGAGCCATCTTCTGCTGCCTTCCCATGGTGTACATTAGCAGGAAACTGGATTGGAAGCAGAGCTGGAACTAGAACCAGGCACTGTGATATGGGATGCAGGCATCCCAAGTGATGTCTTAATGTGTCTAACGGTTATCCTTATAGATGTGTGATTCTGATATCTGGTAGGATTTAGAACCATCATTTTAAGCAAAAAAAAAAAAAAAAAAAAAAAAAAACAAAACGCCATGTTGCTTCCCTGATGAGTCACCTTCATGTCCTCTAACATGTACATTTTAGAAATCAAAATCTTTATCTTGGCATTTAAGCCTCCATCTCTGATCTGAAGCCAATATTCCATTACTCGCTACTTTTCACAATTCTTCCTAGCCACCTAGACTGCTGTGATCGCCAAACATTCTGAAGACCAAGCATATGGGCCTACCACATCTCCAGGCAGAGGCTTCAAGGGCAGACTACTCCTTTTTAAATACTTCCCCAGTTCATCCTAAACAAAATATCAGTGATGGATTTGGGATAATTCCAGGCTCGAGGTGATCTTTAAGACTGAAACAGTAAACTTGCAGCAACCTCAGTTTAGGGTCCATCTTACGTTACATAGAAAAAATGTCTACTGTCGCTCCCCCTCTTCGTGGAGGAACGAAACAGGACCCTGCGCTGTTCTTTCGTCTGCTCGGCCCTCCCCGGGTTTGCTGCTGGTTCTTCCTGGGTTGGCTACCAACCCTTCCACCTCCGTGGAAGGGTGGTTCCCCCTGCCACTTTTCCCCACTTCCGCAGGGGAGCGGCACACCGCCGGCCGGCTCTCTTGGGGGCTGCACAGGTGTTCCTTCAGATAGATGTTCCTGGTGCATGTTGTCTCTCTCCTCCTTTATAGTCCTCTTCCACCAATCCCAACTCTGCTACCCACACACCTAGTACGCTGCTCTCCTCCAATCAGGAGCAGGTCCTGCTGTTTATTGGTTGAACTGGAGGCAGCTGTGTAGAAGCTGTTTCCTCCTCTCCCAGCGCCATATTGTGGGAGAGCAGATGCATAGAATAAGTCTTAATTCCAGTAACTTAGTCTAGTCCGAGTTGCTCCCAGTTGCTCCCCACAGTCTACCAGTTCAGAGAAATATGAGCAGACAGCTTACAATTTCTGTAAGGGGAGCTATAAATGAAACTTGATTACAAAGACTGAAAAAAAAATTAATTCTTTAATGTGAAGATGGCATTGTATGTCAACAAGCAACAGGAAATTTCAGGGAATCATGACTTCGTATAAGGAACAAAATAAGATGTCAGAAATGAACCAGAAAAGAACTGACATTTACAGATTTTTGAATACAGAACCTAAAATAGCTATTGCAGAGATACTCAATGAATTTTAAGAAATACAGAAAAACAAATTAATATGCTAATAGAAAGACTAGATCAAGAGATGGAAATAATTTTTTTAAACTTTATTTAATGAATATAAATTTCCAAAGTACAGAATATTGATTACAATGGCTTCCCACCCATAACGTCCCTCCCACCCACAACCCTCCCCTTTCCCACTCCCTCTCCCCTTCCATTCACATCAAGATTCATTTTCGTTTCTCTTTATATACAGAAGATCAGTTTAGCATATATTAAGTACAGATTTCAACAGGTTGCTCCCACACAGAAACATAAAGTGAAAAATACTGTTTGAGTACTAGTTATAGCATTAAATCTCAATGTAGAGCACACTAAGGACAAAGATCCTACATGAGGAGTAAGTGCACAGTGACTCCTGTTGTTGACTTAACAACTTGACATTCTTGTTTATGGCCTCAGTAATCACCCTAGGCTCTTGTCATGAGCTGCCAAGGCTATGGAAGCCCCCTGAGTTCACCAACTCTGATAATTTTTAGAAAAGGCCATGGTCAAAGTGGAAGTTCTCTCCTCCCTTCAGAGAAAGGTACCTCCTTCTTTGATGACCCATTCTTTCCACTGGAATCTCACTTGCGGAGATCTTTCATTTAGGTTTTTTTTTTTTTCCCCCAGAGTGTCTTGGCTTTCCATGCCTGAAATACTCTCATGGGCTTTTCAGCCGGATCCACATGCCTTAAGGGCTGATTCCGAGGCCAGAGAGCTGTTTAGGACATCTGCCATTCTATGGGTCTGCTGTGTATCTCGTTTCCCATGTTGGATCATTCTCTCCCTTTTTGATTCTATCAGCTAGTATTTGCAGACACTATTCTTGTTTATGTGATCCCTTTGGTTCTTAGTCCTGTCATTATGATCAATTCTGAACAGAAATTGATCACTGGGACTAGTGAGATGGCATTGGTACATGCAACCTTGATGGGATTGAATTGGAATCCCCTGGTATGTTTCTAACTCTACTATTTGAGGTAAGTCAGCTTGAGCATGTCCCGAATTGCACATCTCTTCCCTCTCTTATTCCCATTCTTATATTTAACAGTGATCACTTTTCAGTTAAGTTTCAGCACTTAAGAAGAATTGTGTATTGATTACAGTATTCAACCAAAAGTATTAAGTAGAACAAACAAAAAAAAATACTAAGAGGGATAACATATCAAGTTGCTCATCAACAGTCAGGGTGAGGGCTGATCAAGTCACCGTTTCTCATAGTGTTCATTTCACTTTAACCAGTTTCCTTTTTGGTGCTCAGTTAGTTGTCACCTATCAAGGAGAACAAGTGGTATTTGTGCCTTTGGGATTGGCTTATTTCACTCAGCATAATGTTTTCCAAATTCCTAACAGGGATCACTTTTCAGTTAAAATTTAAACACCTAAGAATAATTGTTTGTTAATTACAGAGTTCAACCAATGGTACTAGAACAAAAAAAATACTAAAATTGATAAAGTATTACATTGTACATCAACTGTCAGGACAAGAGCTGATCAAGTCACTGTTTCTCATAGTGTCCATTTCATTTCAACAAGTTTCCCCTTTGGTGCTCAGTTAGTTGTCGCTGATCAGGGAAAAAATATGATATTTGTCCCTTTGAGACTGGCTTAATTCACTCAGCATGATGTTTTCCAAATTCCTCCATCTTGTTGCAAATGACCGGATTTCGTTGTTTTTGACTGCTGTATAGTATTCTATAGAGTACATGTCCCATAATTTCTTTATCCAGTCTACTGTTGATGGGCATTTGGGTTGGTTCCAGGTATTAGCTAATGTGAATTGAGCTGCAATAAACATTAATGTGCAGACAGCTTGTTTGTTTGCCAATTTCATTTCCTTTGGGTAAATTCCAAGGAGTGGGATGGCTGGGTTGAATGGTAGGGTTATATTCAGGTTTCTGAGGAATCTCCAAACTGACTTCATAGTGGCTTAACCAATATGCATTCCCACCAACAGTGGGTTAGTGTCCCTTTTTCCCCACATCCTCTCCAGCATCTATTGTTGGTAGATTTCTGAATGTGAGCCATTCTAACTGGGGTGAGGTGAAACCTCATTGTGGTTTTGATTTGCATTTCCCTGATTGCTAGTGATCTTGAACATTTTTTCATGTGTCTGTTGGCCATTTGGATTTCCTCTTTTGAAAAATGTCTATTGAGGTCCTTGGCCCATCTCTTAAGTGGGTTGTTTGTTTTGATGTTGTGGAGTTTCTTGATTTCTTTGTAGATTTTGGTTACCAACCCTTTATCAGTTGCATAGTTGCAAATATATTTTCCCATTCTGTTGGTTGCCTCTTCACTTTCCTGACTGTTTCTTTTGCAGTATATAAACTTCTCATTTTGATGCAATCCCAGATGTTAATTTTGGCTTTGACTGCCTGTGCTTCTGGGGTGTTTTCCAAGAAGTCATTGCCTTTACCTATATCTTGCAGGGTTTTTCCAATGCTCTCTAGTAATTTGATGGTGTCAGGTCATAGATTTAAGTCTTTAATCCATGTTGAGTGAATTTTTGTGTAAGGTGAAAGGTAGGGGTCTTGCTTCATGATTCTGCACGTGGAAATCCAATTTTCCCAGCACCATTTATTGAATAGACTGTCCTTACTCCAGGGATTGGTTTTGGATCCTTGATCAAATATGAGTTGCCTGTAGATGTTTGGGTTCATTTCTGGTGTTTCAATACTGTTCCATTGGTCTATCCATCTGTTTCTGTACCAGTACCATGCTCCAATTCTTCTCAAACTATTCAGAACAATTGAAAAAGAGGGAGTCCTCCCAAATTCTTTCTATGAAGCCAGCATCACCTTAATTCCTAAGCCGGAAAAAGATACAACATTAAAGAGAATTACAGACCAATATCCCTGATGAACATAGATGCAAAAATCCTCAATAAAATTCTCGCGAATAGAATACAACAACACATCAGAAAGATCATCCACCCAGACCAAGTGGGATTTATCCCTGGTATGCAGGGATGGTTCAGTGTTTGCAAAACAATCAATGTGATATACCACATTAACAGACTGCAGAAAAAAAACCATATGATTATCTCAATAGACGCCGAGAAAGCATTTGATAAAATATAACACCCTTTCATGATGAAAACTCTAAGCAAACTTGGTTTGGAAGGAACATTCCTCAATACAATCAAAGCAATCTATGAAAAACCCACTGCCAACATCCTATTGAATGGGGAAAAGTTGGAAGCATTTCCACTGAGATCTGGCACCAGACAGGGATGCCCACTCTCACCAGTGCTATTCAATATAGTTCTGGAAGTTCTAGCCAGAGCTATTAGGCAAGAAAAAGAAATTAAAGGGATACAAATTGGGAAGGAAGAATTCAAACTATCCCTCTTTGCAGATGATATGATTTGTGGGTGCAACTCGGACTAGACTGTTACTGGAATTAAGACTTATTCTATGCATCTACTCTCCCACAATATGGCACTGAGAAGGGAGTAACAACTTCTATGCAGCTGCCTCTCGCCAACTTGAGTGATGACCTGCAGGAGCTGATCCTGCTCCTGATTGGAGGAGAGCAGCGTACTCGGCGTGTGGGTAGCAGAGTTGGGATTGGTGGAAGAGGACTATAAAGGAGGAGAGAGACAACATGCACCAGGAACATCTATCTGAAGGAACACCTGAGCAGCCCCCGAGAGAGCCGGCCAGCGGTGTGCCGCTCCCCCGCGGAAGTGGGGAAAGTGGCAGGGGGAACCACCCTTCCATGGAGGTGGAAGGGTTGGTAGCCAACCCGGGAAGAACCAGCAAGCAAACCCGGGGAGCGCCAAGCAGACAAAAGAACAGCGCAGGGTCCTGTTTCGTTCCTCCATGAAGAGGGGGAGCGACAATGATTCTTTATTTAGGATCCCAAAGAAGTCTACTAAGATAATATTGGAACTCATAGAAGATTTTGGCAAAGTAGCAGGGTATAAAATCAATGCACAAAAATCAACAGCCTTTGTATACACAGGCAATGCCACGGTAGAGAAAGAACTTCTAAGATCAATCCCATTCACAATAGCTACAAAAACAATCAAATACCTTGGAATAAACTTAACCAAGAACGTTAAAGATCTCTATGATGAAAATTACAAAATCTAAAAGAAAGAAATAGAAGAGGATACCAAGAAATGGAAAAATCTTCCATGCTCATGGATTGGAAGAATCAATATCATCAAAATGTCCATTCTCCCGAAAGCAATTTATAGATTCAATGCAATACCAATCAAGATACTGAAGACCTTCTTCTCAGATATGGAAATAATGATGCTGAAATTCATATGGAGACACAGGAGACCTCGAATAGCTAAAGCAATCTTGTACAACAAAAACAAAGCTGGAGGCATCACAATACCAGATTTCAGGAGATGGAAATAATTTTAAAAATTCAAACAGAGGGCCGGCGCTGCGGCGCTGTTAATCCCTGGGGCACCAGCATCCCATATGGGCGCCGGGTTCTAGTCCCGGTTGCTCCTCTTCCAGTCCAGCTCACTTCTGTGGGAAGACAGTGGAGGATGGCCCAAGTGCTTGGGTACCTGTACCCTCATGGCAGACCAGGAGGAAGCACCTGGCTCCTGGCTTCAGATTGGCACAGCGCTGGCTGTAGCGGCCATCTGGGAGGTGAGCCAATGGAAGGTGGACCTTTCTCTCTGTCTCTCTCTCTCTCACTGTCTAACTCTGTCAAATAAAAAAAATTCAAATAGAAATCCTTGAATGGAGATGAACAGTAAGTGAAATTAAAAATACAATAGAAAACATCAATAGCAAAATAGATCAAACAAAAATAGTCAGTGAGTCTGAAGTCCAGATGTTTGAAAATAAAGTCAGAGAAGAACAAACAAAAAAAAAATCATGAGGTATATAAAATCCTTATAGGAAGACTGGGAGAGCATTAAAAGATCAAACCTTAGAGTTATTGAGGATACTGGAGGGATAGAAAACATATTCAAAGTGGTAGTAGCAGCAAATTACCCAAACCTAGAGTAAGATACAACTATTTGGATGTGGGAAGGTCAGAGGTCAATAATCTCATTCAAATTGACAAAGTCTACCTCAAAGCATTTTATAATCAGTCTCTGTAAGTTTAAAGATACAAGAAGATTCTCAAAGCTACTAGAGAAAAAGAACAGATTACACAAAAAAATTGTCCAAATTTGTTTCCCTGCAGAATTTTCAGCTGAAACCTTGCAGGTTAGGAGAGAGTGGAATGAGACTTGAGTGATACTGAAGAAAAAAAAATTACCAATCATGAATATTATGCCCAGCAAAACTGTCATTTAGATATGAAAGACATTACCAGAAAAATAAAAGCTGAGAGAATTTACCACCAATAGACCTCTCTTATGTGAAACAGTAAAAGGAGTTTTTCAAACTTTAAGAAATGCTGGTGAGTAAGAAGAAAATATCAGAAGGTAGAAAACTCACTGGTAGGAGTGACCAAGTGGACAAATACAGAATTCTCTCATCTTTTATTTATTTATTTATTTTTATTTTTGACAGGCAGAGTGGACAGTGAAAGAGACAGAGACAGAGAGAAAGGTCTTCCTTCTGTTGGTTCACCCTCCAGTGGAGATTAAGCAGAAACAGAAGACTCAAATAAGTAAAATCTGACACCTTTAATGTGTTAAATGTTAAAGGAAATGTTAAAGTATCTTTACAGAATATTATGAACAACTATACACTAACAAATTTGATAACCAAAAAAAAGTATAAATCTATTGGCCACACAACTTACCAAAATTAAAACATGCATAAATAAAATTCCTAAAAGACCAGTAACAGATAGCAAGATTGAAACAGTAATAAAAAGTCTCCCATTTATATATATATATATATATACACATACAACAGGATAATATTCAGCCACAGAAAGGATGGAATTTTGTCATTTGCAAAAACATGAATGGAATTGGAGGTCATTACAGTAAGTGAAATAAGTTGGGCACAGAAATACGAATACTACATGATCTCACTTGCATATAGAATGTTAAAATGTTGATTGAGTATAGGTTAAAATTATAATGGTGACTACCAAAAGCTAGAGACAGTAGTGGGGAAGAGTGTGGAGGAAAGTTTATTTAATAGTTTCTAATGTAAAGTTAGCTAGGAGTAAGATGTTCTGGTGTTCTGTTGCACAGTAGGGTAACTGTAGGAAATGATAATGCATGGTGTTTTTCTCTAAATAAAATCTAGAAAGGATTTGAATGTTTTCACAATAAGGAAATGTTAAATGTTTAAGGAGATAGATCTGTATACACTTATTGGATATTATTACATCATACATATGAATATCAAAACATCACATGGTACCCAAATATGTACAATTTTTGTGTCAGTTAAATTTTTTTGAATTACTTTAAAAGTTAATAAAGAAAAAAACTATTGTGGGGACAATGAGAAACAGAAGTGAATTCCAGATCAACTCCTGTAAGGGTAAATAAAGTTAAAAATTGAAAATGAATAAAATGTTGACAGAACTATGAAATACTTAATTTGTTTTTAAGGGACAAATCTAAACACAAAAGGGATCAAATAAACAAGGATTATTTACAAATCCTTCAGATATTCAAAATACCAGACAACTTAGTGAATGCACTCCAATTAACATTTTGAGTACACAAGAGAATAAATGACATGGGACAAGGAGTCTTCGTGCTGTTAACCTGTCTCACCATCGCTCAGTCGGCTGCCAGATCCCGCTGGGAGGGATCAGTGATGGAGGATTGTACTCTTTATTTGGTGATGGTGACAGTTTCTGTACAGACATTGAATAGGGTGCAACAAATAACTGTTTTGCTTGTCCACCTAGAGTTAAGATCAAATGTCCCCATTATTTTCAAACACTGAATGTCTTACTGATTTGCATGGACCCTTTGTAAATGTCAATATTTCTTTATAATTTAGCCTCTCTTTTTAGGGTTCAGTGAAGTTGGAGATTGGATATTATCTACCTCTTTCCATTTGTGCCACTTTGAGTCCCATTTATTGGGCAGGTCAAGAATTAACCAATGGCCGATCAATGACCTAGTTTTTTGCCTTTTTTCTGCTTTTGAGTAAGCAGATATAACTTAAGCAAGACAAATAAATAGTTAATAAAATGCCCAAGCTAGCATATTGCTGTGGATGGATGAGGTCTAAAGATTGAAGAGGAAGTTCTATGAGATAATATTGCAATGAGACCTTCAGCATTTAAGAACTTGCTCTCAAGAAGAGGTTTAATTTAGCCTCCAAAGACAATAAATCAAGGGCACAAAATTACGAAAGGTGCAAATCCTTTTCATTTTTACTTGGACCATAACACTAAAAGAATGAGACACTCAGTAAGAGTTGGAAGCAATGCCTACAAAATTATAAAAGGAAATTACTCTACTTGAGTAATTTATGGAATTTACTGCTCACAGAATCACTGAAGCAAAATTTTCATTGGAAATAATAGTGAAACCTGGTATCTGAAAGTAATTTGTTGAACTGTATCTTCATTCTATGAATAAAAACATAAAACTTGCTCAATTTATTAGACTATATTACATATGTGTATAATTAAATGCATCAGGGCACTTTTAATACAGTTATAAATATTTTATTGCCTGAGGGAACACTGCTTTTTTTTAAAGGCCATATTCTGAGACATATCAACCTGAAACCATGTGCATATATGGTGCTTCCCGAAGCTGATTTAAGCAGCATGTTAGCACCTTTAGGTCATCAGGATCCTATTAAGTGCTTTAGAAAGGGTAATCTAATCTACTGAATGAGCCTGAGACTGAAAACACCTCCAAACACAAGCAACTCCTGCACTTCTCAGCAAGAGGATCAGGGACCTGGGAATATTATTTAAGCATCTTAGGAAAGGCAGGTGAATATGCTGGGCGGAGGGCAGGCAATTATCTCTTTGCTATGGTTAAGCAGCCTTTTCGCCTTGCTGATAAATTACTTTTAGCTGTTGGCAACAACTTTCTCTTAATTGTGGCAGGAGCGTGAGACGCTGGCAAATGTTGAAGAACAGTGCGAGTGTCTGATTAAATCCAAGATCCAGCTGGAGGCCAGAGTCAAGGCACTGTCTGAGCAGGTGAAGAGAAAAGAGGAGATAAATTCTGAGCTCATGGCCAGGGGGAGAAAACTTGAAGATGAAAGTTCCGAGTTGAAGAAAGAAATCGATGACCTGGAAACAATATTGGCAAAGTCGGAAAAGGAGAGACATGTTACAGAGCACAAGGTATTTTTCCTATAACGTTAAGAAGGCCTAGATGCCGCAACTCCACCCTCAAATCAAGCTGTTACCAAACCTGGCCTGCTTAAGCTGATTAATGTAGGGACCTGCAACTTTACAGTGCTTGAAATCAGAATTGTTATGAAATAATGGGTGAGATAACTGGTGCTTCCCCATCCATATATCCAGTTCAAATTCATAGAAGCCCATTTAATCTCCCAAATGAAATGTTTTCATTTGTTCCAATCTTATTGCATCACAAGTTGAACAGAAAGAGCAAAATGGTATCATTGGCCTCTGTATATACTTTTCTTTATTTCAACAGAAAAAAATATTGGACCCAAAAAGGCTAGCAAAACCCGAGTCTGGGTGCATTAGCAATGAGCATGTCAAAGACAGAAAACTGAACAATAGCCTAAGAATTCCTTTTTGTGTATTTATCTGAAAGGCAGAGACAGATGGAGCTTTCCCAGACACTGGCTTACTCCTCAAATACCTGTGATAGTCAGAACTGGTCTAGGATGAAGCCAGGAGCCAGGAACTCAATCAGGTTCTCCCTCATGGGTGGAAGGGACCCAACTATTTGAGTCATTATCTGATGCTTTTCAGGGTGCTTCCTTTATTGGAAGGAGAACAAACATGATTCACTTTAGTGAAAAGTTGGGATGTGTCTATGCCCAGCTTTGCCACTGATTTGCATTTAATCTTGAGGTTGTCACTTTAATTCTCGTTAAGAACTTTGGCATTTTGCTTTAATGGAGTGTTTTAATTTGCACATCTATGTGTGGATTGAGGTTAGTGAGGAGTCTGTATCAAACCTCTGATCAAAAACTAATTTCTAAAATGACACCATGATTTTGGAAGATAATTAAACAGCTGCTGTTTCTATTGATTCCTTTTCACGAGAAACACGTGGGCCTGATAAACGCAGTGTCCACTTTCGCTTTTCTATCAATTAGAATCTTTCTTTAACTGCCATTTTCTTGAGACACTGAGGCACAACACAATATGTACATGCTCCTTGAATCCTCAAAAAAAATCCAAGATACCTTTAATAGTATTATACAATATTATAATACTCTGAAAATCAGCCATCTAAAGAGCTAGATTGTTAATATTTGATTAACCGATGTACCTCATTCCCTGACCGTGCCTGATATCACATCATTTTGTGCAAGAAGAAGTAAACGTAGAGTTTTAAAAAGTATATCAGGAATTTGGCTAAATGTAGCTCTTTCTGAAATTGGATCTGTTATGAGACTTTGTGCAACAAAAGAGAGAAGATGCTAGCCTTCTGGTTCTGTCTTCTTTCTACAGGTTAAGAATCTGACTGAGGAGGTGGAATCTCTAAATGAGGAGATCAGCAAACTTAACAGAGCAACCAAGACTGCACAGGAGGCCCAGCAGCAGACTCTGGACTACCTGCACACAGAGGAGGAGAAAGTTCGGAACCTGAGCAAAGCACATCTGAAAATGGAGCAGAAAGTTAGTGAGGTAAGTAGCTTACATGTAGCAAGTTGGTGATCTGTACACATAGATACAGAGCTCCATTGTTTACTTAATTTTTCTTTACCACTTCATTGTCTGATTCCCTCATTATCTAAGAAGAGAACATTTCTTTTTTGGCATAACCTGAACCACTACATTTAGAAGAGGTCCCAGCACATTCTCTCAGCTTTTTTTTTTAACTTTTATTTAATGAATATAAATTTCCAAAGTACAGAATATTGATTACAATGGCTTCCCACCCATAACGTCCCTCCAACCCGCAACCCTCCCCTTATCCACTCCCCCTCCCCTTCCATTCACATCAAGATTCATTTTCAATTCTCTTTATATACAGAAGATCAGTTTAGCATATATTAAGTACAGATTTCAACAGTTTGCTCCCACACAGAAACATAAAGTGAAAAATACTGTTTGAGTACTAGTTATAGCATTAAATCTCAATGTAGAGCACACTAAGGACAAAGATCCTACATGAGGAGTAAGTGCACAGTGACTCCTGTTGTTGACTTAACAAATTGACACTCTTGTTTATGGCATCAGTAATCACCCTAGGCTCTTGTCATGAGCTGCCAAGGCTATGGAAGCCCCCTGAGTTCACCAACTCTGATAATTTTTAGAAAAGGCCATGGTCAAAGTGGAAGTTCTCTCCTCCCTTCAGAGAAAGGTACCTCCTTCTTTGATGACCCATTCTTTCCACTGGGATCTCACTTGCGGAGATCTTTCATTTAGGTTTTTTTTTTTTTTCCCCCCAGAGTGTCTTGGCTTTCCATGCCTGAAATACTCTCATAGGCATTTCAGCCAGATCCACATGCTTCAAGGGCTGATTCTGAGGCCAGAGTGCTGTTAGGACATTTGCCATTCTATGGGTCTGCTGTGTATCTCACATCCCATGTTGGATCATTCTCTCCCTTTTTGATTCTATCAGCTAGTATTTGCAGACACTATTCTTGTTTATGTGATCCCTTTGATTCTTAGTCCTATCATTATGATCAATTGTGAACAGAAATTGATCACTGGGACTAGTGAGATGGCATTGGTACATGCCACCTTGATGGGATTGAATTGGAATCCCCTGGTATGTTTCTAACTCTACCGTTTGAGGTAAGTCAGCTTGAGCATGTCCCGAATTGCACATCTCTTCCCTCACTTATTCCCACTCTTATATTTAACAGCGATCACTTTTCAGTTAAGTTTCAGCACTTAAGAAGAATTGTGTATTGATTACAGTATTCAACCAAAAGTATTAAGTAGAACAAACAAAAAAAAAATACTAAGAGGGATAACATATTAAGCTGCTCATCAATGCAATTTTTATATAACCTTGGGCAGCAGAAAAACATTAAGAGTAGTAAAAGTTTAACCCTTGAAATAACTGGCTTTTCCCCATATGTTCCTCATAATCAGTATTTTACCCACAGATATGCTGGTACTCACTTTGACAGTTGTGTTGTGTATAATAAGGGCTGTGTTGTTTCTTCAGTGATGTGCTGAGATTTATTTATTTTTGAAAGATATGTAAATCACAAGCTGTTGGAAAATACTTGTAAGACTCCAAAGATGATGCCCCTTCTATCACTAAACACCCTGTGAAATAAAGATGTTTCAGACCATTCTCAATGTGTAGGTTTGTAATTTGCTCTCCCTAGCTGACATAGTATATACATTCATTCTCTTATTAGTCCCTAAAGCTTACTCTTTATAAAATTGTTGATAAAGGTTTTTTTTCCATTATTGTTTGTTTCTTCTTTTTCTTCCTATAAATTTTCTCCACTACCTCTTAGTTGTATTTTCTTTCTATTTTCACTAATTACAACTCTCCTAAAGTCTTGGTATAAGGGTATATGGCTATCTCTATATTGGGACATGTGCACACATACATGACACATGTTTTTTTCTTGGTGTCTTAATCCATCCAGGCTGCTATAATAAACTTCCATGTGCTGAGTAGTTTATAAACAACATAAATTTATTTCTCACAGTTTTGGAGACAGGGAATTCATAAATAAAAGTGCCAGTAGATTTGATGTCTGATGAAGGTGCACGTCCTTGCTAATAGATAGCTACCCTTTTGCTGTATTCACACATAGAGGAAGAGGTGAGGGACTTCTCTGAGCTCTTTCCTAAGGGCACTAATGTCATTCATGAGGGCTCTGATCTGATGACCTAAGCACCCTGAAAATCTCACTTCATAATACCTTGTGAGCAGGGATTTTATCACATGAATTTTGGATGCACACAGGTATCCAGTCTATTGCATCTGGCGTTCCTCTGCTTTCCTGGTTTACATACACCTTTCAGAAATTCACTCCTCCCTGCTGATTCAAATTTCATACTTTTTGCTGCTTACAGGAAACATTTTCCATTGCTGAAAATAAACATCAATATACAAAGTCATAACTGTTATACTAGTCTCATGACAAATTAACCTCTATTTCATTAGCAACACTAATCCAGACAAAACTGAAATGTTCTGACCAGGAGGGTGAAGTGCCAGAATATGACATAATTTCATGGATAAGAAGAGGGAACCAAGGTGGTAAAGGGGGCATGGAAATCATGAGAATTCTGTGAAAGGTCAATGATACTGAGTTGTGAGATCCAGGAAAGCTACCAAATAGATGTGGATGATCTTATGGAAATAGGTTTGACTGATGTTCCTCAGGGAGAAGAGCTTGGATTTATGGGTAGAAATTTACAGAGAATATTTTGACTTCTTATGAAGAAGCACTCCTGAGAAAATGGACTTACCCAACCATGAAATGAGTTTCTCATCACTGGAATGTGATTAAATGCGGGTTCACTGGCCATTTATTATTGGTTCCTTGCATGGGACAGAACTTGGATCCTATAATCTCTAAAGTTTTCTTTCATCACTATGATTTGTAGATTCTTTTGCTAAACTTTTGATGGATGCACCATTAATTTTAAGATGTCTTTGTAGCTGAACAACATTTACAGGCTCTGTATTTTTATGTTTTTTTCTCCTTCCTGAAGGAAAGTGGTTAATGAGCACATGCCATGACATGTAAACTCTGATTTATTTAGCTGAATAATATCTCTTTCTGTCAGCTTGAGGATGCCCTTGATCGAGAGAGAAAAGCAAGAATGGACTGTGAAAAGAAAAAGCACAAACTGGAGTGTGATTTAAAGTTGAGCCAGGAAAGTGTGGAGAACCTGGAGAGCAGCGAGCTGCAGCTATCAGAACAGCTAAGGAAGTAAGCCACTTTCTGTTGACGTGAGGTTCTGGGACACCTTATTTTGGAAGGAATGTCTCAATTTATCTTTACTACTTCAGAGTCCGATATATCCAGACGTTAAGACAAGGATAAATAGCCTGGGAAATAGCTGTTTTCTATGCTGGACTTTATTATGTAGTTGTATAAGGAGGTAACTGCATAATCTAGAAGGATGTAATTAAAAAGATATCTGACTAGCAGATGAAGATAAGAGGTGTAAGGCATGGGATTTTGAGATTACATATCAAAAAGCAAAAATGACTCACTTCTTTTACTCTTGATGAGGCCAATGACAGAAAATGTAAAAAAAAATAAAAATGACCCAGATATGAAGTCTGATACACTCTAATAACTCAAATAACACTTGCTTGCCTTATATGATTTCATTAATAACTGACATAGGATTTTGGTTAAATAATATTCTACAAAAATGTTAAACTTTATGATCTGAAGCAAAACATGAAAATTATCCCAATTAGGGAAACTTTGAATTCATATGGATTTCTGATACCCCAAGGAGTATGACAAGATAATATTCTCAATTTAGTTATACCAGTGAACTGGATTTGCTCACCTTTTCCCTTTTGTCTTCTTCTGTTTAACCACATATTTTTTGAAACTTTGATTCTGAAGTTTAGATTAGACCTAATAAAAAGAGAAAACAATGTAGCCCAGGAGTAATATAAGGTCAGCTTAGAGTTGTATGCAAATGGATCATTGGTGCCTAAAGTGGAAAAGAGAAGAATCAAGTGACAGCATGAGTTTCTGGTTTTCTTATATCTGTGCAGTCATGTGTTGTATTACAACATTTTGATCATTGATGGGCTGCATGTATAATGGTGGTCCTAAAAGATTATGTGTCCTAATGATCTCCTAGCCATATTAGCTTGTAGAAATATATTCTATATGACACTGAAACAATGACAAAAACAATCATTTCTTCTAAACTATCCCTATATCAAGCAACTTGTGAAGGTACAGGATTGCTATTTTCTTGAAGCATCTTGATTAATATTCTCCCAGTGAGTGGCTGAATTTGACAAGTGTTTGGAAAAGATAAAATGAATCACCATGTGAATGTAGTGGAATAGGTATAAGGCAAAGTGAAAGGGGATTTCCCAAACATTCAGTTTGAAGGATGTATTTAAGTTCTGCAAAGAAAAAGAATTGCTGTGTGTCCTTGTAGGAGATACTCAAAAGGGTTTCAGCATTTCAGAAATCTGTATTTTTAGAAAGTTGTAACTGTACTTTAAAACCTCCAGATGGACTCAGGTGTTTTTGCAATTTAGTAGTGAAGGGAATTCATTTTGTGAAATAAATTCATAATGTTCATGAAAAGTCCATTTATGCTAAAAACTATGAATGGATTTCATTTTTGCCATGATAAACTTATTTTTTAATTCTATTTTCTTTTTTATTAATATAAAGCAAACAGATTCCATGTGTTTCATAGATACAGTTTTAAGAAGATGCTCATACTTCTCCCCTTCCTTCCCTCCCTCAATCTTCCCTACTTCCTTCCATTCTTTTTTTCCCTTCATTTTTTATTTAACATACTTTCAATTTATTTTATAATCACACTTATTGTTGAAATTTTTGAAGTACACTCATACTTCATAAAAGTAATATTTAAAGTTATTGATCCTAGAATAATTAATGATTATGGAATTATTACATTTTCTTGAGATAAAAGTTAAATTTTTACTTCACACTATTTATACATGCAAAATTCCATTGCATTACAGAATTCAATGTAAAAAGAGAGTTAAACAAATCATTGGAAGATGCAGCATTTTTCACAATAGCCAATATATGGGAAACAACCTAAATATCCATTGATATGCGAATGGATAGGGCTGGCGCCATGGCTCACTTGGCTAATCCTCTGCCTGCGGCGCCAGCATCCCATATGGGTGCTGGGTTCTAGTTCTGGTTGCTCCTCTTCCAGTCCAGCTCTCTGCTGTGGCCTGGGAAGGCAGTGGAGGATGGCCCAAGTGCTTGGGCCCTGCACCCACATAAAAGACCAGGGAGAAGCACCTGGCTCCTAGCTTCAGATTGGCGTAGCTCCTGCCATCGCGGCCATTTTGGGGGTGAACCAATGGAAGGAAGACCTTTCTCTCTGTCTCTCTCTCTCTCTCTCTCACTGTCTAACTCTGCCTGTCAAAATAAAAAACAAATTTAAAAAAAGATATGCGAATAGATAAATGTGTCAAATAGTCAGACATATATGAGTATTATGATATTCAGCTTAAACAAGGACAAAATCCTTCCATATGTGACAACATGGATGAACAAACAAAAAACTTTGATAAATGAAATAGTTAAGTCACGAAAGGACTAACACTTCATTGCTTCATTGTTCCACTTATAGGAGCTATCTAAGATAGTCAAACTCTTGGAAACAGAAAATACAATGTGATTGCCAGGGGCTGTTGGGATGAGAAATTGCTATTCAGTATATAAAGTTTCCATTACAAAAGATGAAACATTTCCAGAGAATTTTTTGCACAACACTGTGCCTAAAACTTTATTGTGCACATAGAAATTCATGAAAGATTAGATCTTATATCAATGTTTTCACCATTATTTTAAAAAAATGAGAAGAAAACATGGGTGATAAATCTTAGGAAAGTAGCTTGTTAAGTAGTCTTGAGCAAGTCACAAAAAGCCAAAAACGTAAAAGGAAAATATTGATGTTTGACTACATTGATTTTTTTAAAAAAGATTTATTTATTTGAAAAACAAAGGGGTCTGGTGCTGTGGTGTAGTTGGTTAAAGCCCTGGCCTGCAGCACTGGCATCCCATATCGGTGCTGGTTCGAGTCCCTGCTGCTCCATTTCCAATCCAGCTCCTGCTAATGGGCCTGGGAAAGCAGCAGATGATGGCTCAAGTCCTTGGGCCCTTGCACTCACATGAGAGACCCGGAAAAAGCTCCTGGTCCCTGGCTACAGATCAGCTTAGCTCCAGCCAGTGTGGCCACTTGGGAAGTGAACCAGTGGATGGAAGACCTCTCACTCTCTTTCTCTGTCTCTACCTCTCTCTGTAACTCTATATTTCAAATAAATTAAATAAATCTTTAAAACAAATAAATAAATAAAAGGCTCATGAATTATAGGTTAAAATTGCCTGCCACTATTAAAAAAGAAAGTCAAAGGGAGATATAAAGACACACATCAAATTTTTAAAACATTGATATGGTAAAATCCAATATAAATAAGTAAAGACAATTTATAAAGAGAGAAATATTTGCTACAGATCCTAAAAATAAATATCAATAATATTAGAAGAAAGTCTTGTTCAATAACTAGATGTCCAATGTGATAGGAAAATGGACAAAGAACAAAGAGGCAGATCATTTGATTTACTGGCCATTTACCAATAGTATTAACTGAGAACATTCCAGATAAAACAATGAAATATTAATCTACTCTCTAAAATAACTTAGAAGCATGCAGATATTGAGGGAAATGAAGAGAAATAATGATCTCACACTGCTACTGGAGAGAAAAGGGCAAGGCTATTACATAGTTTTCTGCTTGCACCTATACATAACCGAGCAATTCCCTGCTCACTATCCATTCTAGGGTAGCACTATCATGTACACAAGTGGGAATGCATATGAACAATGCTATTTGTGAAAGCATGCATTGGGGGAAAGTACATAGGGTAAATGTCTAAATTCTGAAATACTAAATTGTAATTTTTAAAGTAATTTATATGTGGACCATCACAGAAAAACCTTTAATATATTGTCAAGGTAAGAAAAAGTCAAAGATTTGCACCTACTAATGTAAACAATCTTATACCATATAGAGTAAAGAAAATGAATATTTCTGTAGCTGCACAGACACTCACAGACACAAACTTATATCAGTATTTGGGAAAATATCTGGAAGTGTACATATAATAGGAATAATGGCAGTTCCCATTAGAACAGAACAGGATTTTGGTATAATAGCCAAGAGAACTTCAGATGTACATGTAATGGTTGAATTCTTATGACCAGGATGAATGCAGGTGCTATTTCTGCAATCAAAATATATTTAAACAAAATGCAGTTCTGTAAAAGTCCATTTTTATTAACCTTTTTCTAAAAAGGAAAACATTAGAAGTGAGTCAAATGCATTCAAAGATGGAGAATGAGAGAGGCCTTGTGGTTCAGCTGCAGAAGACGGTTAAAGATCTTCAGGTAATATTTTGTCAAGTATCTGTGTATTCCTGTGCTTAGATCCATGCATGATGATCAGGGCTTCAAGGACATATTCTCTGCGAAGGTATCCTCATCTAACTCTATACAGGAGAGGAATGAGTGGTTAAGAATGTTAAGACTCTATAGATATGTGACCCTGAGGAAAACTGCTTCCAAACTTAAATGTTCTTATCAGAAGCTAATAAAAATGAACAGCTAATTTGTTGATCATTTTATGTGAATGAGGCATTGTGATAAAATATTGGACATGTGTTCTTTACTGATTCATTTTCTTGACAATCTTTGAGCTAATATTATGAAATGCAGTAGTATATTTAAGTGTTGAGTATGGTGCCTGAACCATAGTATGCATTCAATGTTGGCAATTTAATTTTTAATCATGATTTTTCTTATGATTACAAAGAAATTATACTAAAAGTAAGTTTTTTAGCTACTACTTTGATATGGAAATTACACTTTTTTAGCACTTTCTCTGTCATAACTCATCTGCAGAACTGTTGGACTGCTTGTCTGGTATTATCTAGAAATCAGCTTTTTCAAAGCCATGGTACTCTTACTTAGTGGAAAGGAAAAACATATTCTAAAACAGACTCTATCCTTTTTTTATCCCTTATCATAACCTACATAATTACTTGGGGTAAAGTTAATTAGCAACAGTGGCTTCATTATTCTGTATTCAACGATGCTCTCAAGCTTTGTAGAGCTATATGCCCATAAACCAAAACGTTTTCAGGCCCTTAGAGTTCGTATCAATACTTTTCTTTTTCTTTCTTTTTTTTTTTTTTTAAACTTTTATTTAATGCATATAAATTTCCAAAGTACGACTTATGGATTACAATGGCTTTCCCCCCGTACCGTCCCTCCCACCCACAACCCTCCCCTTTCCCACTCCCTCTCCCCTTCCATTCACATCAAGATTCATTTTCGATTATCTTAATATACAGAAGATCAGCTTAGTATACATTAAGTATGGATTTCAACAGTTTGCTCCCACACAGAAACATAAAGTGAAAAATAATAGATGATTTTTTAAAATGATAATGAAATCAGAGCAGACCTATTGTCATGTTTAATCCCAGTGAGAGTCAAGTTGGGAATTGATAATTTCTTTTTTTTTTTCTTTTTTTTTTTTTTTTTTTTTACAGAGGATCAGTTTAGTATACATTAAGTAAGGATTTCAACAGTTTGCACCCCCATAGAAACACAAAGTGAAATATATTGTTTGAGTACTCGTTATAGCATTAAATCTCAATGTACAGCACATTAAGGATAGAGATCCTACATGAGGAGTAAGTGCACAGTGACTCCTGTTGTTGACTTTACCAATTGACACTCCTGTCTATGGCATCAGTAATCTCCCTATGCTCCAGTCATGAGTTTCCAAGGCTATGGAAGCCCTCTGAGTTCTCTGATTCTTATCTTGTTTAGACAAGCTCATAGTCAAAGTGGAGGTTCTCTCCTCCCTTCAGAGAAAGGTACCTCCTTCTTTGATGGCCTGTTCTTTCCACTGGGATCTCACTCGCAGAGATCTTTTGCCAGAGTGTCTTGGCTTTCCATGCCTGAAATACTCTCATGAGCTTTTCAGCCAGATCCGAGTGCCTTTAGGGCTGATTCTGAGGCCAGAGTGCTATTTAGGACATCTGCCATTCTATGAGTCTGCTGAGATTCTCACTTCCCATGTTGGATCACTCTCCCCTTTATTTACTCCATCAGTTAGCGTTAGCAGGTACTAGACTTGTCTATGTGCTCCCTTTGACTCCCAGTCCCTTCACCATGACCAACTGTGAACTGAAACTGATCACCTGGAACAGTGAGATGGCATTGGTACATGCCACCTCGATGGGATTGAATTGGAATCCCCTGGTATGCTTCCAACTCCACCACTTGGGGCAAGTCAGCCTGAGCATGTCCCAAATTATACATCTCTTCCCTCTCCCATTCCCACCACCATGTTCAACAGGGATCACATTTCAGTTAATTTTCAACACTTAAGAATAACTGTGCATCAATTACAGATCTAAACCAGTCATATTAAGTAGAACAGATAAAAAAAAACTACTAAGAGGGATAATGTATTTAGTTGTTCATTAACAGTCAGGGCTATGCTGATCAAGCCACCATTTCCCATAGTGTCCACCTCACTCCAACAGGTTTCCCTCTTGGTGTTCAGTCAGTCGTCACCGATCAGGGAGAACATATGATATTTGTCCCTTTGGGACTGGCTTATTTCACTCAGCATGATGTGTTCCAGATTCCTCCATTTTGTTGCAAATGACTGGATTTCGTTGTTTCTTACTGCGGTATAGTATTCTAAAGAGTACATATCCCATAATTTCTTTATCCAGTCTATTGTTGATGGGCATTTAGGTTGGTTCCAGGTCTTAGCTATTGTGAATTGAGCTGCAATAAACATTAGGGTGCAGACCTCTTTTTTGTTTGCCAATTTAAATTCCTTTGGGTAAATTCCAAGGAGTGGGATGGCTGGGTCGAACGGTAGGGTTATCTTCAGGTTTCTGAGGGATCTCCAGACTGACTTCCATAGTGGCTTGACCAGTTTGCATTCCCACCAACAGTGGGTTAGTGTCCCTTTTTCCCCACATCCTCGCCAGCATCTGTTGTTGGTAGATTTCTGCATGTGAGCCATTCTAACCGGGGTGAGGTGAAACCTCATTGTGGTTTTGATTTGCATTTCCCTGATTGTTAATGACCTTGAACATTTTTTCATGTGCCTGTTGGCCATTTGGATTTCCTCTTTTGAAAAATGTCTATTGAGGTCCTTGGCCCATCTCTTAAGTGGGTTGTTGGTTTTGTTTTTGTGGATAGTATCAGACTACTCTGGATTTTTGTAGTCTCCATTCCTCCACCAACTCTCCTACTACATGAAATTTTTGGAACAGGAGGCCAAGTAACTAAGTTTTTAAAAATTGTATATAATATTAAATTAATATTATTTTTATGGATCATTTTCTTGAATTTGGTGATATTTATTCTATCAAGTTTTTGACTGAGTTGCTGTTAGTTGAGTTTGTCAAGAAAATGAATTCCAGCTGAATAAGGTATTATATATAAAATTCATCATGTTTTTAAATAAACTCCATTTTTGAAAGATGTTTCTCCATTCCTTTGGGAAGTGCTACTTACTAAGGTTTCCTTACCATGTACGTAATTTAATGAACTTTCCCATCAACAGGGATGAGAGATCTGGAAGAATTAGAAATATAATTCTGGTCTTGTCACTGATTTGGGACAATTTTCTATTTCTTTATTTACAAATTATGAATGAAAAATATTATGTTAGCTTTCTTGGTTGTGACAATTTGCTGCAAGTGTTTAGTGAAAGTCAAAATTATTGCTCCAGACTCAGGTACAGGATTTGAAAGAGGAACTGGAAACTGAAAAGACCACTCGAGCCAAAGTGGAAAGAGAAAGAGCTGACCTCACGCAAGACTTGCAAGACATGAATGAGAGACTGGAGGAGGCAGGAGGAGTCAGTTTGGCTCAGCTGGAGATAACAAAGAAACAGGAAACCAAGTTCCAGAAGCTTCGTCATGACATGGAAGAAGCCACGCAGCAATTTGAGGCAACTTGTACTTCTTTAAAGAAGAGGCATGCAGACAGCCTGGCTGAGGTCAAGGGCCAAGTAGAAAATCTGCAGCAGGTGAAACAGAATCTGGAAAAAGAGAAGAGTGTCCTACAGCTAGAAGTGGAAGACCTCCTGACCCATGTCGAGCAGTTGACCAGAGCTAAGGTAGACATTCCCAAATCTTCTTCATGGTCTTTTGAACATGGCACAGGGAGGAAAGTGGAGGGGAGAGGAAAGAAAAATTATCAGACTGGTGACTTGAGGTATATGCTTATGTAAACCATGGTTGCTGAGAATGACTAGATCAGGCCTAAGCTCAGAGGCCATTGTTAATGGTTTTATCAGAATTCTCGTCCATGATGCTTATATACTTTCCTGGTGATGGCTAAGTAAATGGGCTAGAAAAGTGAAGCCATTAGCCATGTCTCTCATGAATAATGGCTTTGTGTTGCAAGAACCCGTAGGGGTAGCAAAATCCTTCTAATGTCTAGCTGAAAGAATAGTAGACATAAATAGTTGGCTGAGGAACTTTTTCTCCCTCATGCCTTCTGGTATCTCTTTAATTAACCAGCACTAGAAGAAAGGCTTATGCTCTTTCTTTGCTGATTCCATTAACCCATAAAGTGCAAGCTGTCATGTCAGATGGTTGCTATGAGATCTTGAGTCACAGTGACCCTGCCTTCTGGTAGTTCAAAGAAGCTTTGTTTTAGGTTAAGCAAAGAAAATCGCTAGTTGTTACCACCTCTGTTCCTTGTGAGCTGAATTTGTGAAAGACATGACCTAAAAACAAATATATGATCCAAAAATGAAGATTGATTTCCCTGGACTGTGCACAGAAAAGTGTTGAGTATCTTCAGACATCAGGAGTGGGTCCCATAAAAACTGACATTAATTCCTTTTGAAGACCATATTTAGTAGGAAGAAACCATATCATCCTGCATCTCTCTCTTTCTGGCCACTAATTGTGTGTCTTAGTTCATTCCTACTGCTATTACAAAATACCACAGAGGAGTCATTTACAAATAATAGAAATTTGGTTCTTACAGTTATAGAGACTGGGGAGTCTTAGATCAAGGCATCAGTAGATTTGGTGTCTAGTGAGGAGTTTTTGCTTCAAAGATAGTGCAGTTTTTTGTTTGTTTTCTGAATCCTCTCATGACGGAATGCAAAAGAGAAAAGTGGATCAACTCTCCCTGGCACCTATCTTATAAGGTAACTAATCCCATTCATGAGGGATCTACCCTAATAAGCTAATCACCTTTTAAACCCTGACTCTTTCTGTTATCACATTAGTATGCAGAGCTTAAAGTGGACACATTCAGATTGTAACACCCTGCCATCCTACTGGTAAAGAGGTGTAGTGAGGACTTGGAACTTCTCTTTCTCCTGGATCTCTTCTGTAATCTGTTTTCAATGGATTCTATCACTGGCCACTGAAAACATTCTCATGCTTCATTTGCATCTTTCATCAACCCAGAGGAGGCCCTAGAAATACTTCCTCTCACCATCCTCTACTGTACTCTCATTCTTCCTCAGGAACTCTCATTTCTACAGATTTTGGAAGAAAGTCATAAAATCCTACAACTTCTCATAGCTTCACCATGAATTCATACTAACTAGGTATGAATTTCATACTTTCCAATGTCTTCTAGACTTTCATTGCTATTCAGTTATCTATTTTTATACTTCACTTCTTGTATTATTTTATTAAAAATTCTTCTCTTAATGTTAATCTTGTGTCGCTGGATCCTTTGTTTCAATGAATAAGATCTGATAAGATCAAGACCATTCAGTGTAACTACTCTGTTCATCTTACATAATTTGCTTTTAATTTCACTTATTCCTTTTTTCTTGTTTCAAAGCATAAAATAATCTTCCACATAACTGTTACCTACCAATTTAAAAAAATAAACACAAATCCAAATACATACCTTTTCTCAGACACTAGGGATAGTGCTAGAGAAGAAAGCATCCTCTGTTTTATCTGTACCTCTGACAAAAGACTAGTGTTCCATTTACATTTTATTTTATAAAGAAAATCACAACCTATTCACTTAAAATAAAAATTTGCTTTTGTCTTTACTGGTTCTGGAGTTTGACAGGGTCAGCTCATATAACTGCAATCAGATAGCAGTAGAGGCTGGAGACATCTGAAAACTTTTTTGCTGATATGTCTGGTTCCTGGGTGGGGAGACCTAGAACAGTTTGGGGTGTTTGGGGGAAATCTATTCATATGACCTCTCACTGGGCTAGTAAATGCTTCATCATGGTGACCAAAGTGGAGTTGGACTTCTTACATGGAATTCAGCATGCTGAGAACAGTATCAGGAAATCATGCAGAATTTGCAGTTTCTTGTGAGTCAGACTTACAATGCAGCGGCATGGTTTTTCATTACTCTGATCATTGTTAAGTCACAGGGTAAGAAGTCTACACAAGGATGTGCACGTTAGATCTAAACTGATCACTAGGATACCACCTTTGGAGACAATTTCCCACAAGTAGGGGTATACTTCACCACTTCGAGTCTTGTAATCTCTCCTTATTTTCTCCATTTTTATTAAAAATGTTCCCTTAAATTGTTCTCTCAGTGATCAGAAATGTCTTCCTCAAATCAACATGTCTAAAACCAAACTGGTTACTTTTGCCTGCATTTTCTCTAGATGTTTCCATCACTGGCACCTAGTTCTTCCCATCACCCAGGCTGTAAGCCACAAGGACTTGTTTCCTCTCTTGTTCTTTACTTACCAGTCAAGTATTACAGCAGCTCAGTTCCTTACTGCCTTACACCTTTTAATTCCATTTTCATTGTTTGTGGGGGGAGAGAGAGAGAGAGAGAGTGCGAGAGCGCCAGAGAGACAGAGACAGAGACAGAGACAGCGAGATCTCTAAACTAGTGGTTCATTCCCAAAATGCCCACAACATCCAGGCTGAGCCAGGTCAAAGCCAAGAGCCTAGGACTCTTTCTGAGTCTGACACATGATGGCAGTGACAGCCAAGTGTTTGAACCATTACCTCTGCCTCCCAGGGAAGCTGGAATTGAAACCAAACCAGGACTCAAACCGGGGCACTCTGATATAGGATGTAGGTATTCCAGGCAGCATCCTAACGGCTGTGCCAAGTGCCTATCCCTTGCTACTTCTTAACTGGACTACTGCAATAGATTCCTAAATTAGCTCCTTTGCTTCTAGTTTTTCTTTTTTCCAATCCACCCTATAAAGTAATCAGATTATTATTTCTTTTTCTAAAAGATTTATTTTTATTTACTTGAAAGTCAGAGTTACACACAGAGAGAAGGAGAGGCAGAGAGAGAGAGAGAGAGGGTGGGAGGGAGGGAGATCTTTCATCCACTGGTTCACTCCCCAGTTGGCCACAATGGCCGGAGCTGCACCAATCTGAACCCAGGAGCCAGGAGCTTTTTCTGGGTCTTCCCACATGGGTGCAGGTGCCCAAGGACTTGGGCCATCTTCTACTGCTTTCCCAGGCTATAGCAGAGAGCTGGATCGGAAGTAGAGCGGCCGGGACTCCAACCAACACCCTTATGGGATGCCGGCACGGCAGGTGGTAGCTTTACTCGCTACACCATAGCACTGGCCCCAGATTATTATTTCTAAAGGGTGCTTCACTGAGTCATATCTTTGCATAAAAATGAATTCCTCACTTCTGCTTTTCAGATATCCTGTGGACTGTTATTGGCCTCAACCTACCTAGCCAAGTTTAGATTCCTTTCTTTGTTTCATTAGCCACCTTAAAATGCTTGCCTTTCACCCAATATCCATTTTTCACCAGTGTTCCTTTTTCAACTGAATTAAAAATGTTATATGTTCCTGAATTCTTGTAACATTTTTGTAAAGGCTTTATAGTTCTTTATTTTTTAAAAAATTATTTTAATTTTTCTTTTTTTAACAGATTCAGTATGATTTGTAGATATAATCTTAAGAACATAATATATTCCATTCCTCTATCCCTTCCCTCTTTCTCCTCTTTTTCTTCCTTTTTTAGTTTTTGTGATGAAATATTTTAAACTTACACTACAGTAAAGAGGCTTAATACTTCACCAAATAAGAAGTTTAACAAGTGAAAAGCAAAATGGCCCCAATTTAATGGGAATAGTGACAACAGCTACAAATAATAATTGAATAAAAAAAAAGACTGTTTCACTAGTATATAATAAATTTTAAACTGATCACAGGTCATAAAAACTATAATAGTATAACATTCTTAACAATTGGTTTGACAAAGGTATAATATAAAGTTTTCATTATCACAATTTCATGTTTTATTAGTTTCTTCATTTCATTTTGATTCCTCCTTAAGATTTCATTTTCATGAGAGAGATTTTCTGTCCTGTCCAGTAAGAATTTCTGTAGTTCAAGAATTTGTTTTTGACAACTTCTAGATGTTCTTATCATAATTTTTTTGAAATCTGTATCTTGCATTTCTTCTATCTCATCATCTTCATCTTGAATTGGGGTGTCTAGTTCATTTGGGGGCATCATATTGTCTTCCTTGTTCTTGTTTCCTCAGTTTCTGCATTTGTTACTTGGCATTGTAGAGATATTCTTTGGTTTCTTCTTTTTTTTTTTTTTCCTCCTCGCTGTGGTGGGTTTTCTTGTTATACTATGACTCTAGATTAAGTGGACTGTCTGCTTTTGATGGATCCTTAGAGGCTTGTGATGGGTGTGGCCAGCGAGCTCTGTTCGGTTCTTCAGGGTTAAGGGTGTGCCAAAGGTGACACACCCAGGTTAGGCATGGTAAATCTCTCTCTCTCCCTATCTTTTTTTATTCAAAAGGGATGTAAATCCACACAGCTGAGCAGAGTTGAAGGCAGAACTGAGCTCTGAGCTCTGGCCCCTGTGGGTACAACATTTGTCTGCTCTGTCCCAAGGACCACACAAAGGATCTGTGCAGACTTCAGTGTAAGCTCAAATTCCCCTGCAATCCCCCACTGGGTTGCCAAGGTTACCGAGATTGTGGCCTCTCTGGAGAGTACTCACTTCTCCGGTACTCCGTGAGTCCTCTCCCACGCTCTCGGTCTTTTTTTTTTCTTTTTTCACAGTCTCAGTTCATTAGTTCCACACATTCACTTGGTCCTAACCTCCTGTAATTTCTCCCTACCAGAGTCAGATTTTTCTGTTTGGCTGATGGCAGGCACAGCTTTTACCTATGTCCAAAATGGCACCTGCTCTTTGTTTTGCTTGCCTTTGTAAGGTGAGTGGAGAGAGAGAATCGTGTCTGCACCGGTCCCTTTTATTTATTTATTTACATATATTTTTTCCTCTCCTCTTGTTAGCCTGGTGAACTTTCCCCAGTGGGACTTTAAGTCTTGTTCCCTCTAGGCTCTTCCTGCTGCTTCCCTGCCAGTGTCTCGGGATACTGCGGTTTCACCTCACCTCCCTTTCCAGCACTGGTGCGTAGACTCAGTGGCTGGGGTCCCAAGCCATGGGCATCCGTGCCCTCCACGTAAGTCCACCGTGTCTCACTAGTTCCAGAAGAGTTTCCTCTGTAGATTTTTCCCTAACTTTTTCCTGAAACTACAGTATCTCCACTTTTATTAAACTATTTTTTCCAGACTATCAGTGTGCTTCCTCCCTATTCTGCCTCCTTCTACCTAAAATAAAGTTTTAGAAAATAATATTTGCAGCACACAGACATTTCTTAATTTTTTCATTCTTTTTTGTTTGATTTTTAAATTTTAGCTCCTACATATGAGAGAGAACATGCATATTTGTCTTTCTGTGTCTGGATTATTTCATTCAATATGATGTCCTCCAGTTGCATCTGTTTTGTTGCAAGTGGGAGAATTTCACTTTTTTAAATATGTAGCTGAATAATGTTCCATAGTGTATATATACCACATTTTCTTTATCCATTCATCTGATGATAGACACCTTGGCTGGTCCCAAATTTTGGCCATTATGAACAGTGTTGCTATAAACAGAGTGGTGCAGGTGTCTTTTTCATGCATTGTGCTCAAGTCTTCTTGGTATGTATCTAGTAGAGGGATTACTGAATCTTATGCAAGTCTACTTCTGGTTTGTTTGTTTGTTTCTTTTTTTAAAGAAAATCTCCACACTATTTTCCACAGTAGCAGCACTAATTTACATTCCCACCAATAGTGTATTAGTGTTCCCATTTTTCCATATCCTCGCCAGCATTTGTTATTCTTTGTGCTTTGGATTTTAGCCATGCTGACAGGGGTGAGGTGATATCTCATTGTGGTTTTGATTTGCATTTCCCTGATGGCTAGTGATGTTGAGCATTTTTTATATATCTGTTGGCCATTTGTATTTCTTCTTTTGAGAACTGTCTACTGAAACCCTTTGACCAACTCAGCTGGATTGGTTGATTTTTGTCATTGTGCTTTTTAGTTGCTGATATATTTGGGTTATTAATCTTTGGTCAGATAAGTGGTTTGCAAATATTTTTTCGCATTCTGTTGGATATCTCTTCACTCTATTGATCATTTCCTTTGCTGTGCAAAAGGCTATGACTTTGATATAGTCACATTTGTTTAGTTTTGCTTTAGTTGCCTGTGCTTTGGGGGCCTTGTTCAAGAAGTTGTCCCTTACACCAATGTCTTGGAGTGTTTCCTCTACATTTTCTTCCAGTAACTTCATAGTTTCAGGTCTTAAATTTAGGTCTGATTTGTCTTGAGGTGATTTTTGTATATGATGAGAGGTATGGATCTAATTTCATTCTTCTACATATATACGTTGTTTTGCCAGCAACATTTGTTGAAGAGATTATCCTTATTCTACTGTATGGTATAAGCACTTTTATCAAAAACCGGTTGGTTGTATGTATGTGGATTAATTTCTGGGCTGTCTATTCTATTACATTGATCTGTATAACAGTTTTTATGATAGTACCATGCTATTTTAATTACTATAACTTTGTAGTATGCTTTGAACTCAGGTATTGTGATGTCTCCATTTGATTTTTCTTGGTCAGGATGGCTTTGGCTATTCTGTATCTCTTGTGATTTCTTTTGAATTTTAGCATTGCCTTTTTCTGATTCTCTAAAAATGCTATTGGTATTTTGATAGGGATAGGCATTTTAATGATATTGATTCTTCCAATCCATAAGGAATTAATATCTTTCCTTCTTTTGTTTGTCCATGATGATTTTGTTCATTAATATTTGATAATTTCCACTGTAAAGATCTTTCACTTCTTTGGTTAAATTTATTCCAATTATTTGACTTTTTTGACTATTGTGAATGGGATTCCTTTCTTTATTTCTCCTTCTGTGAGTTTGTTATTATCATACAGAAAAGCTACTTTTTTGTATGTTTATTTTGTAACCTGAAAATTTACTGAATTGTTTTATCAATTCTCACAGCTTTTTGGTGAAGTATTTAGGTTTTTCCATGTATAATATTATATCACCTGCAAACATGGACAATTTGACTTCCTCTTTTCCAAATTTGATGCCCTTTATTTCTTCTTCTCCCTACTTGTTATTGCTAAGGTTCCAGTACTATATTGAATAAGAGTAGCAAAAGTGGACATCCTTGTCTTATTCTCGATCTGAGGGGAAATGCTTTCAGATTTTCCCCATTCAGTGTGATATTAGCTGTTGATTTGCGATATATAACCTACATAATTTTGAGGAATGCTCCTTCTATACCTAATTTGTGTAGGATTTTATGATGAAGGGGTGTTGAATCTTACCAAATGCTTTCTCTGCATGTATTGAGATGACCATTTGGTTTTTGTTCATTATTCTATTGATGTTGTTAATGATGTATATTGATTTCTTAAT
This sequence comes from Oryctolagus cuniculus, assembly GCF_964237555.1. NCBI lineage: Eukaryota > Metazoa > Chordata > Mammalia > Lagomorpha > Leporidae > Oryctolagus > Oryctolagus cuniculus. Next base: position 64,139,112 of record NC_091435.1, on the reverse strand, counting down.
GTTGAACCACCTTTGCATTTCTGGGATAAATCCCACTGTTCATTATTTATCATATTTTTATTCGATTTCATTCTATTTTGTTGAGAATATTTGCATGTAGGTTCATTATGTTATAGGTCTGCAATTTTCTTTTTATGTCGGGTCATGGTTTGGTTGGTATCAAAGTAATGCTTCATAAAATGAATTTGGCAGAATTCCATCTTGTTCAATATTTTGTAATAGTTTGAAGATTATTGGAGCTACTTTCTCTTTGAATGTTTTATAGAGTTCAGTAGTAAAACTATCAGGTCCCAGACTTTTTCTTGATGGAAGACTTTTGATTACTGCTTGTTATGGGTCTGTTTAGATCGTCTCTATCTTCTTGATTTAAATCTTGATATGTTATATGAATATAGGAATTTGTCCATTTCTTCAAGGTTTTCCAGTCAGAATATAGTTCTTCATAGTAGTTTCTTATGAGCCTTTGTATTCCAGTGGTGTCAGTTTTTTTTCTTTGTTAGTTTGGCCAGGGGTTTATTTCTACTCTGATCCTTATTATTCCTTTCCTTCTGTTGATTTTGGATTTAGTTTTTATCTTGTTCTTCTAAGTCTTTAAGATGAATCATTAGGTCTTTAATTTGTGACATTTCTCTTTTTTTAATGTAAACAATGCTATAAATTGGTCTCTTAATTCTGCTTTTGATATATTCCACAGGTTTTGATATTTTTTCATTCTCATTTATTTCAAGAAAGTGTTTGATTTCCTTTTTAATTTCTTAAATGACCCATTGATCATTCAATAGCATATTATTTTAATTTCCAAGTATTTATGAGTTCAATTTATTTATGAGTGTTCAATTATTGTTCATGTTATTGAACTCTAGTTTTGTTGCTTTATACCCTGAGAAGATAATATAGTATGATTTTAATCTTTTCAAATTTGTTGAGATCTGTTTTATAGCCTAATATGTGATCTATCATAGAAAATGTTCCATGTGCTGATGAGAAGAATGTGTATTCTGTAGCTATTGGGTGAAATTCCCATAAATATCTGTTAGGTCCATTTGCTCGATAGTATATTTCAACTCCTTTGTATCTTTATATTGATTTTCTGTCTACATATCTGTCCATTGATGAGAGTGAGGTATTGAAGCCATCTACTATTATTGTATTGGAGTATATCTCTTCCTCTAGGTCTACTAGTAGTTTCTGTATAAATCTTGGTGGCATTTTGTTGAATGCATATAGACTTATGATTGCCATGTCTTCTTGCTGAATTTAACCTTTTATCAAAATATGCTATCCTTATATATTTTTCAGTTTTTGATATAAAATATGTTTCATTTGACATTAGGTTAGCAACACCTGCTAGCTTTTGGTTTACATTTGCCTGGTATATCTTTTTCTAACCCTTCACTTTCAGTCAGTGTATATCTTTATGAAGGGAGTTTTTGTAGGCAGAAATAGAAGGGTCATGGTTTTTTATCCATTCAGTCAACCTAAATGTTTTGATTGGTGAATTTAATCGATTTACACTCAAGGTTGGTATTGATATATAAGAACTAAGTCCTGACATTTTGTTGATTGGATAATGATTCTACCTGCTCTGGTAGTGTTTTTGGTGGTGACATGTGTTTTCATTATGTTTTCTCCTAATGCAGAATGCCCTTCATAATTTATTGTGAGACTGGTCTTGCAGTAGTGGATTCTCTGTTTTTGCTTATCTGGAAAATACTTTATTTCTCCTTTGCTTTTTTTAAACTTTTATTTAATAAATATAAATTTCCAAAACAATTTTTGGATTATAGTGGCTTTTTCCCCCTATAACCTCCCTTCTACCTGCAACCATCCCATCAACCACTCCCTCTCTCATCCCATTCTTCATCAAGATTCATTTTCAATTATCTTTATATACAGAAGATCAATTAATATATACTAATTAAAGATTTCAACAGTTTGCACCCATACAGAAACACAAAGTATAAAGTACTGTTTGAGTACTAGTTGTACCGTTAATTCACGTAGTACAAGACATTAAGGACAGAGCTCCTACACGGGGAGTAAGTGCATAGTGACTCCTGTTGTTGATTTAACAATTGACACTTTTATTTATGACATCAGTAATCACCTGAGGCTCTTGTCATGGGCTGCCAAGGCTGTGGAAGCCTATTGAGTTCACTTCAACAGGTTTCCTTTTAGGTACTCAGCTGTCACCAATCAGGGAGAACATATGATATTTGTCCCTTTTGGACTGGCTTATTTCACTCAGCATGATATTTTCCAGATTCCTCCATTTTGTTGAAAATGACCAGATTTCATTTTTTTTACTGCTGTATAGTATTCTATAGAGTATATATCCCATAATTTCTTTATCCAGTCTACTGTTGATGAGCATTTAGGTTGATTCCAGGTCTTAGCTATTGTGAATTGAGCTGCAATAAACATTGAGGTGCAGACAGCTCTTCTATTTGCCAATTTAATTTCCTTTGGGAAAATTCCAAGGAGTGGGATGGCTGGGTTGTATGGTAGGGTTATATTCAGGTTTCTGAGGAATCTCCAAACTGACTTCCATAATGGCTTTACCAATTTGCATTCCCACCAACAATGGGTTAGTGTCCCTTTTTCCCTCACATCTTCGGAAGCATCTGTTGTTGGTACATTTCTGTATGTAAGCCATTTCTGTATGTTATCCATTCATTCTAATTGGGGTGAGGTGAAACCTCATTGTGGTTTTGATTTGCATTTCCCTGATTGCTAGTGATCTTGAACATTTTTTCATGTGTTTTTGGCCATTTGGATTTCCTCTTTTGATAAATGTCTGTTGAGGTCCTTGGCCCATCTCTTAAGTGGGTTGTTGGTTTTGTTGTTGTGGAGTTTCTTGATCTCTTTATAGATTCTAGTTATTAACCCTTTATCTGTTGCATAGTTGCAAATATTTTTTCCCATTCTGTTGGTTGCCTCTCTACTTTCCTGACTGTTTCTTTTGCAGTACAGAAACTTCTCGATTTGATGCAATCCCAATTGTTAATTCTGGCTTTGACTGCCTGTGCCTCCGGGGTCTTTTCAAGGAGTCTTTGCCTGTGCCTATATGTTGCAGGGTTTCTTCGATGTTCTGTAATAATTTAATGGTGTCAGGTCGTAGATTTAGATCTTTAATCCATGTTGAGTGGATTTTTGTGTAAGGTGTAAGGTAGGGGTCTTGCTTCATGCTTCTGCATGTAGAAATCCAGTTTTTCCAGCACCATATGTTGAATAGACTGTCCTTACTCCAAGGATTGGTTTTAGATCCTTCATCAAACATAAGTTGGCTGTAGATGTTTGGATTGATTTCTGGTGTTTCAATACTGTTCCATTGGTCTATCCATCTGTTTCTGTACCAGTACCATGCTGTTTTGATTATAACTGCCCTGTAGTATGTCCTAAAATTTGGTATTGTGATGCCTCTGGCTTTGTTTTTGTTGTACAAGATTGCTTTAGCTATTCGAGGTCTCCTGTGCCTCCATATGAATTTCAGTATCATTTTTTCCAGATCTGAGAAGAAGGTCTTCGGTATTTTGATTGGTATCACATTGAATCCATAAATTGCTTTTGGGAGAATGGACATTTTGATGATATTGATTCTTCCAATCCATGAGCATGGAAGATTTTTCCATTTTTTGGTACCCTCTTCTATTTCTTTCTTGAAGATTTTGTAATTCTCATCGTAGAGATCTTTAACGTCCTTGGTTAAGTTTATTCCAAGGTATTTGTTTGCTTTTGTAGCTATTGTGAATGGGATTGATCTTAGCAGTTCTTTCTCAGCTGTGGCATTGCTTGTGTATACAAAGGCTGTTGATTTTTGTGCATTGATTTTATACCCTGCTACTTTGCCAAACTCCTCTATGAGTTCCAATAGTCTCTTAGTAGAGTTCTTTGGATCCTCTAAGTAAAGAATCATATCGTCTGTAAAGAGGGATAGTTTGACTTCTTCCTTCTCAATTTGTATTCCTTTAATTTCTTTTTCTTGTCTGATGGCTCTGGCTAAAACTTCCAGAATTATGTTAAATAGCAGTGGTGAGAGTGGGCATCCCTGTCTGGTGCCAGATCTCAGTGGAAATGCTTCCAACTTTTCCCCATTCAATAGGATGTTGGCCGTGGGTTTTTCATAAATTGCTTTGATTGTATTGAGGAATGTTCCTTCCATACCCAGTTTGCTTAGAGTTTTCATCATGAAAGGGTGTTGTATTTTATCAAATGCTTTCTCGGCATCTATTGAGATAATCATATGGTTTTTCTTCTGCAGTCTGTTAATGTGGTGTTTCACATTGTTTTGCAAACACTGAACCATCCCTGCATGCCAGGGATAAATCCCACTTGGTCTGGGTGGATGATCTTTCTGATGTGTTGTTGCAGTCTATTGGCCAGAAATTTATTGAGGATTTTTGCATCTATGTTCATCAGGGATATTGGTCTGTAATTCTCTTTCAATGCTGCATCTTTTTCCGGCTTAGGAATTAAGGTGATGCTGGCTTCATAGAAAGAATTTGGGAGGATTCCCTCTTTTTCAATTGTTCTGAATAGTTTGAGAAGAGTTGGAGTTAGTTCTTCTTTAAATGTCTGGTAGAATTCAGCAGTGAATCCATCTGGTCCTGGGCTTTTCTTTGTTGGGAGGGCCTTTATTATTGTTTCAATTTCTGTCTCAGTTATGGGTCTGTTTAGGTTTTCTATGTCTTCCTGGTTCAATTTAGGTAGGTTGCATGTGTCCAGGAATTTATCCATTTCTTATAGGTTTCTCTGTTTGCTGGCATACAAGTCCTTGCAGTAATTTCTGATGATTCTTTTTATTTCTGTGGTGTCTGTAGTTACATTCCCTTTTTCATTTCTGATTTTATTGATTTGGGTCTTTTCTTTTTTTAGTTAGTTGGGCCAATGGGGTGTCAATTTTGTTTATTTTTTCAGATAACCAGCTCTTCATTTTGCTGATCCTTTGTAATGTTTTTCTTGATTCAATCCTGTTGATATCTTCTCTAATTTTAATTATTTCTCTTCTCCTACTAGATTTGGATCCGATTTGCTGCAGTTTTTCTAGTTCCTTGAGATGCACTGATAGCTCATCTATTTGGTGCCTTTCCAATTTTTTGATGTAGGCACCTATTGCTATGAACTTTCCTGTTAACACTGCTTTTGCTGCGTCCCATAAATTTTGGTATGTTGTGCTGTTATCCTCATTTACTTCCAGAAAGTTTTTGATTTCTCTTTTGATTTATTCCATGACCCAGTGTTCAATTCAGGAGCATGTTGTTCAGTCTCCGTGTATTTGCGTATGCTCTAGGGATTCCTGAGTTGCTAATTTCCAACTTCATTCCACTGTGGTCTGAGAAGATTCGTGGCATGTTTTCAATTCTTTTTGAAATTGCTGACACTTGCTTTATAGTCTAGTAATTGGTCAGTCCTTAAGTAGGTTCCATTTTCTGCTGAGAAGAATGTGTATTCTTTAAGTGTATGATGAAAAGTTCTGTAGATATCTGTTAGATCCATTTGGGCTATAGTGTAAATTAAATCTGCTGTTTCCTTGTTGATCTTCTGTCTGGTTGATCTGTCTATTGCTGAAAGTGGAGTATGGAAGTCCCCAAGTACTATTGCATTGGAATCTAAGTCTCCCTTTATGTTCCTTAACATATCTTTTATATAACCCAGTGCCCTGTAATTAGGTGCATATACGTTTATAATAGCTACATCTTCCTGATGAATTGATCCCTTAATCATTATATAGTGCCCCTCTTTGTCTCTCTTAACAGTTTTTGTGTTAATGTTTATTTTGTCTGATATTAAGATGGCTATGCCAGCTCTTTTTTTCATTTCTGTTGGCATGGAATATCTTTTTCCAACCTTTCACTTTCAGTCTGCATGCATCATTGTTGGAAAAATGTGTTTCTTTTTTTTGTAACATGCATTTTTTAAATATTTATTTAATAAATATAAATTTTGAAAGTACAACTTCTGGATTATAGCAGTTTTTCCCCCCATAACCACCCTCCCACCTGCAAATCATCCCATCTCCTACTCCCTGTCCCATCCTATTCTACATTAGTTTCATTTTTAATTATCTTTATATACAGAAGATCAACTTAGTATATAGTAAATATTTAGTATAAAGTATTAGTATTTAGTATAAAGATTAGTAGAAAAATTTCAACAGTTTGCACCCACACAGACATACCAAGTATAAAGTACTGTTTGAATCCTAGTTTTACTCTTAATTCACATAGTACAACATGTATTTTCCTGAACTCTTTGAAGACATTTTGTGTATTGCAACAATTTTCTATGACAGAACCAACTTTAGCCATCCAATTGTCTTTTTCCTTCTTTTCATCCACATCTCCATGTGTTGATGATAAATTAAATCAGAAAAGTAACCTCATCTGCTGCTTTCATAGCCAGAACATTAAACCTAAGTATCAGAGGACCACCTGACACACCGTAACCACACAAAACACGTTTTTCAAATTATAAAATATTTTCCCCACATTTTTAAAGAATATAACCAGTGAGATAGATTAGTTTGGTTTATTTTCTATCCATAAAGACGATTTTTTTTCATTTTCAATTATCTTTATATACAGAAGATCAATTCAGTATACATTAAGTAAAGAGTTCATCAGTTTGCACCCACACAGAAACACAAAGTGGGAAATACTGTTTCAGTACTAGTTATAGCATTACTTCGCATTCGACAACACATTAAGGACAGATCCCACATGAGAAGTAAGTATACAGTGACTCCTGTTGTTGACTTAACAATTTGACACTCTTGTTTATGGTGTCAGTAATCTCCCTAGGCTCTAGTCATGAGTTGCCAAGGCGATGGAAGCCTTTTGAGTTCGCCGACTTGGATCTTATTCCAACAGGGAAATAGTCAAAGTGGAAGTTCTCTCCTCCCTTCAGAGAAAGGTACCTCCTTCTTTGATGGCCCTGTTCTTTCCACTGGGATCTCACTTGCAGAGATCTTTCATTTAGGTCTTTTTTTTTTTTTTTTTTCAGAGTGTCTTGGGTTCTTTGAGCTTCTTGTATCTGGAAGTCCATGTCTCTTTCTAGACCTGGGACATTTTCAACATTTATTTCAGTTAGCATATTGTCAATGCCTTTTTCCTTTTATTCTGCAAGAATATCCATAATATGGATATTTGATCAATTAATGATATCCAATATATACTGCTTGCTGCATGTTATAAAGTCCTTTAGCAATGCTTAAATAGAAACCATCCCTGTGATAGAAACTAGGTGTTATTTTATCCATATTTACTACAATGCTTTGTACCACCTTTTCATTCAGTTGCTAGCATTATATATGTACCTCTTGGGACTCCTGCATTCAGTGGTTTCTTCATGGTCATACAATTATGTAGCAGACATGAGCTTCAACTCCAAATCCTATGTATGTCTGTGGGTGACCACATTTTGCCACTGACTTAAATGTTTGTTGGTGGGAAATATTGATTCTATTTACTCTTGTAGGTCTACAGCTTATTTTGAATTTTTTCTTGAATGTTTATTTTAATTTTTTCTGAAATATAATGCCAAGAGTCCCAATGCTCAGTTGAAATACTCAGTGGTACAGTGGAAGCTGAATCACTTTCACAAGTGGATTATGCTGACAGAAAGGCCCAAGGCAATTTAGAATTTAAAGGCAATCTCACAATTATTTGACGATTCTGAATTCCCATTGGCTCCTACATTTCTGAGAGGCATCATTTTTATGCACAGTTTTAAGAACCAACTTTAAGATGAATGCATATTCCATTATCTTCTTCTTTTCTATTATAAAAATTTAGTTTATCCTTATGCTTAAATTTGAAATTCTTTTGAAGATACAACTGTTTTGTATGTTATATTCCTTAAAGTCTTCTTTTAAATAACCTTATTGCTTTTTGTAGCTCTTGCTTATATATCAATGTGGGCATTTGGCACAGAGGTTAAGATGCTCCTTGCTATACACAAATTCCATACAATGGTGCCTGGGTTTGAGAACCAATTCCACTTCCAATTCTAGCTTCCTACTAATGTGAAACCTGGGAGGCAGCAAGTGATGACTCTATTACTTGGGTCACTGACACTTAGATCTGAGACCAGATTGATTTCCAAGCACCTGGCATTGGCCTGCTCCACTGCTGGATGTTGCAGCCATTTGGGAAGTAAACCATGGATGAAAGATTCTCTCTCTCTCTCTCTCTCTCTCTCTCTCTCTCTCTCTTTCTCTTTCTCTTTCTCTCTCTCTCTCTCTCCCCACTTCTCTGCCTTTTAAATAAATAAAAACAAATAAAATTTTAAAAGTAAATTGAAAATACTGTATCAGTAGTTGGTGATGCCTGTGGAAACTTACCATGTGAAGGATGCCTAAGGCCAGTTGTCTTTTCTATCTGTCCACTCCAGAAATACAGTCTGTGGGCCCTCTCTATGTGGACCTCACTTGAAAACTGGGAACTCTAGTTTCTTTTATTTCCCTTTCCATATACCACTGCATGAGCTGTCTTGTAAAAACTTGTGCTGTTTCACCTCCGGCAGACAGGTGCATAGCATAGAGTATCCAGAACCATAAACACAGTGACATTTCTCACACCTGGATGTTTTCTTCTTCCTGGCTCAGTTAATGAGTCAGTTATAATTGAAGACATCATAAAATAAAGATGGTTTGCATAGTAGGTTCATCATACTTTTATGTACTTTGGGACCCAAGACTTAGGACAACTTGAGCCAACGAGGACATCAAGTTCATTAATCCTTAACATTTCTATTGCTGTTTGTACCACTACTTTATTATCACTACAATCAGTTCTTAGGAAGCTTTTGTTTTTCTATTTTGCACCTGCAAGCCAGTTTCAATTGAAATCTCAGTATTCATACTTATTATCTGTGTGATTTTGGCCAAGATATTTAGCATTTTGTTTGGTTTTCTCATTTATAAAACAGAGCAACTAAGAACTCTTGGGGTATACTGTGAGGGGAAAAGTGAGTCTGCCAAATATGATTGTCAAAATCACTTTCAGAAATGAGAGTAAACATATTCAACTTTAAATTGAAATTCTAGAAGCAACTTAAACTTGTTACATTTATCATTAATAAAGATTTTTGTTGTGAATAGAGAGTTTACATAGTTTGGTATGAGTGGCATTTAACTTTAATTCTCTTATCTATATGATGCTGATGGCATTATATGAAATGCTGGTCATGGAATACTTGCCAGATCTTATTTCACAATCACTGTGAAGCCTGGCTGTACAATAGAACACCTGTAAGCTAAAACTACAAGGTAATCCATGTTAGTCTTCAAATGGGCCTGCATTGATTCAGTTCTTCATTTGAGTGCAAACCCATAGGTCATATCTTGACCAAATTACAAAGCTAATTTGAGGATTGGCATTTATGAGAAAAGTTTAATGTGACCTTAGTAAACTTCAGTGGGTATGTTGGGCAACCTCTCACTTAGATTTGCAGGAATTTGAATACCATAGGCATTTACTGACTGTTTATTATATGTCAATCCCTATTTTGGAGATATAAGATGATGTAAGTTGATAGTCTTGCATAGAATGCTTAAAATAGTCAACAACGTAACTCAAAGATAACAATTTTCTTTTCTTTTACAGATTTATTTATTTATTTGAAAGGCAGAGTTACAGAGTAAGAAAGAGAGATTTTCCATCTGCTGGTCCACTCCCCAAATGGCTGTAATGGTCAGGGCTGTTTTGGGCTGAGGTCAGGAACCCAGAATTTTACCCAGTTCTCCCTTATATGTAGCAGGAGCCCAGGACTTGGGCCATCTACTGCTTTCCAGGCATATTAGTAGGGAGCTGGATTGGAAGCGGAGAAGCCAGGATTTAAACCAAAGAACATACAAGATTCTGGCATTGCATGCCATGCCATAAACTGCTATGTCAAAATGCTAGGCAGTCAGCCTCCCCCCCCCCCCACTACGGTGCTGTGGTGTAGCTGAGTAAAGCCACCGCCTGCAGTGCCAGCATCCCATATGGGCACCAGTTTGAGACCTGGCTGCTCCACTCTGATCCAGCTAACTGCTATGACCTGGGAAAGCAGTAGAAGATGGCGCAAATCCTTGGGCTCCTGCACCAGCATCGGAAGACCTGAAGGAAGCTCCTGGCTCCTGCCTTTGGATCGGCACAGCTCCAACCATTGTGGCCAGCTGGGGAGTGAACCAGTGGATGGAAGATCTCTCTCTGCCTATCCTTCTATCTCTGTGTAACTCTTTCAAGTAAATAAATAAAATCTTTTTTTTAAAATTTTTTATTTATTTTTATTTAGTAAATATAAATTTTCAAAGTACAGTTTATGGATTACAATGGCTTCCCCCCCCCCCATAATTTCCCTCCCACTCACACCCCTCCCATCTCCTGTTCCTTCTCCCATTCCATTCACATCAAGATTCATTTTCAATTATCTTTATATACAGAAGATCAATTCAGTATATATTAAGTAAAGATTTCATCAGTTTGCACCCACACAGAAACACAAAGTGGGAAATACTGTTTCAGTACTAGTTATAGCATTACTTCACATTGGACAACACATTAAGGACAGATCCCACATGAGAAGTAAGTATACAGTGACTCCTATTGTTAACAATTTGACACTCTTGTTTATGGCGTCAGTAATCTCCCTAGGCTCTAGTCATGAGTTGCCAAGGCTATGGAAGCCTTTTGAGTTCGCCGACTTGGATCTTATTCCAACAGGGAAATAGTCAAAGTGGAAGTTCTCTCCTCCCTTCAGAGAAAGGTACCTCCTTCTTTGATGGCCCCGTTCTTTCCACTGGGATCTTACTCGCAGAGATCTTCCATTTAGGTCTTCCTTTTTTTTTTTCCAGGGTGTCTTGGCTTTCCATGCCTAAAATACTCTCATGGGCTCTTCAGCCAGATCTGAATGCCTTAAGGGCTGATTCTGAGGCCAGAGTGCTATTTAGGACATCTGCCATTCTATGAGTCTACTGTGTATCCTGCTTCCCATGATGGATCATTCTCTCCCGGATTTTTGATTCTATCAGCTAGTATTAGCAGACATTAGTCTTGTTTGTGTGATCCCTTTGACTCTTAGACCTATCAGTGTGATCAATTGTGAACTGAAATTGATCACTTGGACTAGTGAGATGGCATTGGTACTTGCCACCTTGATGGGATTGTATTGGGATCCCCTGGCATGATTCTAACTCCACCCCCAAATATAACAACTTTCAACACAGCATTCTGGCCAAGGTTTTTGGAGATTTGTAAGTTTCCCACAGAGGGAAATCCAGTTTTACCTTATGAATTTACCTAGTCTTTGGCTATTGTTCTATCATGACCATCAGATTAAATTTAAACTATTAGGCTCACCACTAGCTTTTACCATTTCATGAGGTTTCACATTGCTCTCAAAATGACATCAATGGAATACTTTCTTTGTCACTTTGTTCTTATGTTTCCATAGCATTTTTTGTTGTTACAGAAAAAGGTCTTATGGGATCACTGTATTGAGATTTAATACATGTAAAAGAGTCTAGAAGAGAGCTGAGTATGAAATAGGCACATAATAACTATAACATATTAACTATGGTTGCTATCAGTATTAGTTTTCTGATTATCATCAGTGATGGAGGAGAGATGGAAAGCATTCACAGGTCATATATAGGTGAGTTTCACAAAAACAGCTATGTGAAATCTACAGAATTGAGAGGGTCCACCAATGTCACTTTACCATTGCTGAACATATAGTAAGACAAACTACAGCTAACTTCTAGGTTAGCTGGCAGCTTTTAGTCTTGTCTGAGGATCTTGAGTCTAAAATCATGAGCATGAGTTTCTACAGTGTGGCAGCAGTCTGGTGATTAGTTTGGTTACCTGTCAGGTAGAAGTGCAAAGACCAATGGCATGTACTTTCTGCAAGCATAGAAAGCTAATTCAGAGAAGCTGCAGTTTGAGATTGAAGTGTTAGCGCCACAGGGTTACCTTGAGCTTGCAGCCATAGTGATGAGGAAGGTGCAGTTGCTTTGACAGTTTATCTGTCCATCATTAGGCTACTGCAGCTCAAATCCTACTGTAATATTCTAGCCTGCTTGGTCAGCCCTCTAGATTTGCTTCTTTCTCCTTTCCTCTCCTGTGCCCTCTCTCTCCTCCTTCTGTGGCTCTCCTTTTTCTGAGTTTCTGCCATGTGCTAGGCAGTAGCATTTCTAGTATTTCCTAGATGGGGTGGGGGAATAGTATATCTGTGAAGAGATAGAATCTTTGGCCTCATGAAATTCATATTATAGTGTAAAAGGAAGACAATTGAGTATATAATATTAGGAAATGATCATGTACTTCATTAGCATTTGACATGTTTCAGTTTTCAGAAGAGCTAAGAATTCTAAAAAGAGTTGTAATACCCTGGGAACTGGGCTTCTTTACTGACACCCACAGTCTGGGTAGCTTAGATCTCTTAGGGGTACAGATTCTAGATTTATTGTTCTTGCTTAAGTGAGAACATGAGGTTTACCAAAGCTGGCCGTGGTTGTTACTGCAGAAGACAGCACATGGTTCCCAGGAGCCATCAATCGCTTCCTTCCTTGTGTAGCTCATTCAGCATGGCCTCTATCAGCCGTAACCAACCCTTCTTTCTCAACTCATAGGCTAATGCTGAGAAACTCTGTGGTCAGTATGAAGAGCACTTGCATGAGGCAAATGCAAAACTGGATGAGGTGACTCAACTGGCAAATGACCTGACAGCACAGAAGACAAAGCTACGGAATGAGCGCGGTAAGGAAATGTGCTGCCTTGCTTGTAACTCTCAACCCCAGCAGACACACAGAGACATAACAAAGATAATGAAGAACCTGCTGAAACGGAGTGGCCATTTCAAGTTCCTAGAGGAGGAATGCAGCCTCAGACATACCCTGCCCACCCATGTGTGGTTTGTGTGGGAAAGGTTGCCTCCATGCCTCCTTGGGAGGCTCTGCTTAGTTCTGTTCCATAATGTGGGAAAATAGCATGCAGTTAAATGAAGCGATTTTTAAGATCAAATGATCGTAAAGGCTATTTACACAGTCTACCAGACATGACTTATTTTTAGAATTTTTTTTAAAAAAAGATTTATTTTGTTTATTTGAAAAGCAGAGTTATATGTAGAGAGAGGGAGATAGAGAGAGATCTTTCATCCACTGGTTCACTCCTCAAATGGCCACAAAGGCTGGAAGTGAGCCAGAACAAAGCTGGGAGCCAGGAGGGTCTTCTGGGTCTCCTATGTGAGTGCAGGGGCTCAAGCACTGAGCCATCCTCCACTGATTTCCCAGATGCCTTAGCAAGGAGCTGGATTGGGAGTGGGGCAGCCAAAACTGGAAAAGGCACCCATGTGGGATGCCAGTGTCTCAGACAGCTTAACCTGTTATGCCACAATGCTGGCCCCTTCAATTTCTATACTATTGAATAGGCACAGTTTCTAATTTCTAATAATGAATCTGGATTTTTTTTTTTACACTCAGTAAAGGCCATAGCCTATACATGGCTACATGTGCCTACATGAATAGGCCTTCATAATCTTTATTATCTTTTCTTCTGGCTGCCTCTTCTCTCTTCTTAGATACAGTGATCTTGTTGCTGTATTTTATACACTCCAAGTACTATCAACCTAGAGTCATTCTCTAGTTGTTTTCTCCTGCTTGAACACCTTATTAATTCTGCAAAGACTTGGAGATGAGGTTAGTCATATGGATATTTGGGGAAAGTCTACATAGGTGATATTTCAGCACTGGCAACTCATTTCCTCAACACACTTCCCATTTCATATTATTTATTACCTTCAAACAAACTGCATACTTAGCATGATAAATGTGTTTGTTTCCATCTGTCAGAAGATAAGCAGGGCACAGTTCTTTGTTCTGTGAACTGAGGTTCATAATTTATCTAGAAAACTGGCCAACAGTTTTTGGTGTTACAGAAACATTTGATGAATAAGTTAAAGGAAAAAAGTCCCATGGTTTATTCTTTACTGTCAATATATTTCTATCTATAGCAATCCATCATCTATTTCCAATCATTTATATTTCAATTATTTACAAACTTTTTGTGTCTTGTATAGTCAGGCATTTGTAGTGGCTACTTTCAATCCATCAATTAGACCTTGCCTCATAGCTTGACTTGTTTCTCTGCTATGATCAGTGTGTGGATAGATGTTTGTGATTCCAATTAACTGTACGAATACATTTCCAGAGATATATTTCATAGGTCAATGAAAATAAATAATATATTCTTGATGCCCCATAAGCACACCCTTCAAAATAGAGAATGAAGATGATTTAGGCTGGGCAGCATTTTTCTGCCAGTGGACACTGCCGTTTCTAAATCTAGGCTCAAAGTTAAATTAAAATAATTTGGCAAAATACAACCCTGGGAATCTAAAAGAGGAAATATTTTGGGCTCCAGAAAGGACACTGAATAAGACTATTCTTTTTTTTTTTCTTTTTGGTTATTTTTAAAATTTAACAATTTTTAGCATTTTGTCATATCCACTTCATATGTAGACAAAATGCACATATGTGTATACACAATTTTTTCTTGTAAACAGGGATATTAACATCATAAAGTGGGGCTAGCATTGTGGCACAGTGGGTTAAGCCACAGCCTGCAGTTCTGTCATCCCATATGGGTGTAGGTTCGAGTTCAAGCTGCTCCACTTTCCATCCAGCTCCCTGCTAACATGCCTGGAAAAGCAGGGGAGGATGGCACAAGTCTCCACATGGTAAGACCCAGAAGAAGCTCTGGGCTCCTGGCTTCAGCCTGGCTCAGCCCCAGTCATTGCAGCCATTTGGGGAGTGAAGCAGCAGATGGAAGATAGCTCTCTCTTTCTCTCACACACACTCTCTCTCTCCTTCTCTCACTCTGTAACTCTGCTTTCAAATAAATAAATAAATCTAAAAAAATCATAAGGTTAGGGATTCATGACCATGACTATAACATGTGAAAAAAAAGGATATATATCATCATGTACATTGTATAATTCAGTGAATTATTTTAAAGATTTATTTATTTATTTGAAAGGCAGAGTTAGAGAGAGAGAGCGAGGGAGAGAGAGAGAGTTTTCATCTGCTGGTTTACTCCCCAAGTAGCTACAATGGCAGGGGCTGGGCCAAGAGGAAGCCAGGGGCAGGAAACTCCATCAAGTCTCCCAGGTGAGTGGCAGGGGCACAAGCACGCAGATCATCTTCCACTGTTTTTTTCAGGCACATTAGCAGACAGCTGGGTCAGAACTGGAGCACCTGGTGCTTGAACTGGTGCTCATGTGGAATGCCAGCATCATAGGTGGTAGCTTAACCCACTGTGCCCTAACACTGGCCTTGAAGCAATGTTTATTATTATATACTAGCTGATCTGGCATCCCCCCATTTTTACACTCTATATATTCTTCCACAAATAAGAGAAAATGTGGCATTTCTGAATCTGGCTGTTTCACCTAACATAATGATTTCCAGTTCCATTTACCTTATTGCACATGTCAAGATTTCATTCTTTTCTATGGCTGGGTAATATTCCATCATGTATATATACCATATTTTCTTCCAGTCAGCAGTTGGGTATTTAGGTTGATTCTATACTTTTATTATTATTATTATTATTAATTAAGATGCTATGAACATGGGGTGCACGTATCTCTTTCATATGCTAACTTCACCTTCATTGGACATATTCCCCAGAATGGGATAGCTGAGTCACATGGCATATACATTAGTAATTCTCTGAGGACTCTCCATACTGTTTTCTACAACAGATCTATCAATTTGATTTCACACATATACCCAGGGTGTTAGGGCACCCTGTTCTTCACAACCTCACCAGCATTTGTTACTTTGAGTTTTGGATAATAGTCATTGTAACTGGAGTGAGGTGATACTTTTGTGGTTTTTGCTTGCATTTCTGTTATGACTAATGATCCTGAGCATTTTTTCATGTGTTTCTTGTCCTTACAAAGACATTTGTTCATATCCTTTGCTCATTTCCTAACTGGATTCTTTGCTTTGTAGCTGTTGAGTTTTTTCACATCCTTATATAGCCTGGATATAAAGCCTTTATAAACTGCATGGTTTGCAAATATTTTCTCCCATTCTGTCTGTTGTCTCTTCACTTTGTTAAATGTTTCCTTTTCTATATGAAGTGTCTTAGCTTGATTTAATCTAATTTTACTATATTACCTTGCTTTGGGGGTGTCTTACCTAGGAGTCTTTACTTAGGCCTATATATTACAATGTTTTCACTATATTTTCCTCTAGTAGTTTGATAGTTCCAGATCTCAAATTTATATCTCTTATCCATTGTCAGTTGATTTTTGTAGAAGGTAAGGTGTGGGTCTTGTTTCAGACATCTGCATGTGGAAATCCAATTTTCCCAACACTATTTGTTGAAAGACTGCCCTTTCTCTAGGGAGTGGTTTTTATTTTGTTTTTCAGATTACTTGGTTGTAGATGCACAGGTTACTTTCTGGGGATTGTATTCTATTCCATTGGTCTACAAGTCTATTTTTATGTCAGTACCAGGCTGTTTTAATTATAATATCCTTTAGTATGTATTCAAATCTAACATGTAATGCCTCCAGATTTGTTTTTGCTGTTTAGGATTGCTTTGGCTACTCAGGGTGTTTTGTGTTCCCATACAAATTTTAGGCTTTTTTTTTCTATTTCTGTGAAGTATGTGTGTAGATCGATAGAGATTACAGTGTGTAGATTGCTTTGGGTATAATGGACATTTTGATAATATTAATTCTTCTAATCCATGAACAGGAAATATTCTCCTTTTTTGTGTTTTCTATTTCTCTCATTAATGTGTTATCATTTTCATTGTAGAGATCATTTACATCCTTGGATAAATTTATCCAAAGGTATTTAAATTTTTGTAGCTGTTGAGAATGAGATTGGTCTCATAATTTCTTTCTCTGCCAGATCATCGTTGGTATATAAGAATGCAACTGATTTTTGTTTGTTAACTTTATATCCTGAAACTCTGTCATATTCTCTTATCAGTTCTGATAGCCAACTAGTGGAGTATTTAGGTTCTCCTATATAAAAGAATTATGTTATCTCTACACAGGGTTAATTTTTACTTCTTCCTTTCCAATTTGTGTTCCTTTACATTCATTTTCCTGCCTAATGGCTCTGGCTAAAACTTGTATAACTATATTGAATAATAGTAGTGTGAGTATATAACTTTATCTGGTTCCAGATCTTACTGTAAATGTTTTCAGTTTTTCCCTATTCAATATGATGTCGACTCTGGGCTTGCCATGCATTGCCTTTACTGTGTTACGGTATGTTCCTTCTATACCCATTTTTCTCTAAGATTTTTATCATGAAAGGATGTTGTATTTTATAAAATACTTTCTCTGCATCTATTGAGCTGATAATATGGTTTTTATCTTTCATTTTTTTGATGTGATGTATCCTGTTTGTATATGTAGGAGCATCTCTGGGATAAATCCTGTTTGGTTAGGGTGGGAATTTTTGATGTGTTGTTGGATTCTCTTTGCTAGTATTTTGTTGAGGATTTTTGTATGTATGTTCCTCAAATATATTTGTCTATTTTTTTTTTTTTGACAGGCAGAGTGGATAGTGAGAAAGAGAGAGAGACAGAGAGAAAGGTCTTCCTTTTGCCGTTGGTTCACCCACCAATGACCGCCACGGCTGGCGCGCTGCGGCCAGCGCACCACACTGATCCGAAGGCAGGAGCCAGGTGCTTCTCCTGGTCTCCCATGTGGGTGCAGGGCCCAAGCACTTGGGCCATCCTCCACTGCCTTCCAGGGCCACACAGAGAGCTGGCCTGGAAGAGGGGCAACCGGGACTAGAACCCGGTGTGCCGGCGTCGCTAGGTGGAGGATTAACCTATTGAGTGCGGCGCCGGTCTATTGTTTTCTATATTTTATATCTTTGCCTATTTTTGGAACTAAGGTTATGCTGGATTCACAGAATGAGTTTGGAAAGGGTTTCCTCCTTTTGGATCCTTCTGAATTGTTTGAGAAGAAATGGTACTAGTTCTTCTTTAAAAGTTTTATATACTTCAGTAGTAAAGATTGGAAGATTCTTTATTACAGATTCAATCTCAACCTTGTTATTTGTCCATTCAGGTTTTCTATGTCTTTTTGCCTCAATTTTGGTGACTTACATGCATCAGTAAACCTATCCTTTTCTTCCAGATCTTCCAATTTGTTTGCATATAGTAGTCCATAATAGTCCCTAATGATTCTATTTCTGTGGTATCATTTATAATATCCCCTTTTTTGTCCCTAATTTTATTGATTTGAACCTCCTCCCTTTTTCTCTTGATTAGTTGGGCCAATACTTTATTACCTTATTTATTTTTTCAAAAATAGGTATTTGTCTCATTTGTCTTATACAGTTTTTAATTTCTATTTTGTTTATTCTCTAAATTTTACTATTTTTTTCCTTCTACCAATTTTGGAGTTGGCTTGTTCTTGTTTTTCTAAGTCATTTAGATTCATTGTTGCATTAGTTATTTGATGCTTTTCCATTTTAAATGTAGGCACTTATTGCTATAAAATTTCCTTTTTTAACATTTATTTGTTTATTTATTTGAGAGCTAGAGTTACAGACAGGGAGAGGGAGAGACAGAGAGAAAAGTTTTCCATCTGCTGGTTTACTCCCCAGATGGCCACAATGTCTGGAGCTAGGCTGATCCAAAGCCAGGAACAAGAGTTTCTTCCAGATCTCCCATGTGGGTGAAGTTCCCAAGCATTTGGGCTATCTTCCAATGCTTTCCCAGGCCATAGCCAAGAGCTAGATTGCAAGTGGAGCAGCTGGGTCTCAAACCAGAGCCCGTATGGATGCACTGCAGGTGGCAGCTTTATCTGCTATACCATAGTGCTGGCCCCTGCTATAAAATTTTCTAAAAACTGCTTGTGCTATATCTCATAAATTTTGATGTGTTTTCATTTTCACCAGTTTGAAGAATTCTTTTGATTTCTGTTTTGATTTCTTCTATGACCCACTGCTCATTCAGAAGTGGTTGTTCAGTCTACTTTTGTTCATATAATTTCTAGAGTTTGTTATTAATTTCTTGCTTCATTCCACTGTAGTCAGAAAAGTTACTTTATATGATTTCAATGATTTTAATTTATTTAGACTTGTTTTATAGCCTGGTATATAGTTTATCCTGGAAAATTTTCCATGCAATAATGAAAAGAATGCCTCTGGCATGAATCGACAAGAAAGAAGGGGACATTTATCTAAGGTAAAGAAGATGGAGCAGGCGTCTGAAATGAAGGTGAAAGAAAAATTTCAAAAACTGAAGAACTCTGAAGCTGAGTTCCAATGGTGCCATGGGCAAATGAAAAATACTTTGGAAGCATAGCACAAAGAATTAGAGGAAAAACATCATCAGTCTGAGGATGAGAAAGCAAACTGGGATACTCAAAAACATGGCTTAGTACAGGAGAGCTGCTTAAGAATCCTAGAATGGGACGAGAAAGGGAAGATGTTTTAAACTCTGTACTGACCACTAATTACACATTAGTTGCTAATATAGTGGTTTGGGCATCAGTGTTTCTTGGATGCATGTGACCAGTTTGCATCACACTTGCACGCATAACACGTATGACAAAAATTTTGTTCCTGATGGAGATTAAGATGCCTTCAATTGCCTAGGGTGTTGTGTACTTAGAAAGTAATAGCTGTAAATATCTTTTCTCATTTTCTTAACCCCCCCACTTTTTTTTAAAATAAAGATATCTTCAATTAAACAAAAAACATTTTTACTGTTTTATAATCATGTTCTGGTGGTTTGTTTACAGATATTCCATATATTCCAAAAAATATTTTCATTAATAATAAATTACTATAATATGTTACAAATTATGTTTCTCTATGATAACTATAATACAAAGATTCCATTCAGTGCAGCATATACAATAATGTAATTTACTCTAACACAGTTAACCCTATTTTTGACATTTCCATTGTTTAAGATACTCATAGAAAAAAAAAAAACCCTATATGCTTACAATGCACCTATAGCTTTTTAATAACCCTTTTTTGTTTTGTTTTGGATTCTTTAAATATATATTATTCTCATTTAGTTCTCTCTCTTTTTTTAACTTTTATTTAATGAATATAAATTTCCAAAGTACAGCTTATGGATTACAATGGCTTTCCCACACCATAACTTCCCTCCCACCCGCAACCCTCCCCTTTTCCTCTCCCTCCCCCCTCCCATTCACATCAAGATTCATTTAGTTCTCTCTTTAGCCATAATCTCATTACTGTTTCATTTCTGTAAAATTAATTTATTTATTTCATATATTTTCCATATATTAGCTCTGCTAAAATAGATAGTAGTATCTTTCATATTATAGGAACCAACAAGGAAACTTTCCTTTTACTCCCTTTTTATGCTTTATGGTAAATACTGGCAGTGGGGGGATGCATTTAAAAATAATTTCTAGGCAAAACTGTGAAGCTACCAACCAACCTGCTTCTATCTATATGGTCTCTTTATTTGACTAGAAATGGGAACCTCTTAAAAATAAGCCCTCTTGAAAAAAAAAAAGCTGTATTCATACATTGCATTTGTATATTTTTTGTATTATAAAAATTCACATAGGGGCCAGTGCTGTGGCACAGTAGGTTAATCTCTGCCTCCCTGTGGTGCTGGCATCCCATATACGTGCAGGTTCTAGTCCTGGATGCTCCTCTTCCAATCCAACTCTCTGCTGTGGTCTGGGAAAGCAGTAGAGGATGGCCTAAGTCCTTGGGCCCCTGCACCCAGATGGGAGACCAGGAAGAAACTCCTGGCTCCTGGCTTCAGATCAGCACAGCTCCAGCCGTTGCGACCATTTGGGGAGTGAACCAGCAGAAGGAAGACCTTTCTCTCTGTCTCTCCCCCTCACTGTCTATAATTCTGCCTCTCATATAAATAAATAAAATCTTTTTTAAAAATTCACATAAACAATGTTGTTATATAAAAATAACAGCTAGTTTTGAGGTTTTTTTTGTTTTTTTGTTTTTTTGTTTTCTGTACATTTCTATTTATTTTCATTTACCTGAAAGGCAGAGTTAGTGAGAGAGAGAGAGAGAGAGAGAGAGAGAGAGAGACATTTTCCACCTGCTGATTCATGCCTGAAATGTCTACAACAGCCAGGGCTGATCCAAGCTGAAATCAGAGGCCTGAAGCTCCACTCAGGTCCCTGAAATGCTATCCAAATCTCCCACATGGGTAGCAGGGACCCAGTAACTTGATCCATCATCTGCTGCCTTCCAGGATGCATTAGCAGGAAGCTGGATCAGAAGCACGATACCCAGGACCTGAACTGGCACCCCAATATAAGATGCAGGCATCCCAACCAGCAGCTTAACCTGCTGCACCACAATTCCTGCCTTAAGACTGGATTTGTATGAGAGATCCTTACTCCTAAATCACTCTCTGACTTCCTATTTGAGGATATGATGTCTTGCTCTTGCACACACTCCTGCTATCCATCATGAAGCCCTCACCACAGCCTGCACCATGCTACTCAGACTTTCCATTTCCAAAACTGTGTGCTAATAAACCTATACATAAGTTGTCTGTCTCAGGCATTTGCTTATAGTAACAAAACAGATGTATACATTATAATTAAAGGGTTGGATTTTTCAGCCCCACCCCTGACTTCTGAGAAAGAGGGTCAAAAGATTCCCATCCCTATCCTATGCATCTTTTCCATCTGACTATTCATCTGTGTCTTTTATTATAACCTGGTAAATTTAAATAATGTGTTTCCCTGAGTTCTCTGAGTTTCTCTAACAAATTTATTGAACTAGAAAGCAAGTTGTAGGAACACTGATTTATTGAAGGCTGGTCAGAAGTGTAGCTAAAACCATAGACATGGAATTAGCATTTGAAAGGGGTCAGTCTTGTGGGATTGAGTCCTCAACAACCGGAATGTGATGTAGCTCTAAGTAGATAGTGTTAAAATTTCGTTTAACTGTTGGATACCCAGCTGGTGTCTGGGAGAAAAAAAATACACACACACACACACACACACACATCTTGTGTCAGATGTGTTTGAGTGACTGAGAATAGAGAGAAAAAGTTAATTTTTTCCACTTTGAAATTACATAATGAAAATCATCACCATTTGGAAAATCTTTAGAATTCAGTGAATTATTATTTTTCAAATCACCCCTGTGTGATATAAAATTATATCATGGTAAAAGATATATTTGAATTTAAGATAAACCAATGATTTTCAATTTAACAGAATACAAAAGCTCATTGATTGGTTTGATTACATACTGCACCTTGTAACACATAAGAGCCTTGCCTTTGCAGAGTTTTGATGTAGTACTAATTCATGGTCACCATTATCTGCAAAGATTATGAATATAAACTTTACATTTCTAACTATATATTTGTGAGTGACTGGATTTTCTCCATATATTTCAATCAAAACAATGCATTATTGTTATCAGTTTTGACCAGTTTGCTTGATTCTTCTTGCCAAAGCAGTGAAGAAGCACAACTCAGCAAAGGTAATTAGAGTACATTCCAATAGAGGAATGGGCCAAAGTGACAATGGCTCTGTTTCCCTTAGGGTTTCAGGTTTTCGTCCCTAGAGTGCACACACATCTCACCCCGTGAGATGGCTATCACACTCTTGACTTGCAATTTTGATTGACTTCTGGGAGTTTTATACTTTTGGATTTTTATACATGTGGCTTCCCAGTGTGCATTGGGAATGCCCACAGCAAGAGGAGGGCAAAATTGCAAAGCTAATTATATTATAATGATCATGTAATGAAGCAGGGTCACCCTAATGTCAAGCAACATCTCCGTGTACATGTGCCATAAACTGGATTTTTCTGGTTTGGCTGAGTTCCATTTTATCAGGATAGGTTAAAGGTAAGCTATACCACAAAGTGGGTGGGCTTGGGCTGAGAGCAGGGGTCTTTAGTTCCTACCCTGGAGGAGGGTGTTGCAGCCCTTTCCATGGCACTCACATCTAATTTTCTCAACAGTAAATACTGAACAGTATATATTCCGTATATACTCAACAGGATAACTGAATTCAGAAGAAGATATAAGGTTTTAGCTATATTTTAAAGAAATCTTTTGGATATAGAATGATATAATCTTCAGTATTTTTTTCAGTTTTGCAAAATAATTTCTTTTCCCTAAAAAATAGTTATATTAACATGTTAACACATTGTTTTTATTATTACCTTAGAATTAATATACATTTTATGTTTCTGTTTGAATGTCTAATGCACTATATATTAATTAAAAACCTATACAAATTTTCTTTGGGGTATTCAATAAATTTTAAGCAGAAAAATATTCTTGAGAACACAAAGTTTGGGAAGTCCTACTCTTGAAATTTGTTGCAGCAAACAAGGTGAAGTCATAAATACTGGAGCTTTCAGTGTTGTACTAATTGCACTATAGAATGACTAGCTTTCCTCAGAATTGACTCAGCTTTTAGTATAATTCCTCACAACTATGGCATTTCTGTTGTATAATTAGCGAGATAAATTAAGCAGAAAGGGTAGACTGGAGCTTAATAGAATTACTCTTCTTGTGGCTACATTTCCTACCATTTAATGACTATTTTTTAATATTTAATTCATTCTATAAAGTACATTCACACTAATGTAATTTTCATTAACAATCTTTTATTGGATTGTTATCTTCATTTTACAAATGAGGCAAAAAATTATAATTATATCAAAACCATATAGCCAGATATTGGTAGAGCCACAGATAATAAATTAAGAACACAGCATAAAAGAATGTGTTCTTCAGGGTAAAATTGCATCTGAACCACCTCTACCAACTACTATGTGTGTTCCTGTTTTAGTCACATTTAAGTAAGTTGTCCTGTTTCATCCTTTGCAAAATGGATGAAGGCGACTTCAAAACATGTGGAAAAAGGGAATTAACAGATATGTTTATTTCAGTGCAAAACATTTTAAATCTCTAGGCATTGCCATTTTATAACCTATATTTTCAATGAATTTTTGAACTTTCATACAATACCCCTATTACGAAGAAGTTATGAGAATTAAGATAGATAATAAAGTGCCTAGACGAAGGTTCTCAATAAAATGTAGCTAAAAGTGTCTGTCATTGATGCATACTTACTGCTAAAAATCAGTTTTCTTTTTAGCTCCCTCTTGTGTGTCCTGCAAAGGATCATTACCATTATTTTGTTGATAACAAAACTTTCAGAATCTTCCAAAATATCAAAAATATGTTCATAGGAGTCATCTTTGCTGGCCGTTCTTGTTGCTTTCAATGTGAATAAGTCAAGTGGTACAGGCAATTGTTGAAGAAGACCATGATTAACGTATTTTGTGACATTTTTCTGTAGGTGAACTGCTGAAGAAACTGGAAGACAAAGAAGCTTTGATAAAGCAGCTTTCCATGGAAAAGAGCAGCTTCACTCGGCAAATTGAAGAACTGAGAGGGCAATTAGAAGAGGAGACAAAAGTAATGCTTCTATGATTTCATCTATTTTTGAAAATCAGTAATTGTTTTAAAAAATAGTGTTTGGTGGGTCAGCCTGAGTATCTTCTCCTGTAAAAGAAGAAAGGAAAATGCCTTAGAATTAATGGAGGAAAACCCCTTTTGGATGTTGTAAGTCAGGAATAACTTTGATGATAAGGATATTTCTTAGAGATTAAAAATTGCTTCTGCAGTTTGTCAGATTTAGAGCAAGGAAAGGATGTTTCTTTTCTGAATTATTACCTACACAGAAGATCAGCAAAGCTCTCTGTGGAGTGTGATTCTGAACTGTTCACTAAGAAATAAAATTAAGGCAAATACCAGAATGAAATAAATGGGGCTGAGTTAGCTCGATATTATTTTGACGGTGTCAATAAGGAATAGAAATCAGCCATTTCTATGAGAATATGTTGTTGATAGGTGACTGCAGTGAAAGTGGTCCTTTAAGGTAAAAGTAAAGTAGCTAACATGATGAAGTATTTGAGCCATTGTGTTTAAGATGAATTCTTAGTTCATATACAAGGCATCGTATTTCTACGACCCCAAAGTTACCTCACTTATGGATGACCTATCTCATTGCAAAGGGGTAGTGGGGTCTTTGTTTTTAAATCTTGTATCATTTTCCTTCTTTTGTTTTTTATTATTTTCTAA
Organism: Oryctolagus cuniculus; assembly: GCF_964237555.1. Taxonomy (NCBI): domain Eukaryota; kingdom Metazoa; phylum Chordata; class Mammalia; order Lagomorpha; family Leporidae; genus Oryctolagus; species Oryctolagus cuniculus. The sequence goes on along the minus strand of NC_091435.1, from coordinate 64,114,003 downwards.
AAAAATTTAAAGTTACTTCCACTGTTCATCAGGCATTTTACTACATACTTGTCTCATGGTATCTAAGTCTTACCTCAATGATATGTGCTTGGCAGAATTATGTATTTATTCATGAAGAATACAGGGTTCTGAGAAGACAAATAATTTGTCCAAGATCATACAGCTAGAGATGCATTGTGAAAGAGTTTACCCAAATTATTAAATGACTTAGCTTATATATCATAGAATATCTCTGGCTGTCTTCTCAATGGCTTCTAATTGCTCTATAAGGTTTTCTTCATCCAGCTTCAGCCTCCTTCTCTGACCTTATCTCACACATCTGCTGTCTTTGCTAGTTCCCCTCCACTCACCCTGACTTCCGTCATGACTCTTAAACAAGCTTCCATCATTCCTGCCGTAGGACTTTGGTAACTGCTGTTCCCATTACTTATGACCCCTTCCCTCCGTTCTTTGCAGGATTGATGGATGGGAGCCACACATCCTATATCATACCAACATGTTTTATTTTTCTTTTACTGGCATTGGAATCTTTATGTATTACTTTATTTAAAAGATTATTTTGTGTATACCCTTCTTTTTCAAAAAAATTTTATTTTTATTTATTTGAAAGGCAGAGTGACAGAGGCAGGGACAGAAAGTTTCCATCTGCTGATCCATTCCCCGGATGACTGCAATATCCAGGCCGGGCCAAGCTGAAGCCGGGAGCCAGGAACTCTATCTGGCCTCCCACATGGATCACAGGTGCCCAAGAACTTGGGCTGCCTTCCAGTGCTTTCCCAAGTGCGTTAGCAGGGAGCTGGCTCCAATACGCCATGCTGGCATTGCAGCTGGCATCTTAACCTGCTGCCCCACAATGCTGGCCTCACCTCTCCCCTCAATTCTTTTTAGTTTCTTAGGGCAGGGATGTTGCTTCATTTACTTCTGTAAACAGGTGCTCAGTAAGTATTAAATAAGAGGAAAGATCCCAATTTGAACCCAAGGTTATATGATTCTCAGTCTTCTTGTATTGATGCTCCTCACTTATTGTGCAGTGCTGTCAGACTGATACTGCAATAAATTAAATCAGTGTCCTTGGAGTTACATCTACTTAGGGTGATGCTTCTTCCTAATTTGCATAAATGATTCATGAGGACAAGCCAAGGTGCTGGTTCTTTCCACTACAGGAGGTTATCTTCTGGGAATGATGCTGCTAGGTTAACCAGACCACTATGTAAGTGACAAAAATGTTCATTAAACTCAGCTCCACTGTCTAATAAATACAAGAGCTATAAGTATACTACAGGTGACTATCCAAATTTAAGTGTATACCAATTAAAATTAAAAACTCAATTTGATCACACATTACACTAGGCACATTCTTACTTAGTGTTCACTGGCCATATGTGATTAGTCATTGCCATAATAGTGTACATATCAAGAATTTTAGTCACTATAGAAAGTTCTATTGGACAGCACTCTTTTACAGTATAAAATTGAGATTTTCACAGGGTTACATATGAAGTAAAAGATTTAGAAAGTAAAGTGGACAACACTGTTTTACAGTGATAAAAACATATTTTCAGAGGTATACACGTGAAGTAAGAACTTATTTTCCTGGGAGCTGACATAGTGGCAAAGCAGGTAAAGCTGCTACCAATGACAATGGCATCCCATGTGAGTGCCATATAGTGTCTCAGCTGCTCCACTTCCAATCCAGTTCCCTGCTAACGGCCTGGGAGAAGCAGCAGAGGATGATCTAATATTTGAGCCCTGCTACCCATCTGGGAGATTTGAATGAAGCTTCTGACTTCAACCTGGCCCAATGCTGGCTGTTGCGGCCACATGGGAAATGAACCAGATGATGGAAGACCTCTCTCTCTCTCTCTCTCTCTCTCTCTCTGTCTCATCTCTCCCACCAGCCTCTATAACTCTTTCAGAATAAATAAAAATAATCTTTAAAAAATATTTTATTTTCCTTATCAATTAGGTAAGTGGCTAGATTAAATCTAATTCTTTCTAGTTCATGCAAGATCTAAATCTAAGTGATAAATATTTTTCCTTGCTTTCTCTGAGTAACAAGGAAAACACCTTTGGATTTACTATGTTTAGAACTCTAGGCTTATCTATTATTGAAACCCACATAGTCAAGTTTGCATTTCCCTAACAGAACACTGTTCCCTAGTTAAACAGCAACAATTAAATCTATTTTTTCATGTCCCAAATTCTCTCCCTGGTTTTGCTGTACTAGGTTCATGTTTGGTTTGAATTTGTGGCAGATTACTCACCTATCTAAAAAAAAATTATTTCACCTTCAATTCTTTGTTCACGTTGGTAGTAACTTTTAAAAATTTGTGCTCCCTACAGTCACAGAGTTCTCTGGCTAATGCCCTACAGTCAGCAAAACGTGACTGTGACCTTCTACGAGAGCAGTATGAGGAAGAACAAGAGATCAAGGCTGAGCTGCACCGGGCGCTATCCAAAGGCAATGCTGAAATGGTTCAGTGGAGAATGAAATATGAACATGATGCCATTCAGAGAACTGAGGAATTGGAGGATGCCAAGTGAGTAGGGCATGGCTACCCTAAACCTCCAGTTAATCACAGGTAGGAGTACGAGCATAATGACTGTGTCTCCAAGGCCTTGTGATATGCACCTAGCAAATCTTTGTTGAGTGCATGAATACATCTAAGACCAGGGTGACAGTCATTGCTGGTAAGAAGCACATACTCTAAATGACCTTAAAAAATCATAATAGAGATTGATAGACTATAAAGAGGTTGTGGGGAAAGAAAGAAGACTAAGAAGACTCTTTTAGGGGGTACAAGGGAATTCCTTGTAAAACATGTGACTTTGAGCTGTGATTGAAAGATTGGGCTGCCACTTAAAAGCTGTACATTGAGAATACCCAAGTACTGGATTCCATGTGCTTACATATCTTAGCTGTTGGTTATTGTGTCTCTGGCCTATAGACCACAAAGTACTCTGAAACTGGACAAGGATTGTTGGAAATGTGTTAACATCTGTCTTCATGCCTTTTACTTTGAAAACAAATCCTTCCCAGATACTCTTAAGGTTAAACCATCAGTTTTATAGACAATGCTGCATAAAGGGTTTTTTTTTTTTTTTTTTTTTTTTTTTTTTTTTTTTTTTTTGACAGGCAGAGTGGACAGTGAGAGAGAGAGACAGAGAGAAAGGTCTTCCTTTGCCGTTGGTTCACCCTCCAATGGCCGCCGCGGCTGGCGCGCTGCGGCCGGCGCACCGCGCTGATCCGATGGCAGGAACCAGGAGCCAGGTGCTTTTCCTGGTCTCCCATGGGGTGCAGGGCCCAAGCACCTGGGCCATTCTCCACTGCACTCCCTGGCCACAGCAGAGGGCTGGCCTGGAAGAGGGGCAACCGGGACAGAATCCGGCGCCCCAACCGGGACTAGAACCCGGTGTGCCAGCGCCGCTAGGCGGAAGATTAGCCTAGTGAGCCGCGGCGCCGGCTGCATAAAGGTTTAAAAACTCTTCTCAGGAACTAGATGTTTGGGACCCAGCAAAATCAACACTTGCTTTCAGAGTTTAGTGCTCAAATGCCTTGCTTAGACATTGAAGAACTGTGTATCTTTGAAAGAGAGCATCAAACTAACCCTCTCCTATTATTAAAGGTTGACTCTAAAGAACGTGTCCCTGGCTTGGTAGCTTGACAAAAATCCAGGGCAGATCAATACATTTCTCATTAACTTCAACCAGAAATAACGATTTTTAGTTCTTCACCTAAATCTTGGAGAGGCATTGCTGTGTACTTGCTGAACAGCTGCTGTGTTTTGTACCAGAATAAGTACCAAGTGATCCATCTCAATATCCACAATAACTTAAAAAGGGTTTTGGAATGACAGATACTAAAAATACCTACTGTAGGTATTTTATAAAAACTGTGGACCACAAAAAAGTGGGACTTTGAATTGAAATGTCTCTTCATATCAAAATATGGCATATGCTTCTAAAGTAAGACTTTGTTTTTCTTCTAACAATTGCAGAATTCAGATGCAATTACTTCCTGTCATTATCTTCGATGGTTTCTTTTTGGAGGATAGAAAAAAGAGAAAGCATATAGGCTACACGGATTTGTTAGAACCAGTTTTGTAATATGTAACAACTAAAGAAAAATAATGGGCAAATATGGTAATATCTGAAAAATGTTTTTTTATTTTAAATAAAAAACTGATTTTAAATCAGTTTACCTCAAAGCTTTCTACCATGCGTTTCCTTTAAATCACTTCAGTGAAGTAAGCAGCTACCAAAAAAAGTTGGTCTCTTGCTTACTTCTAATTGGAAATTTGAAGATTTACCGGTTTCATTTTCTAGGCTAGAGTTCTTGTGATTAGGTAGGTTAGCAAAATCAAGTTCACCTGAGTCCTAGTTTACTGCTTCTGATACCTAAGTCCTTCAAGGATAATTTAATTTCTTTTAAAAATTTTTGCTTATTTATGTTCACTTTATTTGAAATCTAGATAGAGATTTAGAGAGATCTTTTGTCTGCTGATTCACTCCCCAAATGTGAACAACAGCCACAATGGGCGAGGCTGAGTTCAGGAGCCAGCACTCAGTCTGGGTCTCCCATGTGGATGACAAAAATCTGCTGCCTCTCACTATGCACTTAAGCAGGAAATTGGTTTGGCACTGGAAGAGCAAAGACTGGAATCAGGTACTACAGTACGGGATTTAGGTGTCCCAAGTGGTGACTTTAACTGCTGTGTCAAACACCCACCCCAGGATTTAATTTCTTGATCTCCCACCTCTCCTTACATATTCTAGGAAACTAAGTATATGCTTATATTGTTATGAAGAAAAATAATAGTTGGTATTAAATGGAGAAGAAAATTGCCAGTGAGATGATGTGACCGATTGCTCACTTTAGTCTGTGCTTCCCTAATGTTAGCACTGAAATTCCCAAGCCCTGATCAAACACCTCAGTCCTGGTCAAACCAGCAAAAGCATAACTCCTATTTTCTAGTACCAACCTTTCCTAAATTAGTTAAAACACATTAAATTAAGCTTTCCTAAATTAGTTAAAACACATGTAATTATGTTACAAGGCTCCTACTGTCTGAGGTGGGGTAAGGCCCAGAATCTTCTCCTTGGAAAAATGAAGCAAAAAAATGAAGTGACTGCTTAGAATGCCACTGAGTGAAGAATAATTGTTAAAGTCCAGATTCTTCCTGGATTCTGAGAACAAATTGGTTTTTGCAGGATTCTACCAAAAAGAATATTTATTTTCACATTGCTCTGTAGGGCTAGTTGCTGGTACATGTTAGTTCTTGAAGACATTTTTTCTGGTTAGTAACAGAAGTAGCTTTGATATATACAACAGCTTTCAACTAAGAAGTATAATAAATAAGAATAGACGTGCCTGAAACTGCAAGGGTATAAGCATCAGAACTTAACTCACCCATTAGAATGTCTATGAGTGCCATATTATGGGGAAGGTGGAGGCAAAACTTTAACAAAACAGTCTCAGGATGCTTGATGAATACAGAGAGGGCTATATCACACCACTCCAAGAGCAGCAGGGCCTACTAAGTGAACATAATGATGGGATGGATTTGGGTGCATAAATCTGGGAAGAGGAGCCAAAATGGAGAAGAAATTCAGAGAGAAGAGAGATTTAGGGCATGTTTAGGAGCCACATGATAAGAGGCAAGAGAGAATGAGCAGGAGAGAGCAAGAAAGTGTTCCTTAGAAGCATCAAGGCCGAGGAGCTCTTTACAGACTAATTGTGCCCAAGGAAATTTAAGTGGCTTGCTCTTCTTGGAGTATTCAGTATTGTCTTCTTATTTACTCCATTTCTGATAAAGTCATCAATAAAGTCCATATTGTTTCAGTAAAGTTTTAGGATAAACAAATATTTAAAGAAATTCAGAGATCCTGAGTTCCAAGTCCAGGTTGGAAAAGGGTGGGAAATAAAGAGCCCATGGATCCAGAAGGCAGAGGATGGTGGTTAGCAGGTGTGTGGCTTCTCTAGCACGGGAACCACTTGTACTTCCCACTGTTGGGCAGAGCTCAGAGGCCGCCCTACTTTGTACCCAAGCACTGCCTTTAATCCAGGGAAGGTATGATGAGCTCTGAAGAGTGTTGCTTCACTCACCCTTGGGGTTTCCTCTTCCCACTCAGGAAGAAGCTGGCCGTTCGGTTGCAGGAAGCTGCTGAAGCCATGGGGGTGGCCAGTGCCAGAAATGCCTCCCTGGAGAGGGCCAGGCACCGACTGCAGCTGGAGCTCGGGGACGCCCTGTCTGACCTGGGGAGGGCCCGCTCTGCAGCAGCCCTGAGGGACCAGAAGCTGTGGCGCTCAGACAAGGCCCTCGCCGACTGGAAGCAGCAGCAGCAGGAGTGCCAGGCCTTGCTGGGTGCCTCTCAGAAGGAGGCCTGTGCTCTCAGCACCGAGCTGCTCGAGCTCAGACATGCCTATGAGGACAGCACCATGGGCCAGGAGACACTCAGGAGGGAGAACAAGATCCTCCAAGGTACGGGAGCTCGGGGAGGGCCCTGGCTACAGGGCGGGGCTGTCTGCAGTGGGCAGAGGGCCCAGCCCTCCACATTACAGTTCCTGTTTTCACTTTTCAAGTTTCATCCTTCTTTGTTTATTTATTTTCCTACAGATGGTATTCATATGAAATTATGAAAGTAAGGCTAGTTTCCCTTTTTTTTGACAGGCAGAGTGGACAGTGAGAGAGAGAAAGAGAGAGAAAGGTCTTCCTTTTGCCATTGGTTCACCCTCCAATGGCCACCACCGCCGGTGCGCTGAGGCCGGTGCATTGTGCTGATCCGAAGGCAGGAGCCAGGTGCTTCTCCTGGTCTCCCATGTGGGCGCAGGGCCCAAGCACTTGGGCCATCCTCCACTGCCCTCCTGGGCCACAGCAGAGACCTGGACTGGAAAAGGAGCAACCGGGACAGAATCCGGCGCCCTGACCAGGACTAAAACCCGGGATGCCGGCACCGCAAGGCGGAGGATTAGCCTATTGAGCCATATCGCTGGCCAAGAATTTATTGATCTTCAAGTCCTCACAAAGATTTTTCATGTACAGTCATGATGGGGATACATTCTGAGAAATGCCTCCATATGCTATTTCATCATTGTATGAACATTGTAGAGGGGGCTTATTTATACCCAGATCCTATAGGTCCATTGCTAGGCCATGGCCTCTTATTGAAATCAAAAAACACAGTAAGTGGGGCCAGTGCTGTGGCGTAGTGGGTAAAGCCACCACCTGCAGTGCAGGAATCCCACATGGGTGCTGGTTTGAGTCCCAGCTGCTCTACTTCTGATCCAGTTCTCTGCTATGGCCTGGGAAAGCAGCGGAAGATGACCCAGGTCCTTGGGTCTGGCACCCATGTGGGAGACCCGGAAGAAGCTTCTGGCTCCTGGATTCCTATCAACCCAGCTCTGGCAGTTGCAGCCATTTGAAGAGTAAACCAGTAGGTAGAAATAGAAAATCTCTCTCTCTCTCTCTCTGCCTCTCTGCCTCTCTGTAACTGTCTTTCAAATAAATAAATACATCTGTTTTTAAAGATTTTGTTTATTTTTTGAGAGGTAGACTTACAGTCAGAGACAGGGAGAAACAGGGAGAAAGGTCTTCCATCCACTGGTTCACTCCCCAAATGGCTGCAATGGTTGGAGCTGGTCCGATCCAAAGCCAGGAGCCAGGAACCTACTCTAGGTCTTCTACGTGAGTACAGGGGCCCAAGCACTTTGGTACCTTCCACCGTTTTCCCAGGCCATAGCAGAGAGCTGAATCAGAAGAGGAGCATCTGAGACATGAACTGGTGCCCATATGGGATGCCTATGCTACAGGTGGAGGCTTCGCCTACTGTGCCACAGCACTGGCGCCCCATAAATAAATCTTAAAAAAAAAATAACAGCACAAGACACATGAGGCTTCTTCTGGCATAACATGGTATAACTATTTCACAGTAAACTATTTTTATAAAAAAAAGGGAATATTAAAAATGACAAATCATATAGTATAGTAAGTACATAAACAGGTCATATTGTTATTTATTATCATCAAGCATTATGTAATACCTTAATTGTATGTGCTATTCTTTTCTACAAATGGCAGTGCAGATTTGTGTACACCAGCATCACCATAAACATGTGAGTAATGTGAGGCACTGCAATTTTACAAGGACTACAATGTTACCAGGTGGTAGGAATTTTGCAGCTCCATTAAGATCCTATGGGGCCAGTCTTACATGCAAACTGCCACTCACCAAGATGTCATTAGGCAGCATATGTGGGTTTTTTTTTTTGGCCCAAATTACACATATTTTACATAGTTTTCAACTGTCAATAGATCTAATAATTTGATAGTCATTTGTATAGCATACACTATACAACAGGCACTATTTTCTGTACCACTAGTCATTGTTTAATTCTCAGAACAGCCTTAGTGTTAGTTTCCTTATCTGTAAGATTAAGATTATATTAAGACCATATAAGGTTAAGGAACTTGTCCAAATTCACAGGTAGCTAGCACATCTGGGAGTGCAGCCCAGTCAGCTTGGCTGCAGTATATTCACACCTAACTACTTAGCTATGCTATCTGCCCACGTGCTTTTTGGTCCTTTTCATGTCCATCTGACCTATCACATGCTTTTTAACAGCTACATAGTGTTTCATAATAAGGTTATTGAACTAAACCTTATTCATTTGACTTTTTAAATACTTATCTATTTATTTACCTATCTATTTGAAAGGCAGAGTGACACAGAAAGAGGGAGAGACAGAAAGAATCTTCCATCCATTGGTCCACTCTCCAATGGCCGCAACAGCTAGGTCTGGGCCAAGCTGACACCAGAAGCCAGGAACTCTATCTGACTCTCCCACATGTGTGACAGAAGCCCTGAGTACTTTGGCCCTCTTCTGCCTTTCCAGGCGCATTAGCAGGAAGATGGGTTGGAAGCAGAGTAACTGAAATTCCAACTGGCACTCTGATGTAGGATGCTGGCAAAGACAGCAGAAGCCAAATCACAATGCTGACCCCAACCTTAAAAAATTTAGAGCCAATTATTCACATTTACGAATAATCCTCTATTATATATCTCCATGCATTTTTATGCATGTGCAAAAATATTTCAGTAGCATAGATTCCTAGAAATGAAATTATTGGGTTATCGAAATGAATTTATAAAATTTGATATTACTGCCAATTTATAGCACTTCAAAGAGGCTACAAGGTTATTCCAGCATGGCACTAGTCAGATTTTTGTTACTTTAACTAAAGTACCTGAGATGAGCTTCTTGGAAAGGAAAAGGCTTATTTTGGCTTACACTTTGGAGGTTCACAGTTGGATTGGGATTCCCCTTAGTTTGGCATCTGACTGACAGTGACAGAGCTGGTGTGAAGGCATAATCATGTGATGATCCAGGAGGCAGAGACAGAGAAGCTAGGTTGAACCTGGCTTAAGTAACCAACCTTCTAAAAAGAACTACTTTCTGCTGACAAGCCCCCAGTGACACAAAGAACTCCCGCTGGCCCCACCCCATAGTCATCATATTTAGATCCAGTCTCTTCCTTAATCCATCAACCATAGCATTAATACATTAACTTTTTATATAAACCTTTGAAATTTAATTTGTTGCTGAGATTGGGGGCCAAGATTGGGGGCCAAATACAGTGATGTTTATGAAACACTTGATAAGGCCCTAGAAACAAGTTCAATACTATTATACTATTGATGGCTTAAATGTGTTATGGGTTGAGCAGGATCTGTCACCCCAAAACTAATGCAAGATGTTTAAACTCGGATGTCTCTGTATTAATGGTTGATGGGTTAAGGGTAGAGACTTTAACTGTGGCAGCTAGCAAGTGGGGCCTGGTGATGGTAGGATGTCTTTAGGTCATGGTCAGGGGGATGCCCTTGGAGGGGGGTGCCCTTGGAGGATGGTTTTTGTCAGAGGGTTGTAATTTTGGGTAGGAGTTCTGCGTAATTGCTTTTTTTTCCTGGCTCATCATTTCATGGTTCCTCCACACCCACCAAAACCAGCCTTCACCAACGGTGGACTATGGGGTTCCCAATCCTGAACTAAAATCTCCAAACTGAAGCAGAATTGCATATCTTCTTTACCAAGAGTTTCCTCTTGAGTATTTTGGTTAAAGTAATGGTGAACAGACCAATAGAGGAAATGAATCCTAGTTTCTCTGTTGACCTGTGTAGCCCAAGGTCAGGTGAGAGATGGGCATGTGAGAGGTGCTAGAACAGTATTTAGTTCATTTTACCTGCATTCAAACCACCTGGAGGCCTTTTTAAAACAGATGGTTGGGATCTACCTCCAGAGTTTCTGATTCAGTAAGTCTAGGAGAGGGCCTGAGAATTTGTAGTCTAACAAGTTTTCAGGTGAGACCAATGTTGCTTAAGATCAGATTTTTTTCAAGGGAAGAGCTTGGAGATCCAGGATGATTTTTCAGAAGCTCTCCCAGTGATTCTAAGGTGCAATCAGAGTTGAGAAAAACTCTTTCTTGAACTTTCTCTAGAGAATCCTTCTCATGTAAGCAGGGGGCTTACATGAGAAGAATGGTTTATTCAATGATCCTTTCCATCTAAGTTGTTTATTTTTATTATTAAAGACAAATCTAGTCCTAGCACATCACAGCCCGTGATCTTAGGACCAGAGTATTATGTGGGAACCTCCACTGCCCCTGGACTGGGTGATTCCCAGAACTACTTGGCATCTCCACCACACCTCTTAGGCAGTAGAGACTCCCTTCATGAAGAGGCAGACAGGCAGTACAAGTATCAGCTGGCAGAGGTTTTGTGACTTCTGAATGCCTTGCACTGTCAAAGACTTGTACTGAAGAAAGGACGGCTAAAACTGTCAAGTGCTTGAGCTAGAGCAATCCTCTCTGAGCAACCCCACCTTGTGTTTTAAGTATATTCTTAATAGCATTGTTTATAATCTCCAAATACAGTCAAAGTAAATGCCCAACAATTCATGGGTGCACAAATAAATGGTGGTAGTTTTTTGAGAGAAAAAAAAAAAACAAATTTCATGATTGATGTACACTAGAGCACAATTTATGTAATACAGCAAGCATCTCCACGCTGTGTTTCTCTCTATACAATACATATTGAGTCCTTTCTGATGCTCTGGCCTATCTGAGTCATACCTTGGCAGAAAGTTATCCAGTTCATGCTTAAGGCTTCTCTCCAAGTGTTGAGTAGTGGGTGACACAATGGCAGCCAGTGGTTTTGATGGCTGTGTACTTATGAGGAGTGTAGGGATTCAGCTCTGTTACTTAAGAGTACTTTCAGGTGGAATCTGGAATGGCTCTGACCAGCAACACCACCATGCAGTTTTGCAAGTTGTCCAATGTATAATACTCGAAGCACCATCCTCACCAATTGCGGTGGTCAGATTTTTGGCAGATAGTTGAAGAGTGTATTGAAGAAGGGATGCTTTTTAAAACCCTACCAGAGGTCCCATATAGGCTACTGATGCCCTGCCAGCAAGTTTCCAAGGGAAGCATTACCATGGTCTGTGTTGGCATCTAGCAACATTGTTGTGACTCATTTCCTGGGTTCCAGACTGAGCCCTTCCACTAACTTTTCTTCTTCTCTTTCCAGAAGAGATTTCTATTCTGAAAAACCAGGTTAGAGAAGGGACCAAGAACTTAACTGAAATGGAAAAGGCCAAGAAGCTGATTGAAAAAGAGAAGACTGATGTCCAGGTGACACTGGAAGAAGCAGAGGTATTAACACTACCCCAGAGAAAAACTTTTCATCAGTGTGATAAAGCATATCTGCCTTCTAGTAATAACAGTAACAACAAAATGGCACTTTCAAGTGTTTATTTGCTATGTGGTAGGCCCTGTGCCAAATGCAGGGTATGCACTGTGTTATATAATCTGCCTAGAATATTGTTACTATTTCACAAATGAAGAAACAGAAGCTCAAAGTGCAGGATAAACAAGGGTAAATGCAAATCTTCTGATTACAATGAAAACAGGAACTATGTCTGACTTGTTCAATTGTTTGTCCCCAGTGCTTACCAGGAGTAAGGAACGTGTTCCTGCCTGTGAGCCATACAAGGCCTGTGAAATCATGTAGTCTGGCCCTGCCAAAGCAGCCACAGGCAGGCCTCAAAGTTCAATGAATCTACAGGCAGATAATTTTTAAGTTAATAATTTAAAAAAAATCTTTTAATTTTGAGATAACATTTTTTTTTTTGACAGGCAGATTTAGACAGTGAGAGAGAAAGACAGAGAGAAAGGTCTTCCTTCCATTGGTTCACCCCCCAAATGGCTGCCATGGCCAGCACACTGCGCCGATCCGAAGGCAGGAGCCAGGTGATTCCTCCTGGTCACCCATGCGGGTGCAGGGCCCAAGCACTTGGGCCATCCTCCACTGCCTTCCCGAGTCACAGCAGAGAGCTGGACTGGAAGAGGAGCAACCTGGACAGAATCTAGTGCCCCAACCGGGACTAGAACCTGGTGTGCTGGCGCCACAGGCGGAGGATTAGCCAAGTGAGCCATGGTGCTGGTCTGAGATAACATTTTTATTTTATGTTATAGTCAAAGGCTTAAAAGCTTAATGCTCTACTAAATAAAGAGATCAATAACAACAACCAAAAAAAAAAAAAAAAAAGACCATAGTTCAGCAGAAACAGAGGCAAGGGCAATGAACAAAAATCAAATGAAAAGATGTCAGTTTCACCAATATACAATATACTTTATGATTGTTATGGATGATTAAAACTATTTTAGTAGGGCCGGCGCCGCAGCTCACTAGGGTAATCCTCCGTCTTGCGGCGCTGGCACACCAGGTTCTAGTCCTGGTCGGGGCGCTGGATTCTGTCCTGGTTGCCCCTCTTCCAGGCCAGCTCTCTGCTGTGGCCAGGGAGTGCAGTGGAGGATGGCCCAAGTGCTTGGGCCCTGCACCCCATGGGAGACCAGGAGTAGCACCTGGCTCCTGCCTTCGGATCCACACGGTGTGCCAGCCGCAGCATACCGGCGACAGCCATTGGAGGGTGAACCAATGGCAAAAGGAAGACCTTTCTCTCTGTCTTTCTCTCTTACTGTCCACTCTGCCTGTAAAAAAAAAAAAAAAAACCAACTATATTAGTACTATATTATTATTATATTAGTAGTACTAATAATTTGCCTGACAAATGTTCAAAACACAGTTTGACAAAATGCTTTGTTTGCAGCAAAAATAGTACACACAGGCAATTCTTTTAATTTATTTTTATTTATTTATTTATTTTTGACAGGCAGAGTAGATAGTGAGAGAGAGAGAGACAGAGAGGAAGGTCTTCCTTTTGCCGTTGGATCACCCTCCAATGGCCGCCGTGGCCGGGGTGCTGCAGCTGGCGCGCTGCGCTGATTCAATGGCAGGAGCCAGGTACCTCTCCTGGTCTCCCATGGGGTACAGGGCCCAAGTACTTGGGCCATCCTCCACTGCACTCCCAGGCCACAGCAGAGAGCTGGCCTGGAAGAGGGGCAATATATAAGGGTGAATACGCAATATTTGTCTTTCCACCTCCCATTTATTTCACTCGACATGATGTCACCCAGTTACAACCATTTTGATGCAAATGATAGTTTCATTCATTTTTATAGCTGAATAATATTACATTGTGTATGTGTATGTAAATCAAATTTTCTTTATCCATTCATTTGGTTCTTTATTCATTCAGCTGATGATGGACACTGGTTGATTCCATATTTTGGTTATTATCAACAGTGTTGCTATAATATGGTGGTACAGGTATCTCTTTGATACAATGTATTCATATCTTTTGGTTATATACCCAGTACTGGGATTGCTGGCTCTTATGGCAAGTCAATTTTAGTTTTTTTAAGAAATCTCCACACTGTTTTCCACAGTAGCTGCACAAATTTACATTCTCACCAATAGCATGTGAGAGTCTCCCTTTCTCTACATCCTCACTAGCATTTGTTGCTGTTTTTGAATTTTAGCCATTCTGATGGGTGAGGTGATATCTCATTGCAGTTGTGATTTGCATTTCCCTGATGGCTAGCAATGTTGAACATTTTTTCATTTATTTGTTGGTCATTTGTATATATTCTTTTGTAAACTGTTGAGGTCCTTTGCCCATTTCCTAACTAGATTGGTTGTTTTTCTGTTGTTGAGTTTGAGTTGCTGATAATATTCCTTTGTTGGATAAGTAGTCTGTAAATATTTTTTTTCACATTTTGTTGGATGTTTCTTCTCTATATTGATTAATTTCTTTGCTGTGCAAAAGCTTCTGAGTTTGATGTAGTCCCATTTGTCTAGTTCTGCTTTTGTTTCACATGTTTTTGGTGTGTGGGGGGGAGGGTGGTGGTCTTACCCAAGTAGTCATCACCAACATCAATGTATTGAAGTGTTTCCCCTGCACTTTCTTCCAGTAACTTCGTAGTTTCAGAACTTCAATTTGGGTCTTTGATCCATCTTGAGTTGATTTTTATGTATGGTGAGAGGTATGTATCTAATTTCATTCTTCTACAAATATATATATCACATTTACCAGGACATTTATTGAAGAGATTACCCATTCTTCAATGTATGCTCTGAGCACTTTTGTCAAAAGTCAGTTAGCTGTATTTACATGGATTAATTTCTGGATTCTCTATGCTGTTCCATTATCTTTTATTGGATTTTATGCCAGTACTCTGCTGTTTTAATTACTATAGCTTTGTATTATGCTTTGTGGCAAGCATTACTATGCTTCCATTTTGACTTTTTGTTGTTGTTGTTCAGGATTGCTTTGGCTATTCTGGGTCTTTTGTGATTGCATATGAATTTTAGGATTGCTTTTGCTAATTCTGAAAGAATGTCATTGGTATTTTGATAGGAATTGCACTAACTCTGTCGATTAGTTAGTATAGACATTTTTATGATATTTATTCATCTAATACCTGAGGAAGGCATATCCATTTTTTTGCTTTGTTGATGACTTCTTTCAATGATGTTTTACAGTCTTTCAGTGTAGCAATCTTTCATTTCTTTGGTGAAATTTATTCATAAATATTTGATTTTTGGTAGCAAATGTGAATGGAATTTCTTTCTCAATTTCTCTTTCAGTGAGTTCATCATTAGCATATAGAAAAGCTATTTTTGTGAATGTTTATTTGTAATCTGCAACTTTTTCTTTATCTTATCATTTTCAATAGCTTTTTGGTGGAATGTTTAGGTTTTCCCATGTACAACATCATGCCATCTAAAAGATTGATATTTTGACTTCTCCTTTCCAATTTTGATGCCCTTTATTTCTTTTTGCTTTTGCTACAACTTCCAGTACTATATTGAGTAAGAGCAGTGAAAGCCGACAAACTTGTCTTCTTCCAGATATAAGGGCAAACGCTCTAAGTTTTCCTCCAATCAGCATGAAAATGACTGTTGGTTTGTGATATATATATATTTAAACAATGCTTCTATCTCATTGCCTGTTATTGGTCTGTTTAGATTTTTTTTAAGATTTAATATTGGTAATTTATATGTGGGAATTTATCAATGTTTGCAAGGTTTTACAATTTGTTAGGATATAGTTATTTATAGTAGTTTCTTGTGATCCTTTGTATTTCAGTGGTGTGGATTTTAATATCAAATTTTCTTCTCTGATTTTTTTGGGTTATTTTCCTTTTTTTTAGTCTGGCTAAAGGGTTTTATATTTTGTTCAGCTTCTCAAACAGAAAATAAGTAAAAAGCCTGGCTTTGTTGCTGTTGTTGCTCTTGCTTTGTTCGTTTTCAAGTTTCAATTTCATTTATTTCTGCTCTGACCCTTATTTCTAACCTCCTGGTAATTTGGGATTTGGTTTGTTTTTTTTTTCTAACTTTTTGAGATTCACAAATAGATAATTTGAGAGCTTTCTATGTAATCACTTAATGCTATAAATTTCCTTCTTACTATTGCTTTTACTGTATCCCACAGGATTTGATAATTTTTTTTCATTTTCATTTAATTCAAGAAAGTTTTTGATTTCCTTTTTCATGTCTTCAGTGATCCATTGGTCATTCAGTACCATGCTGTTTTATTTCCATGTTTTGTTAATGTTCTATTGTTCCTCTTGCTGTTTATCTCTAGTTTTATTCCTTCGTTGTCTGAGATGATACATGCTTTGATTTCAACCTTTTAAAATTTACTGAGACTTGATTTGTCACCCAATATATGGTCTATCCTAGAAAATGTTCCATGCGCTGATGGCAAGAATTTGTATTCTGTAGCTGTTGGGTGAAATATCCTCTAGATATCTATTAGGTTCATTTTCTCGATAGTATGTTTCAACTCATTGTATTTTCACATAAAATCCTATCGTTGGGCAATGTGATGTCCTCTAGCAAGGATGGCTGTACAGTTGGGGAACTTTATTTGTTCTCTTGGTTCTCTAGACATAATGGCTGGGGTTTCCGAAAATACCATTTCAAGTAAAAGAAGTAATACATATGCTATAGACCTTAAGCATACTGCAAACAATGAGAAGTATGATTGATAGGGGCATTATAGTCCTATATAATGCTGTTTCATAAATCAATTAGTACCCAAGTCAAAAAGTGAGAATAGATGGTGCTGGTCTTATGGTGTAGTAGGTTAGCTCTGCCTGCAGAGGGTGCCTCCCATACAGGTGCCAGTTTGAGTCCCACCTGCTCCACTTCTGATCCAGCTCCCTGCTAATGCACCTGGGAAAGAAGTGAAGGACAGCCCAGGTGCTTGGGACCCTGCACCCACGTGGGAGATCCAGAAGAAGCTCCTGGCTTTGGCCTGGTCCAGCAGATGGAAGACCTCTCTCTCTCTCTGACTTTCAAATAAATAAAATAAATCTTAAAAAAAATCTGAGAATGCCATTAAAGCATAGTGTTCATACCATTTGAGACACTAGATAGTAGTACATTCTATTAATATTTTCCTAAGTTTTATCTTCAGCCTCAACCTAAAACCTTGGACATATACCATTGAATTATATATTCCCTTGTAATCCTTTATGAAGAACTTTATCAATTTTTTAAAAAAATCCATATAATTCAAATTATCTCAGATAACTTTTTTTTTTTTGACAGGCAGAGTGGACAGTGAGAGAGAGAGAGACAGAGAGGAAGGTCGTCCTTTGCCGTTGGTTCACCCTCCAATGGCCGCTGCGGCCGGCGCACCACGCTGATCCAATGGCAGGAGCCAGGTGCTTCTCCTGGTCTCCCATGGGGTGCTTTCTCTAAAGATTTACTTTACCTCCTAGCGGCGGCAGCACACCGGGTTCTAGTCCCGGTTGGGGCGCCGGATTCTGTCCCGGTTGCCCCTCTTCCAGGCCAGCTCTCTGCTGTGGCCAGGGAGTGCAGTGGAGGATGGCCCAGGTGCTTGGGCCCTGCACCCCATGGGAGACCAGGAAAAGCACCTGGCTCCTGGCTCCTGCCATCGGATCAGCGCGGTGCGCCGGCCGCAGCGCGCTGGCCGCGGCGGCCATTGGAGGGTGAACCAATGGCAAAGGAAGACCTTTCTCTCTCTCTCACTGTCCACTCTGCCTGTCAAAAAAAAAAAAAAAAAAAGATTTACTTTACTAGTGCATTCTACTGGGTTAAAGGTGATGGCTTTACAATGAGGGCACTCTTCCATTGCCTTGGAAGAAAATACTATTCAAACATTTGTTTTTGATTTATGTTTTTACATTGAAGGTGCTGAGAGAACAATGAACAGGCTCTTACATCTGTCTTATCTCTATTTTTAAAACACTACTCAGTTTTACCTTTTTCTTTTCATGTTATGTGCTAAGTATTCCTCAGACCTTAGAAGAGGCTATAAAAATGACTCCTCCCTTCAGATCTTTCCAGAGTTACCTGACCAATAGACCGCATTATGTAGCTTCACTCCTTTACATCATCAGTATCCATGTATTTTTTTTTTTACTTTTTATATATATTTGGAACAGCCTTTCAATATTTCCTCAAAACTATACTTTCAAAATTGAATCTCTTTTATAACACCCTAGCAATAATTGCCTTGCCCACACAGTATTTAAATAGCCAGAGGTCATGGTGTCTCCCTGTCAAAGCAGTGGTGATAATTACACTGAGGGGCACATGCTCAGTACAAGGGCACTTCCAAAATTGATGGAGATAATATTATATTGATGTAAAAATGTTTTTCATAATACATATTTTCTTTTTTTAAAATTTATTTGACAGGTAGAGTTAGACAGTGAGAGAGACAGAGAGAAAAGTCTTCTTTCCATTGGTTCACCCCCCAAATGGCCCTATGGCCAGAGCTATGCTGATCCGAAGCCAGGAGCCAGGTGCTTCCTCCTGGTCTCCCATGCGGGTGCAGGTGCCTAAGCACTTGGGCCATCCTCCACTGCCTTCCCAGGCCACAGCAGTAGCTGGACTGGGAGAGGAGCAATCGGGACTAGAACCCAGTGCCCATATGGGATGCCAGCGCCACAGGTGGAAGATTAGCCAAATGAGCCATGGCGCAAGCCCCCATAACACATATTTTCAATGAACATTTTGAAGTACCCTCATATATCCAAAATTTATCTGCTTTCTGAGTGACGATATTTGAGTCAGATCCATTTGCTTGCCCTTTGAATTCATTTGCATTTTTCTTTGTGAAGTCCAGAATTAAGTATAAAAGACTCTATGTAGAAGTTATTACCTTTCTTTGTTCTAGTTTCTATACTTTTATTGATTCATACCAAAGATAAACTGTGTTAAAAAAATTTAAAAGTTTACATATAATCACAGGCAAGATTTAAATTTTCTAATTAAAAAATGTTTCAGAATTCTAGTTATTGGAGGTGGCATTGTAGTGCAGTGAGCTAAGCTGCCACCTATAATGCTGGCATCCTATTTTGGGGCACCTGTCTGGGTCCTGGCTGCTCCACTTCCACTAGAGCTCCCTGTAATGCATCTGGGAGGCAGCAGAGGCTCATTTGGATTGTTAGACCCCTGACACCCAGGTTGAGACCCAAGTGGAGCTCTGATTCCTGGCTTCAGCCTGGCATAGCCCCAGCTGTTGTGGCCATTTGTGGAGCGAACCAGTGAATGGAAGATTGATATCTCTTTCTATCCCCCCAAGTCTCCTTTCAAATAGATAAATAAATCTTTTATAAAAATGCTAAAAGAATTCTAGTTCTTGACCTATAAGTGAAATATGGAAGAATGCCAAAGCTCCTAAGTGCAATGATAAACAAAAGTAGTTGTTTGTCTCTCGTCCTGTCCCAATATTAGGGAACTGGTTTGAAATCTACATCAATAGGAATAAAAATCATTTTTCTCTTCAGATCATATAAATTTTTTGCCTTTTACTAAAGAAGATAATATGAGCTGGTAGTGTGGAACATCAGGTTAACCCACCACTTATATGCTGGCATTCCATATCTAAGTTCTAGGTTGAGTCCTAGCTGCCCCACTACTGGTTCAGCTTCTTGCTAATGTGCTCGGGAAGGCAGTAGATGATGCTCCAAGCACTTGAGTTGCTGCAACCCACGTAGGAAACCATGAAGGAGTTCCTGGATCCTGGCTTCATCCTGGCCAAGCCCTAGGTGTTGTGGCCATCTGGGTAGCAAACCAGTAGATGGAAAATTTTCTTCTCTATGTCTCTCCACCTTTCAAATAAATAAACAAATCTTAAAAAAAACTCTTTATTTTCCAAAAATGGATTTCACTTAATGCATTTTGTGTATTTCAGGGAGTTCTGGAAAGGAATGAAAGCAAGATTCTTCATTTCCAGCTTGAACTTTTGGAAGCTAAAGCAGAATTTGAAAAAAAACTTTCAGAGAAAGATGAAGAAATAGAAAATTTGAGGTATGTAACATTATTTTGATGAACAACAGTTTCAAATTTTAAAATGCATCACTGAACAGAATCATGGTGTTTGGCCGCTTTTATGAATTCCTGTCCGAACATTACCAAAGAAATTTAGGTAAATTGACACTTGAATCTTTCTAGCTGTGCTTGCCACTATTAACATAAAGTAACACAATACATACATAC